>NW_021620961.1:5383465-5620572 GCF_004785775.1 Grammomys surdaster
ATATATGTATATGTGTGTGTGTGTGTGTGTTTGTGTGTGTGTGTGTACATACACATGAAATATCTTAATATATATGCACACATATATATTTACTTATGTGTATATACATATATCTACAGACACATATATCTATAGTTACACATATAATGATACATATTTACATATATGTGTATATATGTGTTAATCATAATATCTACATATATGTATCTGCATATGTATATGTAGACACACACATGTGTGTGTGTATCTGTGTGTGTATGTATGTTTGTGTGTCTGTCTGTGTGAGTGTGTGTAGAAGATCTTCTAGAATTTGGAGGAAGAAGAAAAATGATGACAATGACGTGTTATATAAAAAATTATATGTTACAAGAACATAAAAGAAATGTATGCCTGCACAGTGATGATTTTAGAAACCAGTGGTAGAGAGATTTGTAACACACAAGAAATGAACATATTCTGGATCCCTAGGCCAACAAACAGCTCAAGTGCGTTGTGATTCAGCCCTTCATGGAAGAAAAGACAATATAACACATAAAATTCTAGAACATGGATACATTTGAAATCTGAATCACTGCAATACAATGGATTAAAATCATTAGTGACTCCTGGGGAACTAAAGTCACAGAAACATTTAAATACATAACATAATCAGAGAGGTAATTTGTAGAGAGTGTTGCTATATAATCCAAGAAATTCTAATCACTAGAGTTTGAAAAGATTACAGTGTTACCAATATAACCTCATCTTTTCAAAGATAATTTTTCTTGAAGAAGAAAGAAACTTCGGAATGAAAGGAAATCACAATCTGTGAAAAATCAAACCATAAGACTAGCTACTGTTTCATATGTAAAACTATGAAAGAATTCTTCAAGCATGGAAGCAGAAAAATATAAAATTTGTTCTTTTCCAAAAGCTATTGACAATTTGCATTTTGAGTGTACTTCCCTTTTAAAAAAGAATGTACTGAAAAAAAAAGTTGTGTTAGTTATCCTCAGAGGCAAAATAAAGACTGTTGGGGTTTTGAAAGACTTATGGCATCTTATCCCAGTAACTGCAGTCCTGAGCATGCAGCTGTGACTTAGATATAGGGCCACAACCAGGAGTAGAAGTTCCTACAGAATAGTGGGATCCAAAATCGCCTTGAATTTAAATAAATAAAGCTCTAGTGGTATTCATGATGATTGCATCTGATAAATTTTTGTTCTTTAATATGACACTTTTCAAAGATGATGATTTTCTGTCTTGGGGTATCTACTTTAATAAAACAGTGAATCTCAGGCAAATGACACTGTCGGGAAAAATAGAAGGCCTTTGCGGTGGAGTCCCAGTGGGTTTCCACCCTGCGGCAGGTCCCACATGCATGAGGAGGTCTAAGGTTCCAGCAGTTGGTGGCTTTGGCTGCGGCAGGCTCCAATGAAAAGAGGAAGTCCTTGGTTCCAAAAGGGTTTATTGTCATGGTGGATGGTGGATGAATCTCGAAGTACTCCTGTAAAACTCAGGGCAGTCTTGAGTTATATAGGGAGGGAAAAAAGGGGAAGGATCTGGGGAGGATCTGGGGAGGCATGCTTAATTTGCTCCACCCTCTGGCCTTCATTAGTATGTAAATCCCTAGGGCCTGAGGCCTCTAGTCACACCCTCTACCTGTCACTTTGGGAAGGGCTGTAATGGCCTACGTGACTGAACAATGTAATTCTATGTAGACTAGACTGCTTTTCAGGACCCTGTATTCTGGGTGCACACCGAACTCCTGCCAGTTCTCATGTAGAGTCTCAGGGTTCTAGGTACATGCCCAGCCATGAACCAGGATACCCTTACGCAGTCCCACATGACACTACATGCTACCATACCACTGCCTAAACAATCACATGGGTCAGGAAGTCACATATCTCAACAATTAAATTTATATTGTGTATTTTAACACACTTTCAAACAATTAAATTATATATTGTTGCAAATTTCTTATGTAATATTTATCTATCATCTATCTATCTATCTATCTATCTATGTTCCTATGTATCTTCTATCTACCTATCATCTATATTCCATCCATCCATTTATCCACTCATGCATTCATCCACCTTTGATTCATTGTCTAAAGAAGGAAACTGCAGTCAGTGCATAATACTATAAAATTAACTAAATTATATGCCTTAAATCAATTTCCAATAGGTTTGAAATAGACTTACTTTTGTTTGCATATGTGGTATATATTCATGTATACAGATATACCATTTTACTTAACTGTCACTAAGGTCAATGTATAAAATATTTCCTAACCACAAAGGAACATTTTTTGTTGCTGCCTTTTCTAGTGATCCCCTCTAATCTTACAAATTAGGCAATTGTTGGTAATATTCTGTGTCTCTAAAATCTTATTTATATTTGGAAAACATCAGATTAGTGATAACATACATAAATATGACCATATATTGTCAGGATTCTTGTCCATGGTGGTTTGACTAGGAAAGATCTACTAATGTTCATGTGTTTGACTGCTAGGTCTTTAGAGAGTGTCATTATTAGGTCCTATGATCTTGTTATAGTAGATGTGGCATTGTTAAATGAAGTGTGTCATTGACAGGTGGACTTTGAGGTCTGAGAATCTCAAGCTACTCCTTGTGTGCTGTTGTTTCTTGTTGCCTGTAGATCAAGATTTAGAACTCTTACATTCTTTTGCACTACTTCTGCCTGCAGCCTCCATGCTTTCTGTCATGAGACTAATGGACTAAACTGAAACTGTAAGCCAGCCCCAATTAAATGTTTAGCCAATGACTTCATGAAATTTGCAGACAAATGAATGGAAATAGAAAATATCATTCTGAGTGAGGTAATCCAGAAACAAAAGGACACACATGGTATGCACTCACTGATAAACGGCTATTAGCCCAAAAGATCACAATGCCTACAATTCAACTCGCAGACCATATGGAGCTTAGAAGGAAGGAAGACCAGGATGTGGATGCTTCAGTTCCTGCATTGAGTGGGGAATAGGATGATAGCAAGGGGTGGAGAGATGGGGGATCTGAGAGGGAGAGAGGAGGAGGAGAAAATAAGGGGGGCAGTATCAGATAATAAAGGAGACTGGAAAGACAGGGACAAAACAATGAAGCAGGGACTGAAGGAAGGGACATCCATGGACAGCCCCACCTAGGGATCCATCTTGTCAAACTCCAATACTGTTGCTGTTGCCAAGAGGTGCTTTCTGAAAGGAACCAGGTGTGGCTGTTTCTGTGGAGGTTCTACCAGCACCTGACCAATGTAGATGTGGATATTTGGAGCCAACCATCAGACTGAGCTCTGGGACCCTAGTAGGGGAGGTGTTGGAAGGATTGGAGGAGCAGAGGGGGTTTGCAACGCTATAGGAAGAGCAATGTAAGCCAGCTGCACCCAGTGTTCCCAAGGACTAGACCACAAATCAAGGAATATAAAGGAATGTATCCATGGCTCCAGATACATAGGTAGCAGAGGATGGCCTTGTCTGACATCAATGGGAGGGGAGCCCCTTGGTCCTGTGGATGTTTGATGTCCCAAAGTAGGGGGATTTTGAAACTGTAGGGTGGGAGAAGGTGGGTAGGTGGGAGAAGCATCCTCATAGAGGCAAAGGGGAAGGGGAAGAGGTCAGATGTGTGATGGACGGTTTGTAGAGGGGTAACCAAGAAGTTGGATATCATTTGAGATGTAAATGAATGGAATGATTAATTTTAAAAAAATAAAAGAATGAAAGAAAGGAAAAGTATCTCCATGGTCTTGGTGTCTCTTCACAGCAATAAAGCACAGATGAATATATCTTCCTAAGAACATTTTTTCACCATTGAAAATTAAATTTGTCTGTTATGGTGATGCTTAGAGAGAGAGAGAGAGAGAGAGAGAGAGAGAGAGAGAGAGAATTTTCTTAGTCATTAATGCTCGGAATAGGAAGTTAAAGTTTTAACATATTTAGATTACACTTACTACCTTGAGTAGTCAGGGTGTGGTTATGGTTATGTATATTCCTTGGGTATGTGTAGGTTTCAGAGGGCAATGTGCAGGAATCAGTTTGTATATCCACAAAAAAGGATTCCATGTATCAAATGCAGAACATTAAACTTGGTAGCTGGTAAGACAACTGTGCATGTTTCTTTCCATAATGCATCGTACTATTTTTGTAACTTTTTCCAGTAATTTATTTCTTTATTCACTTTACATCCCAATTTCAGTCCCTCTTCTCTTCAGTCATCCTGTCACACACCCTCTACCTCCATATCTCTCTCTCCTTCACTGAGAAGAGGAAGTCCCTCACTAGGTATCATCCTATTCTGGCATATCAGGTCACTACAGGACTAGTAAATCCTCTCTCACTGAGGCTAAAGAATGTAGCCCAGTTAGGGGAATGGGATCTACTGACTTCAATCATACACTTGTCCAATTATATATAAGCATAGATAAGTATGAGTACAACCAGTCCCATGTGCCAGTTATTGGAGGTGGAAACTTAGTGCATTATTCAGAGAAGAATGTGCATTCAGCTAGATTCTGATGGGTGACTTTTCTTGCTAGCAGGTAGTTACAGGATGTTTTGGGGGTGGAGTTCATGAATACAATATTGCAGGTAAGTCTCAAGTACACTATTGTTGTTGGAGAAAAGTTTGGGTATAGTGCAAGCTGTGTGGTATACTAGGATACTAAAACATTTTCTGTTTGCCTGCTTTAGTATGAAGTTTTGCCCTCAGGACACTTTTCCTATTATCCTAGTATGGTATGAAATTTTCTCTTTACTGATTCTGATCTTTGTGACAATCGCAGTTGCTTTCTCAGCACCAGGCTGAATGCTCTTCTGCCTTGAGGTTCTCCATCAAGCAAATTGATCCATTATCTTTAAATTCAATTTTACTCCAGTGTTCAGGTACCAGACAGGATGAAGCTAGATTAATGCATGAATTGTCACATAAATCACCCCAGTCCTGATACATCCTCTATTCCTCTATGAAACTGCATGAGCTAGGCTTCCATGGCACATGTTTTTCTCAATGTTACTGTCTTTGAAGCACCCACATGAACGGACTATTAATCAGTGCTTTCATAATGTCAGGACCTTTTTACCTCAGAGTTCTAAACTATTCCACTTCCTTCCCAGAAACCACTTATAAAAGCTTATGAATATATAACTGGAATATGTAACTAGAAAATATATCTAATTTTAGCAAATTATTTCTATATTTTGAGCTGTATTTATATTATTAAAATAAGCACCCTGCTATTTGTTGTCATGGCATGCTGCTTAATTTTATTTTTGAAAATTATGCTATAGTGCTAACCACTGAATTTATAAAATGAGGTAATTTCAATATTTTTCTTGATGTGTAAATATATTTATTTACATACCTCCTTATTTCTCTAATAAATCTATGAGTATAAATGGAGACTAAACACACATATATATGTACATAATCAAGCATAGTTCTGACTCTATCTTTTGCATATTTTCTTATTTTCATTATTAATTTTTAAAATTAATTTTTTCATTAAATATTTTTAGCCAACATATCATATTTTTCAACTATCCTAACTTACCCCAAAATTCATGTGATCATCTCCATCTTCCTTTCCATACAAGTTTATGTTATTTTTCTTCCTGCCAGTAAAATATAAAATAAAAAATAAAAACAAAGACACAAACAACCATAAAATCACAGAAATATAAAACATGCCAATACAAAGCAAATAATCAAGCAATAATAACATAACAATGACAAAAACACGGAGTCTGTTTTGTGTTGGCCAATCACTCCTGGGCATATTGCCTTATCTGTTAGATATTTCCTGTTTCCCAGGAGGAACTGATCTTGGTTAGAAATGGATCTTTGTGCCTACTTCCCCTTCTCAGTGCTGAGATTCTGTCTGGTTTAAAATGGAAGTGCATGGTGTCTAAATCTGAGTTCATATTTATATCAGCCTTACTGTGTCTGGATCATACAGTTTTCTTGAAGTCATCAACACCTCTTCATCTTAAGGTTCCCACCTTGTCTTCACAATAGATCTCTGAACCTTGAAGGGAGGGGATTGATAGACATCGCCTTTAAGACTTAATGCTCCAAAATATTTTACTCTCTGCACATACTTTTCAGTTGTAGCTCTTTATGTT
Organism: Grammomys surdaster; assembly: GCF_004785775.1. Lineage (NCBI taxonomy): Eukaryota > Metazoa > Chordata > Mammalia > Rodentia > Muridae > Grammomys > Grammomys surdaster. The sequence continues at coordinate 5,389,587 of NW_021620961.1, forward strand.
AACTACAATCTACTGGAAGAGTAGCTTCTCTGATGAGCTTTGAGCAATTATCTGATTTATGTATTCACTTTTAAAAAACTATATTCCTTTAGCACAAAAATAGATTTCCCCTAGGACAATGACCCACCTAGTCTCATGTTAGCTTCACTGTGACCTGCCTTTAGACTCTTCACTCTCTAACTTTGCTTACTCAATAATCCTTTCCAAAGAGATGCTTATAAGCAGTAATAATGGAGTTCTTGAAATGTTTGCCCAAAATTGAAAGAACTATACTATTTGCTTTAGCTGCTCCTGTTATGTTGGTTTTTATATTGTTATGGTATGTTATTTCTACACTCTTTCTCAATGTTGCAGCATGTCATTTTTTCCTAGTGATATCCCCTGAAGTTATGTGAGGCCCCTTGGGCTGAAGTGATGTCACAATGTTGCTGAAAACAGCATTAAAATATTATACTGTCTGTGCTACACTCCTGTCTGAACAGGGGCTTGGCTTCCCCATATTATGGGACATACAGTAGCCTAACTAGCTGCTACAAACTGTTTGATTCAATGTATTTCAATCAGTGCATTTAATCCTGCATTTAAATATGTCACACCAAATCCACTCATGTTTTCTCACTATTGGTATTCATTGTTAAACAAATTAAACCTGGCTAACTTTGTCTTTTCACAAAAAACTGCACCCACATGTTACAAGATATCAGAGTTTTAGGTAAAATTATAACAATCTATTTCAATGTAGAATACTTTCTCCAGATGTATCCAAAAGGCCTACGTTTTAGAAGACAAAAAACACCCAAAGGCTGAAACATAATTGGAAAGCTAAACTAGAGTGATTTTAGTAATAGTGGAAAAATAAGACATAGAATTACTCAATCTCTCATTCCACAGGGAAAGTGTGGTCCAGGATCAATTTTATCCTCTCACTGACTTTATCTGTTGTGCTTTGGTCAAGTAATGAAGCCATACAATATTTCTTTCATTCCACCAAGGGAACATTTATTCCTTTACTGCACCTGTCCTGTAGATTAGAATGGCCACCTCCTGATGAGAAGTGGACTTTTAAACAGGTCCATTCTTTCAAAGGAGAAATCTGTGTACTTGTCAATTATTTCTTGCATCTCAGAATTGTGCGAGCCAGTAAGTTTAAAGACTTCCTAATGATATCTCTAAAGTCTGTGCTGCAGGAGTTTCTTAGTTATCTCAGTATGTTTAATAATCTTATAATTTTTCTATTTCTAGGTTGTTTTTTTTACACATCTTGACTTATCAAGAGATATAATAAAGGCACATTTATGAAGTGAAAACATATCATACTTATGCTTTGATTAAATCTTAACTATTGTACAGGCAATGAATACAATCTAATGGTATATTTACTGAATTTTTATGATGCAGTAGATATTAAGACATGCAGGGGAAATAACTCATAGCTAATGGCAAAATTAATAGTCCTATTGAAGAAAACAAACCTTGCAAAAAAAAAAACCTGAGGAACATTATGCTAGCCCTCGTAATACACTTAGTTCATAAGATGCAGTATGGAATATTATGTCAAAGAATATTGAGAGTGTGCTTGAGAAAACTGGAGTTTACTTTGCATTTCTGAGCTTAGTAACCCTGAAAATAGGGCCTGTTTCTTGAAGCACAATAGCTGTGTGTGTTTGTGTGTCAATACATATACATGTGTATGTCTATGTGTGTGTGTGTCTATGTGTATGTGTAAACTGTTTTCCATTACTAATATAATACATATATTATGTATACATTTTTGTTATACTTAATGGATGATTATAACACTCAAGATAACTTAAATATCCATTGTCACCCACATTTTATGTACGTGTTTATGTTGATACCATTTAATATACATTATCTTCCAAATTTCCTGTAAAATACACAATTGTAAATTTGAATTGTAACTTTTCCAGTGTTCAAGTTACTATTACATAAAATGGTTGTTCTGAAGGCTTTAAACTCACATGAAAAGCACCTCCTTTTGAACATTTTTTGCTGTCTTTGTTATTTTTAATTGTTAGGGTTCTTTAGCTATCTGTTAAACATTTATTTAGAGAGCTGAATTGAAGTTATATTCAAGGAGAGGGCATTATGAATAAGATCATAGCAATTGGAGTTTGTTCTTCACTTCACAATCATAATGAGCTAACACTATTATATCGTTCTGTACACTTGTGCTGCCTGGGAAAGTTATCTCTACACACTGAACTGAGTACCCTGCAAGAAAGGTGCTTCTGCATAACCCACAGTCCATGAAGAAAGTGTTCTGCACTATGTACTCCCTAGAGTAGGTGATTTTGCATGTGCCTCCCTTGAATGGGTGTTAATAGAAAATAACTTTTTTTTTAAGACTAGGTCTCAGGTAGCTGAGACTAGCCTTACACTCTAGATCTTCCTGTATCTATCTCCCAAGTGCTGGGATTATAGGTTGTGCTACCAAGTGGATAAAGGACCTTCACATAAAATCAGATGCACAAAATCTAATAGAAGACAAGTTGTGGAAGACCCTCAAATATGTAGGCATAGGGGATAAGTTCCTGAACAGAACACCAAAGGCTTATGCTCTAAGATCAAGAATTGACAAATAGGACCTCATAAAATTGAAAAGCTTCTGTTAGGCAAAGAACATTGACAATAGGACAAAATGGCAACCATCAGATTGGAAAAAGATCTTTATCAATCCATCATCTGATATAAGGCTAATATCCAATATATACAGAGAACTTAAGAAATTAGACACAGGACAACCAAATAAATCTATTAAAAAATGGGATACAGAGCTAAACATAGAATTCTCAACTGAGGAAACTCGAATGGTGGAGAAGCACATAAAGAAATGTTCAATATCCTTAGTCATCAGGGAAATACAAATCAAAACAACCCTGAGATTCCACCTCACACCAGCCAGAATGGCCAAGATCAAAAACTCAGATGATAGCAGATGCTGGTGAAGATATGGAGAAAGAGAAATACTCTTCCATTGTTGGTGGGATTGCAAGCTCGTACAACCACTCTGGAAATCAGTCTGGCTGGTGGTTCCTCAGAAAATTGGACATAGCATTACATACAAAATACTCATGGGAGCAAAAATGGAGACTAAGCATGTGACAGAAACTGAAGGAGGGGCCGTACAGTACTCCAACTGGGTAGTCATCCCTTGTGCAGTCACCAAAAATAGACGCTGATTGGATGCCAAGAAGTGCATGCTGATAGGAGCCTGATAAAGCTGTCTCCTTAGAGGTCTGTCAGAGCCTGACATATACAGAGGCAGATGCTCACAGCTAACCATTGAACTGATCATGGGATTACCAATGGAGGAGTGAAAGAGAAGACTGAAGGAGCTGAAAGGGTTTGTGGCCCCATGAGGAGGGCAACAATACCAACCAACCTGAGCTTCCAAGGTCTAAACCACCAGCCTGGGAGCACTTAGGGAAGGATCCATGGTCCCAACTGTATATGCAGGGGAGGATGGCCTTGTTGGGCATAGGTGGGAGAGGAGGTCCTTGGTGCTGTGAAGGCTGGACGCCACAGTGTGGGGGAAATCGTGGATGGGAGGAGGGAGTGGGAAGGTGAGTGGGACCTATCCTCATAGAAGCAAGAGGAAGGGTGATGGGATAGGGGGTTTCTGAGTGGGGGGGGAATGTGGAAAGGGGATTACATTTGAAATGTAAATAAAATATCCAGTAAAAAAAAAGAAATAACTTTTTCTAACAAGTTATTACCTCGTTTATCAACCATTTCCTCTTTATTATAAATTATAGATATTTAATGAAAATAATCATCTAATTATTTATTCCTTGATTTTTTCCCTGAGGTCTCAGTGAACTGAAGATATTAATAAATACACGATTCTCACACTTATTCTTGCAAAAGAAATTATGTGAAAATTAATTCATCGTATTTGAGGATGTAGGAATTAGGACATTTAGAAAAATTATACTTATATGGTTATATACAAATGATTATATATTTATATAATTTTAAATTTAATATATATTGTCAATAAATTAAAAATGTAAATGTGGATACAATACCAGTGACCTAAAAAAATTAGAAACCAAAGTTAATGAAATTAAATCTTATTCTTACAAAAAGAAGCATTATTCAAAAACTTGATAGTAAATGTTGGAAGTTGCAAGAGACTCATGCTTTATTTTAGAAATATTCTTGCAAATGTAAGTAAGTGTGATGAACAGAAAATGGTGTAAGCAGTTATAGCCTAGCAATGAAAATAATTTGTTAATAAATTATCATCCCATGGATTTGTGGTCACCATTGATAGCAAAGGAGATGGGTGGTGATTAGCTTTGGATTGTGATAAATGGGAAAGATAACAAAGTGGACAGAAATATCTATTAGAGGAAATATAGTTTACTTTCACTTCTTTAGGAAAGAAATGAATAGCGTCAAAGGGAAAATAGTACTTTTTTAAAAAATTACTTTTAGAAACTGTATGCCCACTGAAAAACAGAAATCTCAGCATAAGTCTGATTGGAATGTAGCAGTGTGAATGTATGTTCTAATGTTAAAAAATTAATGTAAAAACAAAAAAGGGGTTGAATGATGTAATGCTTCTACATAAGTTTAGAATAAATTATTAAAATATTTGACAATGAAGAAAGACCTGGAGAGGCAAGAGGAATAAAAGATATTCAGAGCACACATTTGTGTAAGCAGGTATCAAAGAGTGTTATTATTGCCGAATATTAAATAAGCAAATTTGAGATATGAAGGCATTAAAGCCTCACACAATACATGAAAGGAGAAAATAATCACCTCTCCATAAACATTTATTTCAAAAAAAACAGTAATATCACATTTTCATATGTTATGTGGATTGTTATTGGGTAGATGATGCACAACCAGAAATTATATGAACTATTTGTGCTGTTCATTACCTCATTGCATAGAAGCAGAGGGCTTTTTATTTCCCTATTGGGTATAAATGAAGAGCTGCCTACATCCAAATATAGCAGAAGTGGAATGCAATGTATCCCTAGTGAAGCAAGCTCAGCTTCAGAGCATGCATTTTTTTGTTCTGTGCTTCACAGATGTGTTCATTTTTTAGCTTCATGGATTCTTCCAAACTATAGTTACACAAGATAATCTGAACACACAGTATGATGAACATTTTCATTAATGTTATGATAAAAAGAAATAGTGTTGGCTTGAAGAGATATTTTGTTCCTAAAATTTTTATCATGGAATTAGTTTTCTTTATGTAGCTGTGTAACATAATAATATGTCAGGCACGAAACCGAAGACTGTAGTATGTTTAATTTCACAAAGGAAATTTGTGGATGTAGCGATGTTTTAAAATGTAACTTAGCACACGGCTGGGAGATACCTTTTGTAGAGTGACGTACAGACAAATTTGAGGTCCTGAATTTGATTCTCAGACAACACCAAGTCACAAATAAGAACAGATGTACCACTTTTAGACTAGGAAGGTAGAGGCTGGTGCCCACCACATCTAAATAACTGTCAAGCTCCAGCCAGTCACATTCAATATTGTGATTTCATCAGAACATTCCCCCCAATAGAATACTGGGCTTAAACTAGCTAGTCGTACTTCTTAGAAAAGTTGTGAAACTTAGAAAAGTTTGGAAATAGAAATTTTGTGGAAGAAGTGAATCATTAGTGGCAAGGTTTGGGATTTCGTAGTGGGACTCTAATTCCTGTCCAGTCTCTGAGTCCTACATGAAGATGAGTTGTGACCAGCCAGCCTCTTTCCCCTGCCTCCATGCTTTACTTGACATGATCCTCTGAATCGCTTTGAACTGGAAGCCCAAATAACAACTCATTAGTCATTTTTCACACCTGTAAGATGTTAATTGGCACCAGGATGTAGGGATGTGGTTATAATAAACCTATGGTCTTGGGTTTGGTGGTAATGGAGAAAGGATGGGAGTCTCATAACTGTTACAAGCTAAGGTGCATGAGCCACTTTGCTGGGACTGTGGAAGACCACTGAATGAAATGAGGAAGGACAGTAAGTACTGACATTTAACAAAGTGACAAAGCATCTACCAGGGAATGGGCTAGATACCAAATGGTTATAATCTGGCAAATAAAGTAAGGGTGTTCTACCAATGTTCCTGACTAAGTCTGAAATTTGAATTCTTGGACTTTTGTATTTGTCAGAAGAAATTTCCAGGCAGTCAAATATTCAAGCTATGGCAAAGTGATCAAATGTCATTTTTATCTAGGTCTTTAGTGAAAAAGGACAAGTCTGAGCCCAAATGAACAGATGACAAAAAAAAAAAGAATGTGTTTTGTGAAGAAAAAAATAAAGCTTAAGGAAGTTTAAAGTTACTGTAATGCAAATCCACCCCTGTCTCACAATACAAAGGTCCCTAAAATGCCCACTTTTGTGTGACTTCCTATCCCTTGGGAGCACTGCCATCCTGCACTAAGCATAGAATTCACTGGGGGCTATCCAATATTGTCATCTGACCCCATGCTTGGCATGTGGAGCCTCACATGATGCTTCCAATATTACTTCCTATGTTAACAGGGATCCCATTATATTCCAATATGACCTCATTATGTGCAATTGAGATTTTTGTGGCCTTCTCAGATTGTCTTGATTTATGCCTCCTTAGTCTCCTAAAAGGTGGTCATCTATTTAATGGGACATATTTCCATAAAAACTGGTCAGTGAATATGTGGACTGGGAATGTGACCATTGACATTCAGCTGACTAGAAAGCAACCCCAGTCTGTGTCTGACCTCCCTTTTTCTTTCTGGTCACCTATACCACCATTGTCAGAGACAGCCTTAACTGCTCTAATGAGAAATGTCTCCTGAACACTGGATAGGGTATTCAACAACGGCTATCCTTATGAGGAAACCAGCCACCAGTTGGGTATCTGTTGTAAATACCATTCACTTTCATGTTGGCGCTCTGATGGCCTAGACCCACTCACAGCCCCTACACTATGGAAAGAGGGATTTCGGTATGACAGCTTCCATCATTGCAGCCATCACTGCAGGCATTGCCAGGGCGACAACAGCTGCTGTTCCTTGACCCAGACAGCTACTACCTTGGAGAGTCCCAGTACTGTAGTCTCTATGTCAACTGAGGCACTTCAGGCACAGGAAGTACTAAATTAAAATATTTATCAAGCTATCCACATTTTACAACAACAGATTGACTTATTGACAGAAGAGTTGGCTCCTGTTAGGGATATGAATCTATTGGCATGTGACCACAGTTTTCACTCAATCTGCCTAACCCCTTACCAGGTACATAATGTCACTGAAGCCCAACAAAAGTTGGCTCAATATCTTGAAGGTACCTGGTCAAACAAATTCCTTAACCCATGATGCTAAGGGAGAACAAAGCAAACATTAATGTGACCAGAGTATCTGTGCTCTATCTGGATGCCAGATTCTTGTGAAAAGTGTGGGACAATATTAAGAGGCCATTTGATCACTCGTGGATAGCCACTTATGGTATGATGAGAGGAACTGTCATATGAATAATTATTTTAAATGTCTCACACAGCATATCTCCATGGAGCACTCCATAAATAGGGAGACCCTCAAGGTGCTGATGGTTCTCACAAATCCTAATTGCAGCCCCTCTAAGGTAGTGATCAAAGCATGGATGGCAGAGATCCCTGAGAGCACCATGTAGGCTATTCTTCATCTCCCCCTTGTGTGACATGCCTCCAGTGTGATATCTCTTTGAGGGATGGTAGTGAATGACAGGTAAGATCCTGGAAGACAGGGCAACCTAAGTCATGCACAATCCAATGTACTGGGATTCCTCGACTCTGCATAAATGCTGGGCCTGAAACAGCTACAAAGGCATCTCCTGCAGGAGGACTTAGTTTAGGACTGCCTGTAAGATCAAGAATTGCTGATGCAGACAAGGCCAGCTAATCAGGATCTGCTGTTTAGTTGAGAAGATTATCCGAGACGAATGGGGCACAGATGGAGAGTATTAAAGGAGCTTGCAGCAGCATTCATACAAGCTTTTGAAGGCATTTCTCAACATGCTCTGGAGTCTGTGTCAGTGACATTATCTCCAACCTTATGGGCAGGTAGGGTAGGGCAGCAAGTAGTCCAGGTCACAAACAACAGAGTGGACTATGCCACCAGACAGAAGAATGATAAGGTTAAAGCAGATTCAGAAACGCCAGAAAATCTTGTAACTGAAAAGGCAGGTTTAGAACCTCCTTCAAGCTAGACTTGATCTGTCATGGAACATGTAACCATGACAGCTCACTGAAAAGACCATGACCATTTGTCACTTAGCATAAAAACTGGAGTTCTCTGTGCTAACTAGGTCCTAGATAGGTCCCAAGTGTTCAGCCCATGAGCTCCTTTTCCTGGGCATCTCTTCCTGCAAAAGTTACTTAATCCCTGTTTCACCCTGAGTAAGATGTATAGAGTCACATCCACCATAAGGACAGGACTTTGTTGCAAAGAGCCTCACCTAAATTTTGGGAGAAGGCTTTCTTTCTTTCAGCCATCCCTTTCTCTCAGCACTCTCTCAAAACCAAACCAGATTCTGCCCAGATCTGGGCTCAGCTATCACGTTCCTATCTAGTGCATAGGGGAAGGGTGAACATATGGAACACCCTTGGCAACTCCCAGAGGTCTCCAGCAGCATCTGGATACACAGGAAATTGAGAACTTGGCTCTGGTGATCCAGTCCCCCAGTTGTAAGGCAGACACACAGCCTGAGAGGTTATAACCCATCTAATGAGATACAAAATTGAGTATTATTTTTTGTAAAAGAAATCCCATGTGCAGTCACCAAAGGAAGACACTGGTGTGGATGTCAGGAAGTGCATGCTGACAGGAGCTTGATATAGCTGTCTCCTTAGAGGTCTGCAAGAGTCTGACATATTCAGAGGCAGATGCTCACAGCTAACCATTGAACTGATCATGGGGTTCTCAATGGAGGAGCTAGAGTGATGACTGAAGGAGTTGAAAGGGTTTTGACCCCATGAGGAGAGCAACAATACCAACCAACCAGAGCTCCCAGCGTCTAAACCACCAGCTTGGGAGCACTTAGGGAGGGACCTATGGCTCCAGCTGTATATGCAAGGGAGGATGGTCCTTTCATGTATAAGTGGGACAGGAGAACCTTGGTCTCATGAAGGTTGGACGCCATGTGTGGGGGAATTCGAGGGTGGAGAAGTGGGAGTGGGGGGGTATTCTCATAGAAGCAGGAGGAGGGGGGATGGGATAAGGGGTTCCTAGGCAGGAGGTGGGGGAAATGGGGCATGGGGATAACATCTGAGATGTAAATAAAATATCCAATAATAATTTAAAAAAAAGAAATCGACTTTGAATTTGGGTACCAGAGAGGATATACCAAAAGCAAGACCCTATCCTTCAAGGCTCCAAACCATGAAAATCTAATGTCTTTGATTGGAAAGAGTACATACTGAGAGTGTGGTTGAAGGAGATTCCTGTTCCAGGAAAAGAAACAACATAGGAGGTATGCTTTCATGTTCTGCATATAGTGCCTGCTGAAACTTTGGTTCCAGGGGTCCAGGACCCATACTCAATTGGCCTGAGAACTTGGCAGGGTTGAACACTTTGTAATGGATATACAGTACATGAAAGATACAGAATTCAAGAGGTTCTGACAGCTTCATTCATAGTCCCAGACAGATATTTAGGCTTATGAGAATTAATATCACTCCCTATGCTAGAAAAGTACTGAGGCTGCAGAATGGTTTGGTGTTCAATTTAGAAACCTAAAAACTCTATCTAATTAGAAACCCTCAATGATATTTAATCATTATCAAATATATATAAACTTTCAACTATTATTAGATCATTGTTCAATTTCAATGATCCTATTGTTTCTGAGATGAAAATGAGGCATATTTACTACAATGGAAAACTAAAATTTAGATGTAAATTTTTCCTCCCTAAGGAGCAAAAGAAAATTGGGAAACTAGGTGTGAATTTGCCTTTAAGGATAAATCATCAGGTTAAATTTTTTGACACTATAAACTTATAGTGTCTGTATATCTGCTCCCGTGTGAACAAGAAATTTGCTTTATCCTTGATCCAAGATATGGGATACTTAAAATTCATCCAGTGCTATTAAAGAAGTGTACCTTAAATCAGTTTGATTTTATCAAGGCAATTTATTTTGCCCTCATACAAATGTAGGAATGATTTACAATAAGAGTCTTTATCTCATAAAATAGCTAAATGAGTTTTCTGCTTCAAAAGTACTTAAATCAATGTAGTTCCTCCATTTATGAAAAAAATTATGCTTTCAGAAGTACAAGCATAATATCAAAATCTGTTATTTTTGCTATCTTTTTATGTGCTCGTGGTTTATAACTCTTTTTAGTCTAATTACTCCTTGTTGTGTTTTCCAGCCTCCCTTGTGTGTTTATCACCAGAAGTCTTATCTATATCCTCCTCATCATTAATCACTGGTGAATTACTTGGCTTCATATGCATTTTTATAGCTTCCATTACAGTTGCTGTCTGGCCTTCTCTCAGAAGTGGCTCTGAACCAAGAGGATTCAACTTAGCACAGCTTTCTCACAACAAAATTTGCGCCTTCCTTGCTGAGAAAATAATATGTATTTTTGTTTTTACATTCATAAAACAATTACATTGATTAAATATTGAATACATAGAATCAGTGAAATGAACAACAAAACCAAATAGCAGGTACAAAATGACAGAAATAGAATTTGAACATTCTGGATATGACTGTAAATATCTCTTGATCACAAGTCATCTGACTTGAAAGCTTAGCAACTCATCCTATCTGACACTTTTTTTTTTATCTTAGAAAATGTAGAAAGACCTCTGTGTCAGAATGGAGACTGTTTTAGCAGTGAGCTATGATGCTTATGGCAAAAGTTAGGAAAAAGATAGGTCATGTTCTTTGAGTTTAATTAAATTGAATTTCTGAAAATGATACAGCAACATGGAGACAAACTGAATTGGTCTTTGAAACCTCTCTTTTTATGAAGTTGTATCTCTTATAGTAATAATCGCTGAAAAGCAAATTTCCGCCCTCCCAAGGGGCTATGCAAAATTGAGTCATTGTAGTGATTCCTTTTTTTTTTCTTTCATAACAATAAACACATTTATTAAAATCATTGGAGCTGGAGAGATGACTCAGCAGTCAAGAGCAGTGGCTGATCTTCCAGAGGACCTGGGGTTGACTCCCTCCCAGCATCCACATTGCAGTTCACAATTAGTCAGTAATTCCAGTTCCAGAGGACTCAATGCATTCATCTGGCTTCTGTGGGTACCAAGTGTCCATATGGTATACAGGCATGCATGAAAGCAAAAACACCCGTACACATAAAATAATAAAATAAAATAAAAAATAAAATATTTAGCAGGGCCAGATCTGATGATGCATGCCTATAATCCCAGCACTAGGGAGGCAGAAGCAGGTGGATCGCTGTTAGTTCAAAGCCAGCAAGTTCCACATAGCAAGTTTCAGGACTACATAATGAGATCCCATCTCAAAAAATAATTCAGCATAAGAGATTACACTTGAAAGTTTATTGATGAATAACTCTAATACTTAAAGAAAATGTTAAATGTTTATAACTATTCTTTTATCTGCTTATTTTGTAATATTATTTTCAATGTGATATAAAGCCTAACAAATACAATTTATCAAACTAACTGGGAGTCAGACTTTGCAGTACATCATTGTAGGTCCAATTAGTAGAGAGTGAACACATTGAATTGACCATGCACTGTAACCTGACGGTATAATAAATGCTTTAGGAAACTGACAACTGCAGCCAAGCAGAAGGCCCCACATGAAGACATCTTCCAATGTGCTGAATGGTTGACCCAGGATCAGCTAGTTATAATTTCTGAGGAACAGCTATATAGTTTTGCGTTATTTCACTCTTAATTGTCTCAATGATCATGCAGTAAATATTTTGAGACATACAGTACTATTTTAGCACAGGGCAGATTTGTGTAGTCACCAGAGGCTGTGTGCTGAACAGTTAATTCATCCACACCACCTACCATGCTACTCTACTGTGGTGGGTGTGACCCTAGCAGCCATGGTCACTTCTTTGTGTCTCTTCATGCCCAAGTGTCTTTTCCTGTTGCTATGATAAGATACATACCCTGGTAAAACCAACTTTATTAGTTACTTTCCTACTGCTGTGATATGATGGCCTTATGGTTCCAGAGGGACAAAGTCCATCGAGGCAGGAAATCTTAGCAGCAAGCAGTAGGCATTGAGGCAGGAATAGCTGAGAACTTGTATCTTAAACTTCACTAAGAAAGCAGAGAGTGAACTGGGAGTGGTACATGATTTTTGAAACCTCAGAGTCTGCTCCCAGTGACATGCTTCCTTCAGTAAGGCCACACCTTCTAAGCCTTCCCAAACAGTGCCATCAACCAAAGACCAAGTGTTCAAACACTCAAGGCAATGGAAAGACATCTTGTTCAAACCACCATAGCAACTTAAGGGAGGGTGAGTTTTATACGGCTTACAGTTCCAGGTTATGGTCTTTTGTGGCAGAAAGTCACAGCAACAGGAGCTGGAGGGAGCTGCTTACATGACATCCACAGCCAAGCAGTGAATGAATGAATGCTAGCACTCTGTCCATTTTCTCCTGGATATCCTCACCAGGGTAATGTGCCACCCACAGTAGGTGAGTCTTCCCATGTCAATTAGTGTAGTCAAGATAATCTTTCATAGATGGTTTAGTTAGGATTACTATTGCTGTGATAAAACACCACGATGAAAGCAACTCATGGACGAAAGGACTTATTTCACTTACAATTCCATATAACCATTCATTATCAAAAGCAGTGTGGGCAGGAACTCACTGCAAGGCAGGAACCTGGAAGCAGGAGCTGATGCAGAGGTCATCAGGGGGTGCTGCTTACAGGCTTGCTCCCCATGACTTGCTCAGCTCACTTTCTTTTTTTTTTTTTTATTGTATTTTTTTTATTAATTTCTTTTTTTTTTTGAACATGAAATGCTTTTTTATAGCATGTTTTACAAGGGGAGGGGGTAAGAGGGTCCAGGTGGTGGAAAAGTACAAAATCTTCTTGGCCTGTGCCTTGAAACATGTCATGGTCTATATGGTACACTGCCTTGAATTATGATCTACCTGTAGTTCTTCAGAAGATATGGTACATTGCTTGAGTTATGGTCTCCCTGCTATTCTTAAGAAGACATGGTACTCTGCTTTGAGTCTATATGCAGTTGCTAAGCAGGATCTTGCAGTTGCCAAGCTTCAGAGGACATTGTGCAGGTGGGGAAAGGTAGGGGGTAAGGGTAAGGGCGAGGGTCCTGGCTTCTGGCATCTCCCCCTTCTCTGTTTAGTTAGAGAAGGCGTCTTATGTTCAATCCCAACTATGTGAGTTTTGAATTTGGATGTCTAATTATGGGGGGTCTTAGACAAGTTCACAACCCCAAAACACTGATGTGAGACGAGTCACATCAATGGTCGAAGGCTTTAGGCTGTCGACGATGGGCAACGTCAAGGGACTCTGATGTGGGTGAAAGGAGGGTGAGGGCCCTGTCTTAGGCCATGTAGGCTGCACCCACTCCCAGCACCACGCACTCCTTTTCGGCTGCATTGGGTGGGCCCCTGGGAAGTGGACCTACAATAATCCCGTCATTGGGCTAACTCACAGCCATCCTAGTCTCTTGTAAATGTTCAAGTTGCCAACCATTTGTCAGTTTGGGGTGTAATATTGTCATAAAGGAAGGCTCCCCAATGTTAGCGGCCATATCAAGGGTGGCCTTGGTTTAGGAAAAAGCCAATTTTTGTTGTGGTGATCAAGAGGCCAAGCTCTCTAGCGAGAGAAATGAGGGCAAAGCCAGGCATACCAGGAACCCTTCTGGAGGGCATGGAAGTCTAGGGGTAGACCGTAGGGGGAGGCAGGGGAGCTGACAGCTGTGTCAGTCTCCTGCGGAGTCACTTCTGGATTCTCTGCAATTTTCAGCTGATGGTAATGAACTTCAACTGCCTTCTTGATGGCAGCATCAATCTGGTTCCGTGGACGACAGGTCACGGGCGATGATCTCTGTCTTGCTCAATCTTGATGTCGTGCGCACATCCTCTCAATGAGGGTCCGTCCGGATGGGTCCGTGCCTTGAGCCCCACGTCTGGGTGCCACTTGACCCGACCGGTGGGTCCTGGTTATTCGTGGGGGCGAGGAGGACTGCAACCTGCTATTCTTCAGAAGATATGGTACACTGCTTGAGTTATGGTCTCCCTGCTATTCTTCAGATGATATGGTACATTGCTTTGAGTCTATCTGCAGTTGCCAAGCAGGATCTTGCAGTTGCCCAGCTTCAGGGGATCTTGTGCAGGTGGGAAAAGGTAGGGGGTGAGGGTAAGGGCGAGGCTCCTGGCTTCTGGTCCATCTGGGTTAGAACTTCTAATAGCAGGCATCACGGGTGATTCAATTTTACCTGGGATGCTGCGTGAGTTCAAGCTCCTGGGAGTCCCTGTTTTTCTTGGTTTTCTGCGGTTGGGTACGGAGCTGCTGCCTGCGACCTGCTCTAGGCTCGGTCCCAAACCCGTAGTGATTCCTTTAATGTGAAGTAACTTGAACAGGCTCTGTGCTCCTGAAATAAACATAATTCATGATGTCTTATATATCTTTGTGTATTGCTCATGACTTACTGAGAGCAGAACATTGACTTATATGGAGAAAATTTTAATTAGTTTAGCATATATATATATATATATATATATGCACAAAACCCTGTCAAATATTGGTGTTAATATTCCTGTTTCTTATGAAATTTAGCAAAGTAAACTAAAGAATAAAGAAAAACAGGAAGTAATATTGGTAAAACTTGTGAGATGCACTTCTTCAAGAAAGGCAGGGTCACAGAAGACATTCAGCAGATCCCAGGCTTCCTGTGCTGGAGCCTTGACTTGATCTGTTCTCTCTGCCTGTGGTGGAGCTGGAGCCCTGCCTTAGCCTGCTCTCTTCCTGTGGTAGAGCTGTGGATTGAACTACTGTCTCACTTTTCACTGGGGTGCCCTCATCAAAATGGAGAAGGAGAAGTCAAAAGTATTTTAGAAATGCGTTATAGGCGCACTGTCTATGAGAGTTCTCTGCTTCCATACATCACCTTGCGCTCACTTCTTAACCATTAGCACTTTCCATTATGGTGGAATTCTAGATAATTGTGTCTTGAATGAAAGGGTAAGAAACTGATCTTGCAATATACTGCAAGAATCTGTGAAGATAGATTCAACTTTTGTGTCATTCTTCATTGTGAGTACTGACATGATACACTGCCAAGGCAGTGGTCCTGTGAAACATCAGTTCACATAACAAATACATCAAAGAAATGATTCTTTGTTCTGCAGTATCTTAGACAGGATGCTGGGCATTCTCCTGTGCAGTCTTCACATTGTACACATAAGAAATATAATCAGAGAAACGATTCTTCATTTTGTAGGATCTTAGACTGGATGCAGGGCATTCTTCTGTGCAGTCTTTACATTGATCTCTGTGACTGGGTGCAGCATAGGTTTACTATAATATAGAAGGTCAGATGACGATAAGTTGACAGTAAGTGAAAATGAAGTTGTGCTTTGAATACTATCACCATTGCACTGTCTCTCTCCCTCGTTCCCTGTTCTCTCTCTCTCTCTCTCTCTCTCTCTCTCTCTCTCTGTGTGTGTGTGTATGTATGTATGTATGTATGTATGTTTGTGTAAGATAAATAATAGTATCTAAGAAATGTATAGGTTATTTTTATAATTAAAATTTTATTACTATATAGGGAGAGAAATAGATGGCCAGAGAGAAGTAAATCACAAACATCAGTGTACATTTTTACGAAGTTTTTTCCCAACAGAATCTGTACTAGCTTATCTTTTCTAGTTTAATAATCAAGAATCTCTGATCTAAAGATGTCACAATGAGAAATCTGAGTTTCAGTGGGTGAAAATTTGTAGAATAAAAAGGAATGTTGACAGTAATAATTATATACTCATATGTACTCTGAAACAATGGAAACAAACTTAATTGCCTAAATTGGAGAAAAGATAATAGACAATAAATAACAGATGTTGAAAAAGTTGTCTTATAAGTGAATATCTGAGCTTCTCCACTATTAATGATAATTAAGGAAACAAAAGCATGTTCTCATGTATACACAAAATATTCTCCTAAACAAAGAGCAATTAAAAATATAATGAAGAGCTAACAGTCAGAAGTTATGAACATATTTTTATAAGTACTGTTATATAGTAAGTTATGCCACATCTCTATTAAATTAACATTGACAATGCACCAATTATAAAGTAATTTTTTTGACATAGAATCAAATTGTCATTCTGAAAGCACTAAGAAATCTGTTTCTTGCATTTTCAGTAATTGGCTCCAATTAAGTGCATTAGTGGGTAAGAGTTGGATGCAGAAATGAACTACTTAACGTTTCATTATCATCTAATTCAGCACATGACTTCTATTTAATTTAAAAAATGCAATCTTTTAATAGTGAGCCATCATTTATTCATATTTGTAGTTCTCTATTTCATAAATTGATGTCTAAGAGTATTGTAGCTCAGAACAGGAAATAACATAGTCCAAGGCAAATTTTTATTAGGCTTTGTGATGAACAAGACTTAAATGATTCACCTGTTGAATTGAAATATCTTTCAAAATGTTCAGGCAAAAGTAAAAACAGAGTGGATGCTTTTCTCAACTACTTTACTGGAATAACTTTTCAAACATAAAGCCTGTGGATATGTATAATAGTCTATCAAAGTGAAAATAAAACTTTTAAAAGATGAATTACCCAGAAGGCATTTTACAGATGACTGAGGATTGATTCTAGCAAATTGAAGTCTCAGTAATAGGGACACACATTCAGAGACATGGTGTGTGCTATGAGTCTTCATAGCCCAGCTCCTCTTCCTGTTCACTCTTTGCTTTCTAAGTACAGATTCCATATGAACAACCACCCTCCCCTTGCAATGACGTGTTCTCTGACAGGGTGGGTTCTGCTTTCAAATTATATGTTCAAATAAATTATTTTTACTTATGTCACTTTGGATACAACAATGAGAAAAATGACTAATATAGAAAGCCAGTACTGGGAAATGAGGCTATAGCTTTGCTAAATCCAACAGTGTTGTTATAAAGCCCTTGGACTTAGTTTGCAGGAGGAATGTGGAAGAGTAGATTAGAAAAGACTTCAGATGCTGCAAGTACACCTTAATGGACTATTCAAATAGGAATTTAGGAAATCATAAGGCAGAGAAAAAATATGCATTATGATGGCCTAGCCCATGAGGTAAAGAAGTTCTGGTATGTAGTCAATAAAGGAGCCAATAGTGTTGATTGTGTATAAAGTATTACAATCTTCCTTAGCCAACTACTTGTAGAAAGAAAAATCATACTTGAAATTTATACTTAATAATGCAAGGCTTCTGCAAGTGTGTTTCCCACCTACACAGAGTACCTTTGTTATTTTCACTTTACATTAGCTAAATATCAAACAAGGCAATTTAACTAAAATATATTTTACCTTACAGTTGGAAGGTACAGTATAGTGAGCTTAGAAAGGTTACATTGTATACACAGTTAATGTACATGGTGACTGTAAATATTATTAAGCATATAGCAAAGATTGGAAATCACAGTCTTCCACTCTGTATATTAAAGTTTCATTTTATATCAAAATAAAAACTGCATTTAACACATCACAAAAAAAAAGAAGTTAAGATTCTTGACTCTGTTTTAAAGTCCAAAGGTACTTCTGAGGCACAGCAAATTATTAAGGTATTACTTTTTTCAATAAAATTTATATATTTCCAACATACTATAATGCAGAGTAAACATTCCCATTTCTAAAAGTAGGTGGTAGTGGAAACATCACAAAATAAAAATGATCGAAAGTAAGACAGGAATCCAGCAAAACACAAACAATAGTACTAAAATGCTATGAACTGCATCTGGGGCACATGGTGGAATCATAGGTCCAATGGAGCCCTACTGCTTTCCAATCTGCTGCCTAAAGGACACAGAATTTATTGGGATAATGTAAGTCCGTACTGACTTCTTCCCTCAACGGATCTATTAAGACCTCAGGATTTTTAATTTGCTGGCACCTGCATTTCAACTTAGTCTTCATGTTGGAAGCTTCACACAATGGCATATCAGAGCCTTATTTAAAGTAGTCCAAACTTGCTGCATCATCCTTGCCCTGAGGATGTTTGACAAACATCATATAAAACTCTATATTCCTTCTCCGCTGCATCTTCCAAGAATTGAACATAAGAATCATGTGAATAGCAGGGATAAGTTCTGCTTTCTGTTTGAAATTAACTTGCCCTCTTCTGTCACAGCTGTTGTGGCCTCTGTATTCTATCATAGATTATTGAGGAAATACTACTCAATCACTGTTTTGGAGCAGGGTTCCTCTTCAGCTGCATCTTAAGATCAGAATCTTTGCTTTCAAAATTAATTAAAATTTCACAATTTGGATCTATTATTATGTAGAGACTTGGCTTCAGAGAACTTATCTTTTGCCCCACAAAAGACTAGTATATTTTTTAAGGGGCTAACACCTTGAGCAATTTCAGATGCTTATCTTCTGAATTATTTGCTTTTTAAAATTATCTCATAATGTCCACAGTAAAGTGCATGATTTTTCTCTCAGTTTGCTGCCATGTGACCTGGAAAGGGTATAGTTAAATGCAATTTTGCCAGTTTGTAATCCTCAAGTCAAAGACAAAACTTTGCCTCTGAACCTCAGTTCATGCACTACTAAAGTAATAATGAGAAATGTTTTCTCATCGTGTTTTCTTAAAAACAGATGGGAACTGGGATGTAAATCATTTATCATCGTGTGGCATATAAGTGTAAGGATCTGTGAGAGGAGATCATTTCATACGTCCAGAAATACATCAATACTTTTTCCTTCTGTTTCTTGTACAAAACAAAAGAGAGAATGTTAAAAAAGATTTTATTCATCAAATAATATGAAAACATTCGTGTCAAAGTAAAAGAATAAATAGAACACTATTGTCCTCAACTTTGTCAAAGGCAAATGTAATGCAACATAAAGCGTTGCAAATAAACACTTAAAAATCAAGACAAGGCTTCTAAATAGAAATAAAAATCAAACCACAAAGTATCAAGCAAAACTGACCCACAAGATAAAAAAAAACAAATACTTACAAAATTATTAGCTAAAGACAAAAATATTTAAGTGGCAGCATTTTTATTTTTCAATCTTAGGAACACAATGCACTACTAGTCATCTCAATTTTAGACAATTTGGACACATAGACATACATCCAACCCTTACTAGAGAATTCTAAATAATAATTAAATATCATTTAGTCACTACATTAGAAAAGAAAGTTTAAATAAGTCCTTTGTAAACTGAACTTAACAATGGCCTCTCTTTTATATTTTAATACTTAGTGAGGACTTGAGAACAAGTCTCAGAATTTTTATGTTCTCTCTTAGATATATATAAAATTGAGAGCTTGAGGGTTGGCTTAGCATTTAATGGAATTGATCTCTTTTTCAGAGAACCTGCACAAGATTCCTAGGACCCACATGGTGCCTCAAATCCATCTGTAACTCCAGTTCCAGGAAGCCTGACACACTTTTCTTGCTTTCCTGGCATAGACATGTATGTGGTAGACAAACATGCAAGAAAAACATTCATATGCAATAAAAATAAAATAGTAAAAATGTCTAAATTATATTAAATTATTCGCCTTTTAAAATGCAAGGAGGAAGTGGAAATAAAAAACAATCTTCATATTTTTCTGTAGTAGTCTAAATGTAGAACAAAACAGTAAAACTTTGACATGTGCTTTTGATACTACTGTTTATAGAATTATTCTCTATAATTTATACTCTATGTTTCTGTCTGAGTATGCATGTGTGTC
Organism: Grammomys surdaster; assembly: GCF_004785775.1. Classification (NCBI taxonomy): domain Eukaryota; kingdom Metazoa; phylum Chordata; class Mammalia; order Rodentia; family Muridae; genus Grammomys; species Grammomys surdaster. The sequence continues at coordinate 5,409,482 of NW_021620961.1, forward strand.
TCAAAAATGCTAATTTTTTGGCACAGTAATATTTATAATTGACTAAAACATGAAAATAAATAATGAGATATCTGGATAATTAATCAGTGTTTTAAAAGCTTCTTTTGTTGTTCGTTGTTTGTGGATACGTTTTTGAGAAAGGATCTCATATGTAGCTGAATTGGACCTTGATTTTATAACAATTCTCCTGCCTTAGCCTACAAAGTGATGAAATTACTGGCCATTATTACCACACACAGTAATGAGTTATATTGAATGAAAGAATGTAGCAGTACAGAGTAAAGCAGGAACAGTCAGTGTGATCCACAGTGTGGGAAAGAGAAAGAGAAATAAGGGTGTTCAAAAGAACCTTATTCATTTTTATGTAAAACAAGAATTTTAGAATTATTTTAAATTTATTGTGATTGGCTGACTTTTTCCATAAAAGTCTAAATGGGACCACATGAGGTTGCAAATATGCTTGGTTTTATTTTTGTTAGTTTATTCATGGTCTTGTTTACAAGTATTTTTAGTTGGAATGCATTTACTTCTGCTGGGACTTTTCCTGAAAACATCATTATTGGGAAAACACACTATTGGAAAGAGGTGGTAAAATTGAAGCATCATACAGACAGACCAAACTAGCAAGCTTAAGAACTGACAGTGGAGCTGAGCAGTGCCAATCCTGTGGCTGAAGTTTCTGATGGAATTGGAATACCATCTCCATGTGGGTGAGGACTCACAAATGCTGCACTGCCAGAGACTTTTCCCTAAATTGCAGTCACCTCCACAGCTTCCACCTTCCCCCATTTCTCAACAATTTTACCCATATATAATCCCATGTGGCCTCAAGAGTTATATGACTATTGTTACTTTAATGAGTCTTAAGTCTCTCTCCCTCCTCTCCAAGAGGGACTGTTTTCTTTGTTTGTTTGTTTTTGTTTTGTTTTGTTTTTTGAGACAGGGTTTCTCTGTGTAGTCCTGGCTGTCCTGAACTCACTATGTAGACCAGGCTGGTCTCAAACTCAGAAATCCACCTGCCTCTGCCTCCCAAGTGCTGGGATTAAAGGTGTGTGCCACCACCTACGGGCTAAGAGGGACTGTTTTAATCAGAAGGATTAATTATACAACATCTACAAACAAGGCTAATGGGTTGATAACACCTGGTTGTCTAAAGCCACTGTGATTTCCCCCTAAACTTGTCAGTGTGGAGAAGTGCATAAAATATGCAATTACTATCAGGTCCCTTGCTACACAATATCTTTTGTTATGAAGTAGCACTAATTATTATTTATAAAAATTATTTGCCTCTCATTGTTTTTGAGTTTTATTCAAAGGTTCAGTGTTGGTAAATAAAATTAGATACATGTCTTTAATGGCTATCATTTTTTAGGAGAACAGTCTTTAGGGGAATGAAAAAAATCTATACCTACTCCAACATAAATTTATGTAACAAAATACTGTTTCCCTATGTGAAGAAGAATAATTTCATCATTGTCTTTTCCTTGATACCACTTTTCATATGATGCCAGTAGACATCCATGAATAGTGTCCATATTTGCTTGCTTATGACTTAAAACAGCTGGAAAATCTAAGCTTTTCGCTCCTCAATACTAGCTATTCATTTAAAATGGTTCTATGTATTAGATTTACATACAATGATGCTCAACATGTGCTTCTAGCTATTAATGATTAAATTGTAAATGTGTATGTCATTTTGAAAGATTCCAAATAAGATATTCATTTGAATATACTTTACAGGGGATATTTTGTCTTATTTCTCTGTCTACTTTAAAAGGTGCCTCATAAACCAAGATACAATTTTGAAATTCTACCATATTATGACAGAATTCTATCAATTATAATGAGGGAATGAAGATAAAGTTGAGGTTGTATTTCCTTATAGAATTCTTAATGGACATCTTATAAAGTATTACAATCAACAACACCATTATTATTACCACTATTCTTACTAGTACTAATAATATTACTTTTACTACTACTGCTACTAAGGTGTGATTTAATAAATGACCATAATATAGAAATTGCATTCTGGATTATGCCAATAATCCAAAAGAATAATAAGGGAATTGAGAAGAAATTATGGACAGATTGCAGTCTAATAGTGCTGCACTTATGGTTTTGCAGATGCAGGAAAATATTCAAGGAAAATATTCAAAAATATTCATTTAGGCTTCTGAAGAGAGATAAGTAATTTAAGGCAGCTAGAATCATCAGGCGGAAAGAAACCTACTGCCTTTTATTCTGATTATTTGAAAATTTACAACTAGGGTGTACACATCACGACATTTTTGATAATTTTTGGTAGAAACTAGCATTATATACAATGTACATTAAAGAAAAGCTAACTTAAATGGGTGTAGTAAATTCACTTTATTTCCTGAGCCATATTCAACTTTTCTCCTAGATAACTGTATATATAAGATTAAAAAGAACATAACTTACCCATGAAATATGATCTGTTACTTGAATGTAAATTGTTTCTTTGTAAATATTAATATTTCATATCATTACCTTTTGAAATCATGTGTTCACACATGTGTAATATATACATACACAAAATAAACATACACTATATATGAGAATATATATATATATATATATATATATATATATATATATATATTTCCCCAAGTTAAAGGTCAATAAAAGGTCTAAAAGGAGTGAAATGGAGGAACTTCAATTATTATCTCAAAACTCACCTTACTTTTCCTCTGACATACTAAACCATTTCCTTACTAGCTATTTTTATGTTAGGTTGCAAATCTTTGTTTCTGCATTGAGAAACTATGAATTTTTTTCAATTTTTGAGATTATAGTTTAATTGCAATGCATTTCTTTTCTCTTTCTTCATTCTAAGTCCTCCTATAGATCCCTATTTTTCTCTTTCAAGTTAGTTTCCAGGTCTGATCCTTTGGTAGATGGGCTCTTTCATGGGTAAAAATAGATATCCTGCTCTTCAGTTACCTACAGAAAATGTTGACTTTTAGTTAGCCTTGAAAAAAATTTTTCTGGATTTTTCCACTCCTATATGACTTATCATCTTTTAATTTACGTCCTAAGCACATTGTTCCTAATCACTTGGGATCCAAATATTTTACTCCACTTTCAGACTTACTCAACCAATAACTATGTTCCAGTGATTTGTTACCTTTATATGTAAGAAACAGCCTCAAGCATGAAGGCTTTTGAAAATGTTACACCAATACAAACACCCAAACTCTTGTCCTGAAACACAGAGATTAACTCTGATGATTAATTCTACTTTTCTGCATAGTAGGGCCAAATATTTATTTGCTATGTTTCTTTACAATTATTTGAGAACTGGTAAATCATGAAATATGATAACTTTGAGTATATCACTGTTCTTTTTCTCTGTGCATTAGTAAGTAACGAAATTTCCCTTGGCTTCTGTTCAGATGGATTTTCTTTAAGGTATAGATTCTTCTTTTTCTTTAAGGACTTTCCAAGCAGATTCCTTTTCTTTTTCTGTTTTTCTCTTTTCTTTGCTCCATTGTGAAATATTTCTCTTTGAAAATGGTTTTCAACATTTTAAAATCTAAAGTCAACTTCAAAACACAAGCTAAGATATTTATTAATTTCCATAAATTTCTTTTTAATCTTAAATATATAGATAATATTTGATATAATTACAAATTTATTTGATATAAAATAAATTACCAAGTATCAAAAGTTATCAGTATTTGGACTGAGGAATACACCATGGTGGAAGGAAAAACAAATCATTGTAAATTGCCCTTTGACTTCCATACATACACTTCATTGTGTACATACACACACACACACACACACACACACACACACACACACACACTTACTCGCACCCCACTGGATAATATATTCTCTAAAATGTAAAATGTTTTAGTTTTTTTTACCAATACCAAAGTAATGAAAATATCTTTGATTATTTTATGGTGTTCATGCTCATGTTTACTTCTGCAACATAAAGAGTCCTGTTGATATTGATGTAAGGTATTGCTTCTTCTCACATTCCAGGATATATTTCTCTATAATGAAAAATTAAAAGTCTTCAGACCTTCAGATTATGAATATTCAAAATATATTTGCAAAAGTAAGTTTCTATCAGATAACTTCATTTAGATCTTGGTTTTATGTGAAACTCGGGTTTCCTGCAGATTATTGAAATGAAAGATGGCATTTTGTAAATATTACAAATACTAAATATACCGCCAATAAGTGAAACAAATTATGCATATCCAAAATAAGTTTAGTTTAACGACCAAACAAATGTTACTGAAAAAGTTTCATAAAGCTTATTTTGAAAAATTTGTTAATATAAATATAATATGGGAAAGGACTTATAAATATATATCTCATACATTTTCTTAAGTATCTAATTTCATGTTTCTTTGTGTATTTCAAAACACAGAAATAAAACAAAACAAAAACCCCAAAATATCCTTAGAAATATTAAAACAAAACAAAAAGCAAAAAGAAAACAAAACCAAACAAACAATCACCTAATCAACCAAACCCCATGCAATCTGTTTTATGTTCAGCAACTACTCCTTGTCAGGCAATCTGCCTTGGAGTCTGGTTGGTATACACAGAGACTTTACTGGAGAAATCTGACTATCACTTTCAGAGCAGGTGTCAATTAAAAGTAGCTTCTTGGTTTAGGAGTAGGATTTTTTTTCACTTGTCAGTGAGGGGATTTTCTCTAGTTCCATGTTTTAAGGTTCTTCTGCATGTTCTTCCAGTCTCTGTGAGTTCCTACCTGTAACAGTTTGTGTGTGTGTATCTGTGTGTGGGTGTGTTTGTTTGTGTGTGAAACATACTGTTTCCTCGTAACAATCTACCACCTCAGACTATTACAATCTTTCCACCTCCTAATGCACATGAGCAGGAAGCTTCTCTGATGAGGATTAAGCAATAACGTGATAGCAGTTTGTCATCATGGATAATATTATTGCTGTTCGTTTATTATAATAATAGTAATAGGTTTCTCTGTAGGTATAGGGTCTTTTTATCTTAGTTTCTTCTTCATTTTCTCCATGCCAGGTTTGAGTTTAATTCCATAGAGAGAATTTTAAGTCAAATCAAAATGTGTCTGGTTATTATGATACCATTTGGGCCACTATTTCCCCACTATATATCTCAGGTAGGCCATTGTTGTAGGTCACAGAGTTTATTTATAATATTAATTATTACTTTCCCCTATAGTAGTATACAGAATACTGTTCAATACCGTGAATACTTGTCACTAGGGATGAAGTTTCAATTTGAGCAGAGGCTCAATTTCTGTGTTTAATAACATGAGTTAGTGGTATCACCCACAATCATAACTTAGCATAATATTGTAAGGAATGTCTAATAGACTTGGCAACAATCTGTGATGCTTAGAAGGGGAATAGGAACCTCTGGCCAATGACTCAACAAGGTGGAACCCATTCTTCGTATTAGCAGTCTTACTTAGTGCTATTAGATGTCTCTTTGTGACATTGTCTCCCTGTTATGTGGCAATTCTATTTATATTACAATGGGTCCCTAAATGGGGCAGTATATTTGTTGTGTTAATGAAAACATAGCTCAATAAAGAAATTATCAAAAAAATGGAAAACAAATGAAACTTTTGCTCCAAGAGTCAAGTATAACACAGAGAACTTAATTCTCCCAAAGGGAAAAATAGAGACTGATATTTTCATAATTGCCTTGAGGTTTATACAACATATTCACTGCATAGTAAGCTTAATCTATTAGTAATGCTGCCCATGAAAATTGATGTTTTAAGCAAATTTGCATTGCTTTATCACTGTTATGTATCATATTACAGATGAAGTTGATGGTTTAAATTCATGATTGATTTACATGCAGTGCAGAAATGAGGCAGAAAGCATCTGGCTGTTGCCAAGGAGCCCATTTAGGAAAACCAATAATTACACTGGGAATTATACTGTATGAAATTGGAAAAGTGTGAAAAAGTCCATGACATCAGTAATTATGTTGAAAATAAAATGAATATCTTAAAGGGCTTGTTCTCATGACTGGTGCCTCCTCTGTATATTATACTTGCTGCCTGTTCCTTGTCAGACCTGCCTGATATTATGTTATTGACAACTGCTTTAATGTGAACTCAGAGGAATAAAGAAAAATGACTCAATTTCAGAAACTTTTTTCAATCTTTGGTCATAAAGGGAATAAAAAGAAGATGATGAAATCATTTCTCTGTTTTAATACAATTTCAAATAAGAATGGGAAGGGACAATGGGGCAGGGGATGAGAAGGCAGGAAACGGAGGGAATATGGAAAGAAACAAGTAATAATAAAGTTTGTTTGACATATATGGCACATGAAAATACCAAGTTTCTTTGTGATCAGTGTACATCAGTAAATAAAACTAATGTAAAGATATAATATATATATATATATATATATATATATATATATATGAAAACATAGTACAACCAATTTTAAATATTGATACATGCAAATGAGTTTTATATTTATGAGTTGATTGATACGTGCCATGCATTGATATTATACATAGATAAGCATTATACTTGGAATGATACCAATAAACAGAAAATGCAAATACATATCTATGCATATATATGTGTGTGTGTGCATCTATGTTTTCTTTATGAATTGTGATGCTAGTTTTTAAAGAAACTTCTATTTTGAACCTAACTACCATTCTTCAATACACATAAAATCAGCATTTTATCTTTGGATTCAGAGTCCATAAAAATTAAATTTTTTACAGAGAATGTAGCTTGAATATATATCTCTGTCTATTTAAGTGGTACTCATCAGAATATTCCTTCACAAGCAATACTCTAACTCTTTTCTCCTCTCAAAGACACTATTGTTTTGTTATGGCAATAATTTTGGTATCATGAATAGGCAAATGTTTGAAAATCCTTAAACACAAACTTTGAAGACACTAAATTTTTTAACATAAAATTCAGTTACCTCAAATACTAGTGTCACTGATTACATAGAATTGTAGGAAAGTTGAGACATAGATTCAGAAAACTAATCTTAGGAAGAAAATAACATCTCAAGTAGTAATAACACAAGATAAAAAAATCTTAAGTTTGAACATTTGAGTTGTAGTTGAACATCTGAAACCTCTTTAAACGAATGAGTAACAACATTTGTCTTTGCATCCACATTTGCAAATACAGGATGCCAAAATCTCAGTCTGTGTGTTTAGCAGTATTGCATTTCATCAAAACATACGTTTCATTGAGGAGCAGATGACAGACAATGCAAACAGACTCAGCAAAATAAATCTGTAAATATTCTTGATCCATAACTTGTCATCCTGTTTACTGCATTACAAATTCTATTTTATTTGGCTTTCATTAGGTTTCAAACTAATTAGAGGAGATGTGGTTATTGACTGCTATATTCTGAAAATCATAACATAAGACAAAGCTAGAAATTCCAATGCTTTCTCTCATAGATATAGTAAAACAAACTAATGTAAGACAACTAAAAAATCTCACAAAATGCAGAAACCAGGTGCTGGGTTCTGAGAAAATATATTTTTATGAAAACTCAGGGGACAGAGCAATACAGTCTCCAAACTACTAAACTATAGGTGTATCTTACAATTTATTTTACTACGGAAATTAAAACTGAGTAAATAGTTCTAGGACTATTCTAAGAGATGGAGGTCTTCGTGTTCAAGTTCAGATCATTTTCAAGTGATCAGTGTCAATGCAGAACATTGTTGCAGTGTGAATGATTTCCTGAGTTAAAGTTTCCATTCATATACAAGTACATTTTTTTTTTACTGCTTCAGATAGAAACTTAAGTATTCTATCAATAGCAAGCACAAAATGAAATTGCTTCCTGCACTAGCTTCTCATTCTAGAGATACATTCATCTTGAAAACCTGATTATAAAGTTTGCTTTGTGTATAGCTAGATTCTGTTCTCAGATATGGAGATGAATCCAGGTGGTGCGCTTTGGAAGTCAATTACAATGACTGCCTTACAAATGCAACCGAATGATTCTTCCCAGAGATCAAGATGTATGCGCTTGTGAGGAAAATACATTTTGTGCTTCCATGCCTGTAAAAGATGTGAAATAGTTAAGCTCTTTGTGCCATCATATCAAAGTTTTTTCAAAGAGATCTGATGTTTTGCCAATATTGATTCGGGCCTCTCAGTGTCACTGAAGTAAAAATAATAAAGTTCTGTTGCTGCAGGCACATGAGGGAAAAAAATAAAAGAAGTTTGATTGATTCTTCCATTACCCAATGACAGCTATTATAAAACAGAGAATAAAGGGACAATTAGATGTTTGGTCCAAGGAGCAAATATACAAGCCTAGGTGAAGGTTTAGTGATCAGAGGTGGCTAAAGTTTGCAAAAATAAAGGGAAACACATTATTGTATGGTGCAGAATACTACATTAATTTTTAAATTAAAAGAAACAATCTACATTTCTATGCCTAAAGAGTACCTCTGAGCTTAAGAAGAGTATTTCTTTTCCCATTTTAACTGAAATGAAATGATTAATTATGGAACAAATTTATGCAACCTTGTAATATGCAGAGTAATTCAACAATACTTGATGCGTTCATTTGATATATTTTAAAACTCACATGTATCTGCTCTGTTTTCTACTTTTCATTTTATGTGGATAGGCAACAAAATTTTTCATAGTTAGGTAAAATTACAGTGGATTTCATGCTGTAATCTAGCTTTCTAAATATCATGTCTTCTCCCCACAAACGCAATGGAGACAGGCAAGTAAATAGACAGATAAATTACATTTTTTACCATTTTTTACAGAATAAGAATCCTCATTTTGGAAAAAAACAGTGGGATACATTGTTACAAGATAATATTTAATATAATTCCCATCCACTCAACTAAGTTCTGGCTAATTAGCATGCTGTCAGAAGAACCCTGCTCCCCAAAAATCAATCAAACAAACAAACAAAAAAATGTAAAGCAGGTAGCTTAGGAAGTAGAAGAACCTCGCTAAAGATATAAAGGAAATAGAGCATTGGATGGATCTTAAATGACAGGCAGAAATGAGGCAGGAAACAAGCAATGAGACTGGCAGGAAATTGATAATGCAAGAAAATAAAATTTCTAGTTTGACATTTCTCTTCAGAGAATAGTGGAAGATTTAAATATGCAAGCAACATATCTACTTGAAGAGATTTGTGGTTCTAACAATTCCACCTGTTTGAACTGTGTATAATGAATTGAAAATACACAGGATGCTTTCTGGAATTCTAATCAACATTTGTTATGAATGTTTAAAATGTAGTTTGTTTAGCATAATAGCAATCAAGTTTTATACCAAAGTGGAAAGAAGGTTGTGACATTTAGAAGATAAGAGTCAACATGAGTTAGTGGTTGATGAAATACTAGATGTTATTTTCAAATGGTACTTAACATATTCAAGAAATGTCATATTCAAGAAATGTCACTCTGAACTGGAGACACAAATATGCAAATCATCAGCATCCATGTTCATATCAGTCAGGAGAAAACGTGTAACTCGCACAGGGCAACACAGAGATTGAGCGACTCTCATATTTCAAAGTGTGCTTGGAGAAAAAAACCAAAACAATCCATGAAAATATTCACTTAGACAAAATATCAGGGAAGAGAGATGGGCCAGGCACATGGGATGGTTCAAGAGAATCCTATTCTATGATAATCATCTCTGGGGACATTTAAACTTGTATCTACTCTTTTGGCTACTAGAGAATTATTGATATGTTAGTTAAATGAGTCATTGTCCAATAAAAAACAGCACATTTTTGGTATGTTGGGCTTGGATTAGGGAGTGACAACCCTGAAAGATTATTAATATGAAATTCCAATAAATTCCATTTAGACTATCTTGATTACTCTCTTCAATTTTAATGCCACTAACAATGATTAAGTGTGATATTTTATTGTGTGTGATATTTTATTCAGATTCTTAGCATTAAGAGATTATTTTCTGAGGTCCATGAGCTCACTAGGTCCAGGAAACTGCCTAGGTTTCAAACCAGACATAATTTCTCACCTATTGATTAGGCCTTAAGTCCAACTAGATGATGGTTGATTGTCGCCCACAAGTGAGTGAGACTTCTTGCATATATATTCACTATAATTATCTTGACTCATGTGCTTTGCAGCTGTATAAGACTAAGTACAATCCATCCCTTCACAGTAAGCATGATAATTTCTGGAATCATAGAAGCTAGACCATAGGAAAGAAGATTTCATGTCAGATCCAGCTATAGTTAACCCACTTGAGTCCTGTGTTTTAGGATCGCTGACGTCCAGATTAGGGAATAATTTCATCTCCCGAGAAGCCACTGAGGGCTGCATTGATAATTTCTGTCATTTTGAGAGTCACTTGGATAGCCATGACAAACCTTTCTTTTTCTTTTCTTCTTTGTTTTAAAAAATGAAACTTTAAAAAAAATAAAAGAAAGAATTACAAACTCATTTGGATACAAAGGAAAGCAACACAGAGCCCACTTCTTAATGGGATATACCGCTTCACAGACATTAGATTGGTAAAAGAAATCTAAGGTGCCTCTTAGCCTGGCACAGTGTAATAAACATTAGTTATTATCAGTACTGTTCTGAAAATACAAGACTAACAATGTCAAAAGATAAGCAGTTTGCGTTTAGATAATGTAACCGGTGATTATAGGAAAGTGGTCAGAAATCCAACCCAGATGTCCTCTGCCCGGCCCTATTCCATGCTTGATTCCATGTTTAACTCCATATGAGTATCACTATGCTTGCATCTAGCAATTCTCTTCGCTATTTACATTTGTAAGATTGTAGTTTTGTTTACATATTATATTGCACTGATTTGTAATCTTTCTAATTTGGACATTTTATCCTATCCATTTTTGCCTAACCATCATATGAAATATTTATCATAAAAATATATAGCAATCTACTCACTCCATATTTCTGCTTCCTCAAATAATGGACAGGACTCCAGTTTTCCATTTGATAATCAAATCTAGATTGTGCACATTTGTTATTTTAACAGAGCCTGTGAAACGATTATGTCAATTTGCATTCCTGTTCATTGTGCAAAGAACAAATCCTACTCAAACCTGTTTACGGCTAATATCTGACATTTAGTCACTTCAAAGTTGAAAAACAATGAATCGCTTTATTCTAATTTCCACTTTTCTGTTATTGAAGTCGGGTAGGTATATTTTATTTGTATTGGTCCACTGTGAACCCTTGTCCATTTTCCTAATAGCTTATCTATCTTTGCTTTATTGATATTGAAAGACCTACATCATACAAGTCAAAATTATTCCACATTTTACTCTGTATTGATTATCTGTGTAGATGTTGGGCACATTAATTCCAAAGTAAGAATTATTTTGTTACTTTAATTTTAAATTCAGTTTAGAAAAGTAAAAGATTTGTTAGGATATTTATGGCAAACCTTTCTTAAGGAGATTGTTCATGTTTGGTGTTGTGGATTTTCCTAGTCTATTATTCTTATGAGCAGCATTCCAAGCTTGTGGATTAACTTCTTTTAATGTGTCTGTCTGTGTGTGTGTGCTTGTGCGTGTGCGTGTGCGTGTGTGTCTGTGTCTGTGTCTGTGTCTGTGTGTGTGTACATGTGCATGGATGCTGTATGAAAATGAATACTTTTACAAGTACTGTCTATAATATTAGATAGATATTAAATAATACAATTCTCTGAGCATTCATCAAACAATGTTTATCCTATCTGTACCTCCATCTCTCCTTCTTTATTGGTCTCCCTCACTCAACCTAGTTGGGGAACCCTCACTCCGCTACTTTATTTCCCATGTCAATTCATCTGTATTCTGTTATTCCCACCCAAAGACCCCACTCCACCCCATTGTGATCCTTCTATTATTTACTGATTTCTGTGTTAGTCCATAACATATGTGGTTCTTAGCTCCAAATATTCTCTTCTTAATAATAATTATGGAACACATTGAGAAGCATATAATTTTTGATTAGTTACCATTAAATTTATTAGCTCTTTCTCTTGCTCTGTCTTGCTCTATTTCTGTGTTTCTTCCTCTTTTTTTTTAGTTTTGAAACAGTTTCTCCAATTTTTATCAAATATTAATATATAAATCATGGTAGCTTTTTATTAGAAAATTGGTTTATGCTGAGGAATAATTTCTTGAGGTTTCTGAAGGATTTATTTGAGCTTACTGATAATAATGAAAATCTCATAATTATATAAAACACAGAACAATTTAGTGAATATTTTTTCCTGAAATGGTGATATAGTGAATACATATGAATTTGTCATCAGATACTCCATGTCACACTTGGAAGCAATTTAAAACTTGCATACCTTAGGGGTAACTATCATGAAATCAATTAAATGATAAGATATTGTTAATATAATTTAAGCTTACATATCTGAAGTTGTAGAAATTAACTTTGTGACTCAAATGTTCCTTTAAATTTCAGACAAAGCTACTCATGAAAAAATTTGAATAACTATCTGAATAAACTAAATTATGCATTATTTCAGGATACAAATTTTTATATTGTTTGACTTTATATATAGAACTCCTTCAACACATATTGCATAAGGTGTTTAACTAATATAAGAATGATTTTTAATATTTAAACATGTAGAATGAGTGAGGTACAATAATATATTCACTACAATTTCCTATACATTTGTATTTTTCTGAAAGTTTAAGTGTCTTATGTGCAAAAGTGTTTTCAAATACTCATCTAGCTGAAAATGAAGATTGAGGGAGATATGCTTGTTAGGATCATTGTGATATCAGATAGTACTGTTATATGTCACTCACTTAAGGCCCATTGATTTATTATTGCCTTAATTTATTACCAAAATTTCACATAGATATCAAGTTGTGGATATGAATTCTCTATGAATCTATGCTTCATCTCAGTAGAGTTGGAGCCATATGATCTTTGAGTTCTAATAAATGGTCAAATAATAGTTATGGCACACTTGATGTTTTTATTAATTTAAATGTAGTTGAAATATGAATTAATTTTAGAGAATCTAAATGTATAAATCCCCCCCAAAAAACATTTTTATGCAATTTCCTAATATTTATTCCATCTACATCAGCAAAATAGAACTTATATTTTTCTGTCTCATTAAATCTTAGTTACTATACCAGATACTTAAGCTACATTGAAAGAGGTGAGAGATGTTATGACTTATGTCAGTGTGTAATCCAGAGTAATTTATAGGTAGAACTGAGTTTTTTGCTGTAGGATTTAAGTAAAATAATGATATTGGGGTTTGAGTAACCAAAACTTCTACTTTGAAGTACTGGAATGATAACTTAAATGCAATGCTGGTGGTTGAGGTGTCTCATTTCTACTTAGTTATACATTTCCAGGCTTTCTGAATGTAGTATTTTTGGAAGACACTCTGGGAAAAAGAAATATGCCAGAAAATGCCAAAGGTCATATTTGCCAGCTGTCACTCAGCTAGGCTTATAAAAGCACTATTTCCCTGAGCTATGATAGATAAGAATTCATTGTTAAAATTGCTTTGTTAGACTTAATTTAAATTCTATTTGATATTTACCAAGTAAATTTTGCTTCACAGTTTTGATGACTAAACTTTAAAACAGCAGCAATGTGTACTCTTTCGTTTCATTGTTCATTTGAAAAATGATATTTAAAGTACTCAGAAATATATTACACACTGTTACTCTCATATCCACATCTTCTGTCTTCTTTAGAATGTTTCGGTGAAATAAGAAAGAAAATCGACATAATCCTCTTATTTTCTCATTTACATGAGGAAGCTATAGTGGAATGATCTTATAGAGATGAGTAAAAGATGATCTCATAAATGCTAGCAAGAGATGATCACATAAGGTAGTAAGACATGATTTCATAAAGATAGTAAGAGATGATCTCAGAGAGGTAGTAAGAAATGATGTCATAGAAGCCTCTAAGAAAAGGATATGGGGAGTAGAGATGAAACAAGATTGTGCGCCTAGTAGCTTTGAATGTTCACATTGCTTTGCTTACATTTTAGTTCACATAATGAAGGTTATGGAGGGTGTAAATAGAAGACCAATAAAATACAGGTGATGTGGACAAAGAATGATGGAACAAGACATCTTGAGTGGGGCTGGGAGTGGGAGAGCTGGGTAGAGTGGAAAGTATGAGCAGGGATCACTCACAGGAAATATATTTGGGAAAAAACACTAGTTAGAAGCCAATTAATGTAAAAACTTCTTAAAAATAAACACATAATAATACATAAAAGGAGTTCAATAGAGTTATACTATAACAAAAGAACGATGTTTATCCAAATAGCATTTGCTATCAGAATTTTTTTTAAAAGCAGTCAAGTATGGAAAACTTCTAATCAATTGTTGCTCAATAAGGTTAGATAACTAATATTCTACACATAATAGAATAGTCTCTATGTTGATACTGGTTCCCTCCAGAACTTGATGGTTAGAATTGTTTAAGATACAACACATTTGGTCATAGAACATTGAAGAATCAATATGGTATATGCGTGAAGGCTTCAGCCCTATTATCTAGCATTTACAGTGCCTTTTGCTGCTGCTGCTGCTGCTGCTGTTGTTGTTTGTTGCTCTTGTTTTCAGTCTGCTTTTAGAAAATGTAATCAGCACTCTTAAACAGATATGAACATATTGAGCTACAATAATGACTGACATGATGAAGGAAACTCAGTGATGTGATATTGATATGCGTGTTATGGAATAACCAACAACATTCTAAATTGGAATTAAGGCAAGGTGGAATTCATGCTGGGACCATTAACTAGGACAAAACTCTATGGGTACTTTTAAGTTGTACAAGAGAACTAAATTCTATTATTCTATTCAGTAGATATAGTCAAAATAGACAAAATCCTAAAGCCTCACTCTTATAGGTTAGATCATCTTTTATGCATGATCAGAGAATTTTGGAGGAGGAGGAGGAGGAGGAGGAGGAGGAGTCGGAGTCGAAGTTGACAACAGAGATAAATACAAAAACCCACAGCTATCCAACATGCAAAGAATAAGAAACTATGGAATGCATAGCCATAGATGTGTTGTCTATATTACACACACACACACACACACACTCACACATACACACACACACACACACAGACACACACATGAATCAAGATAAATAAAGTAGAACAGTACAGAAAACTGGTAAGATATAGAGGTGGTGAACATCTCTGTGTGTGAACATTTTTAGTGGGGAATGACTAGGCCATTTCAAAGTAGCTATGACTACATGTTCAAGTGATGCTCACAATCAAGCCAGCTAATACTGGCATGGAATACAGGAGGGCTTATTAAGCCCACTCTAGCTAAGAAGATACTGAAAACTGATAGCTGCCATGGAACATGATAAAGAAGCTATACATGAAAAAGTGGATGCTCCTATACTCATACCCAGACAGAGAGCACAAAGAGGTCTCAGTGACTTTAAATCCAAAACATAAGACGTTAGGAGAAAAGGGGGCTAGGAAATAAAGGAGAAACTGAAAAATAGGAAAGGTGGAGGATTTAATAAAAAATTATTATGTGCATATATGAAGATTCAGTACAATAGATGCTTTATTAGGAAAACATGGCAGTTCTCCATCTGGAAATATACATTAAAGTGAGATTATGGTAAAAATAGAAGATATTAACTGAAGCCAATTTATATTATCACCAGGAGAAAAACTATACATATTTTACAATATAAATATAATAATGACATGCTAATTTAGTTAGGATATTTTCATCCATATGGCTCTGGATAAACTAATACACACACACACACAAACACACAACAAACACACACAAACACACACACACATCTTCCATGTTACTTGAAAGTGATGAAATTACTTTGTAAAAATTTACAAGTATCAGACTTCCTTCACAAGACACCTTTGTATAAATTATTAACAAAATCTTTACGGCTTTTAACATTCCTCTTCGTTCTTTCCAAAAAGTAGTTTATAGCAGCATGAAGGGTCATAAAGAAAAATGGTCAAACTACAGGTGGGCAATGTGGCCCAGTGGGTCAAGTATTAATGTGTCTATTCATCTTGGATCCAAGGTCACATCAACA
Organism: Grammomys surdaster; assembly: GCF_004785775.1. NCBI lineage: Eukaryota > Metazoa > Chordata > Mammalia > Rodentia > Muridae > Grammomys > Grammomys surdaster. The sequence goes on from NW_021620961.1 coordinate 5,425,551, forward strand.
GTGTTAAGTACCAATGTTTGGCTTGCCAAGAGCATTATGACCACTAAAATGTCTGAAGCTCATACCTGGTAGAAATATAATACTAATTTATGTACATGGATTAGAAATATACAGCATATTTACAAATAATATTTTGAAATTATATTAGTTATTTTGAATAATATGAAGCAAATGTTTTTAATGAAAAAACAATGCAACATGCTGTAAAGTATGATATTTTAATAAAGCTTTCCCCTTATTAATTATACTATATTTCTCTTGATAAATTACTAAAATTCTCTGACCTGATTTCTCTACCTTCTAAATGATCAAACCATATATATATATGTCATATATATTGAGTTCCTGATAGTAGAAAATATTAACACACACACAGAGAAAGAGAGAGGGGGGGGCAGGCAAGGGGGAGGTGGGAGTGGAGAGAGAGATATGCTATATAGTTATATTTACTGTATATGTGTGTGTGTGTGTGTGTGTGTGTGTGTGTGTTTAAGTTTAGGTTTTAAGGTGTCAATGAGGCCTTCTTTTACTTTTCTCCTCTGAAAAACTCTGTTCTGGAATATTTTGGGGTGCACTTGGACATTCTGAGGTCATGTGCTCACAGAGATAATAGCTTTCTGCTTGACTGGGTACCTCAAAGAAAATCAAATTTCTAAAATTAGGGTCCGAACATCAGAAAAATCAATGAAGCACAAGGAACTTTTTCTTACAATTTATTTTCCTTGCATCTTCCTGATTCCTTCATCAATACTTTGCTTATTTTAAGTTGTCTTACTAGAATTGTTTTGGCATGGACATCTCTCTAATAATATCTATTCAGGTCATTCTCTTACTTAGATGCTGTACCATTTTCTTTCCTCTATATTCTGTTCAATTTCTTGCACCTTCTTCAACAAAAAGCAGTATAAGAAAGAAACAGAAAACATGAGACAAAACACAAGGATCCTGACTCTAATATATCTATATTTATATTTTTATCATTAATTATTTGATTAAGCTATTTTCCACAAGGCTATGCATACTGATTTAGATAAAACATGTTCTAATTCAAAATTATTTGATTTTACATACAGTAATATCTAAGTGACATCCAGAAAAGAACAGTTTTAACATGTAATTTTAAATGAGAATATTTTGCTTAAAGAGCAAAGGTATATTTTATTGAATTCCATCACAGGGCACAAAACAGGTTATCTATCCTTAGATAACAATAAACAGTAAAATAGAAACGCTGTATAAAAATAATACAAATAATAAATGAAATGAATTCTTGTGACATTCTGCTATACTCAAAGATTGGTGCTTTGTCTAGTCATTATTAGAGAACCTTTTATGAAAGCATATGTGAAAGGGTACAAATACAGAAACTCACAGTTGGAGAGAGAGAAAGAGAGAGAGAGAGAGAGAGAGAGAGAGAGAGAGAGAGAGAGACTGAATGAGAGAGAGAGTCTAAATTAGAGGTCTCCATTGGTTTGCTCCCCTAGAAGCTAGGGAACCCTTACAGAAGATTAGGAGGAAACTCTGTTGAAGTCAGAAGCATTGGAGGACACCGGGAGAACATGGCCCACAGACTAAGCTAAACAGGTCTCACATGGGCTCACAGAGAAGGAAGGAAGTAGCAAGCACAGCCCCTACAAGTGTTTACACCAGGTCATCTGCAAGTATATTGATGCCTATTAGTTTGGTGGTTTTCTGAGAATCCTAATATTGGGGGTGGTTATATTTTATGCTCTCTTCCAGCTCTGTGATCCCCTTTTCTCCTATTGGGTTTCCTTGTCCAGATTTAATATGATGCTTTTTTTGTCTTTTCTTGTTGAATCCTTGTTTTGTTCCATTTGCTGTCACCTCTTTGAGACCTGCTTCTTTCTGAAACAAACAGTAAGTGAATCTGTGGTAAAAAGGAGGTGGCAAGGAGCTGGATGGATTGGAGGTGGAGAGCTGTGGTTGAGAACTATTATGTGAGAGAATATACCTTCAATAAAAATTCTGTTAATATACATTGAAATTTAAGTATACCAGATGAAATAAAATATAATATTAAAATAAATAATACATGAGATAAGTGGGAAGGTTAGTCAGTGAAGACAATTGGGAATATGGTCAGCCTCCTATTTTTTGAATGTGATTACTTTTTCAAAGCTATATTGACTATTGAGTAGGTAAGTATTAGATTTCCTATAGCAAGTGCCTATGAAAGATAATAGAGCTGAAAGTACAGACAGTTGTGGTGAGCCTTAAGCTTCATTTGTAAGAAGAAAGGAAAGGCTGACCATTGTGTAGATGGAATCTCAGGTTGCAGTACAATTTTAAGGAAACTTACCTTCAATAAGTGACAAATTCCACTCAAAGATTGCATGCTTCAGGAGGCCTGAAGTAGGCCTGATTCATCTAGCTGTTAATATCTTTATTGTGTAGGATTGCATAGGAAGTCTAGTGATCACAAGGACAAAGGCTTATTCAAGTTTAAAGCAGAAGTGAATTCAGTCAAGCGCTAGTATCAGGGGCTTTCCAAACAGTAATCTGAGTTAGGCATTCATGGTTTGATCCATTTTGATAGGTTGGAGTCAAGTTTCACTTTGATCCTTTTGAGTATATATTATTCTAGAAGACCGATTTGGAAAACTGGATTTGGATGAAATATAGATTATATGGTCTTGGAAGTGAAGATTAAACTCAAAGATGTCAGTCATGACAATGACCCTGGACTAGGAAGAAATCCAAAACAGATGCAAATACTCACAGCCAACCATTGAACTGAGCCCAAGGGAAAAGCTAGGGGAAAGACTGAATGAGCTGAAGGGGATTACAACCCTATAGGAAGAACAATATCAACTAACTGGACACTCAGAGCTCACAGAGAATAAACCACCAACAAAGGTGTAAATTAAAATAAGTGGGAAGGTTAGACTGTGAAGACAATTGGAAATATGGTCAGGCTCTTATTTTGTGAATGTGATTACTTTTTCAAAGCTATCTTGACCTGTAGAGGCCAGAGGACCCAGTATATGGTGATGCTAGAGCAGTGGGGCAGGAGTGGGTGAGTAAGTGGAGAAGCACCCTCATAGAGGCAAAGGGGAGGGGAAGGTGGGTCTGTGGAGGGATAACTGGGAAGGTGATATCATTTGAAATGTAAACAAGTAAAATGATTAATAAAAAGAAGGGGAGCTGGAGAGATGGCTCATCTCTTGAGAGCGCTGACTGCTCTTCCAGAGATCCTGAGTTCAATTCCCAGAAACCAAATGGTAGCTCAAAAACACAGAAATAGCATTTGAATGTATGTGTAACAAAATAGAGTAAAAACTTACAAAAAGAAAATTTGTGATTCATTGGGAGTATTTGATATTAGATGTTGCTTTATGATTACTTGTGGTTATAATTAAGCTATTTGATGAAGAGATGAAGAAAACTAAACGTCATATGAGTACTTACACTCCTAAAAACCTGCATCCAGCCTCATATTCCTCCAAAAAGAGCATACATTCTAATCTTCCAAAACTTTTCCACTGCTTGTGGAAGAAATATCCAAAAATCCAAAACTATAGCTGAGATTTGTCATTCAAAGCATCACATAACTGTTCATATAATTAATTGTGGAAACGACAAATCATTTTTGAAAAAATACATACCCTAAGTGTGCATGTGTGTCTATATGAAACTGAAAAATTGTCCTTTCAAGGATTGTGAATAATTGTGTTAGAATTTTGATGGGGATTGTGTTGAATATATAGATTGGTTATTTCATATATATATAATCCTTCCTTATTTGAATATTGCTCCTATGCAGTGTTCTGTTACAGAATGGGAATGTGACCAGTGCCCTCAAAGCTTCATCCTGAATTTTTCAGTCTCTTCCCACCTGGTTCCTTCATAGCCTTTCCAGTACAATACGTCTACTGTTATATTTTCAGATAACCCATTATATGGCCATTTAGTTGCACTGTTCTTCAATACTCTCACCCACATTCTACTCTCCATCCCAATTTGATCCCTTTGTTCTAGTCCTAGGAGGACTACAGAATGAAAATAAATATTTTTGCCAGCTGCATAGTGGAACACCATTTCCTTTCTTCTCGGGACTGGAACAGGAAAACCAAATGGTGATTAAGAGGAAGATGAGGGAGGGATTATGGAAGGGACAGCTAAAGTAAATGGCTATTTGTGGAAACCAGAAAACAGTAAAGGTTTCCTAAAATATGTACATACATGAAGGTGATTTAAATAAAATAGCCAAGTAGGCGGGAGACTGTGCCCTAAATGGACATCTTTCATCACCTAATCAAACTTCCAGTAGTCAGAATGGGTTACATCTAATTGAATCGTTGGTAAAAAGAGTCCCATGAAAATGCTCAAACAACCCATGCTATTGCCTACACTGACATGTTGTGTCATGTTACTTTTTGTTACCTCAGGGCAAAGTCCTATTGTTGTTCAACAACTTGAACAGTTTTTTAGCTATCCAACTAAAGTTTGGGTGTCAAGCTTGTACCCACCTAGAGCCTCCATCCCTATGGGCTAGTATTCTGACTCCAGAAGGTACTCTGCATGCTGTCAAAAGATTCATCCTGAAGGCAGACACATGACATCAGCTTCAAGCTTCTGCTATCAGAAATTCCCTCAATTTGAATGTTCATATGTGAATATCATGAACAAAGATTAACCTTTGAACACTCAAATTGGTTTTGTTGGTAAATTCTCACAGAGATAGCCAACTAACCCAAAATTTAGATCCTAACTGGAGCCTTTGGTATTTTACATTAAACTATGTTGTGCTGATGCATTTGAAACTGGTTGATGAGAGGAAATTAGAGGTATTTTCAACATCCTGCTAGGAAAACTCCACTACCAACAACAAAACAACAAAACAGAAATCCAAGAATGAAACAGAATGCATTGAGATATTTTGGTGAGAGTTTGAAAGAAAATAAATGCCAAGGGAAATAGGAAAGTAATAGGAGAGTTGAAGAGGTCAGCTCAGGAACTTTGGAACACTTGTCCCTCTGGAAGGGAGAGGCTAGTTAGCATTCCTGGTCAGCTTTGGAAAGAGAGGCTAATAAACATTCCTTAGACAACAGGAAGCACATTCTATGAGTCTTACAAGAGATAGATAATTCGTATCATTGACTGCATCTTGAGCAGGGCTAAAGAATCAGGTTATATTTTGGCAAAAACTGTGTCTTCATTTTGCTCATATTCCTAAATTCTAAATAAGGCTGAACATAGAAACAATAGACTGATTTGTTTAGTAAACGAAATTTCAAGAGAAAATTGTATATGGGGAGTGGAGCTATACACTGCAGTCAGAAGAACTGAAGCATCGAGACTATTGAGGACATCTGGAGTCCAGAATCACATACTAAGTCCTATGACAAACAAGAACTATGGGAAGAAGTGGTTGTTCTGCTGAATTTTGGTCTTTCTTTGGTTAAACTCTCCTGCCTAAGCCTACTCTTCTCACTTTTGTAATGGAAGTGTTTTTATATGTTCATTAAAAATAAGTTATCAGGCATTTTTGTTTTATAGAAGTCCATAATTAAGAGAATTTCAGTATCATAAGACTTATTTGACTTTCAAACAGATTGAAACATTTACGGATTAGGAAAACAAGAACAATTACTGGAAGGCTATTACTTAAAAGTGATATGATTTGGTGTCTACTTGAAAAGAAATGAGCTTGTGCTGGTTATCTTAATTGGCAACTTGAATAGACGACCTCATCTCCTGTAAATGTATCAATTGTCATATCTGTGTGGAAGCTCTTATATTGGCCTAGTTGAGATAGAAACAGCTGTACTACATATGAGCAACAATATTCCATGAGCTGGAACATATATCAACAAAATGGAGAAAAAAGAGGTGAATAATATCCTTTAGGTTTCTACTGCTCAATAGCATATGCAATGAAACCAGCTCCCTCACATACTGCACCTGCAACTTGATAGGCATGTTAGATTGTACTCTCAAAGTGTGAGTCAAAAGTAATTACCTTAAGTTGCCTTTGCTAGGGATTCTATCACAGCGCAAAGAAAAGTAACTGATAAAAAATGACTTTTATCTAGGATGTCAGCCTTGGATACAGCATTCTGTTGGGTCATTCTACTTGCTAGAATGCATTAAAATAATTGAATTAAGTGCTGTGCAACATTACTAGTCCAAATAAACAAGACAAGAGCTAAAATATTTTTTACTTGATCCATTAAAATTCTCTATGAACCCCCTGTGGGGAAAGTAGAACTGCGTCACCAGACCAAAAAAAAAAAAAAAAAAAAAAAAAAAAACAACTGGAAATGTTGAGCAGGTTCAAAAACCCTAGACATTTTCATATCTGAGAAAGATAAGATTTTCTTCTACTCCAGACCCAATTTCCTGTCCTAGAGCATGTAATCAAGACACCCCATGTGAGGACTGTGACAACTAGTCACATAGCCCAGAGCCCAGAGTTCTCTATGCTAATGAGGTGTCTAGATGGGCCAACCTTGAAAAAGGTATTTAATCTCTGATTAACCCTGAATAAGTTGTATGTATCCATTTTATATTGTGAATAAAATAGTTCAGACAAGTAAGGACTGTCCCTCTCATCAAGAACCGCTATGGGGAGAAGCATTCAGCATACTGAGCCTTGCTTCTGCCTAAATCTCCAGCAGAAGGCCCCTCCTCATTCTGTACACTAACCCCTGAGCTAAGCAGTATTTTCCCTAACCCCAGCCCATGAGACCACTGGTTCCGAGCAGCATCTGGATGCCCTGAAGTTTTGGAACTCAGCCTCTACCCCAGCCTTCATCATTTCTCATTTCTCACCTGGGCTAGGGACCCCATCTTAGGTGGTGTTCCTCTAGGTCCCTAGCATCTATACTTTCTAAATTTGAAGTTTTGGCTTTCAGTAGTAACAGATCCTCTATTAGAGCCATGGGTGGTCTTAACCACATTGCCATCTCTCCATCCCCATTCCATAGCTTCTTAAGGATTTGTTCTTTTTTTTTATTGGATATTTTATTTACATTTCATATGTTATCCCCTTACCCCATCCCCCACCCACCCGGGAACCCCCCATCCCCTTACCCCTCCTCCTTCTTCTCTGTGGATGTAACCCCCACCTACCCCCCCCCACTCCCACTTCCCCATCCTCAAAATTCCCACCCCCTGGGGCGTCCAGCCTTCATGAGGTCAAGGATCTCATCTTCCACCTGTGCCCGGCAGGGCCCTCCACTTTTACATATTCAGCTGAAGCCCTGGATCCCTCCATAAGTGCTCCCAGGCTGGTGGTTAGGACCCTGGGAGCTGTGGTTGGTTGGTATTGTTGCTCTCCTCATGGTGCCACAAACCCTTTAAGCTCCTTCAGTCCTCACTCTGACTCCTCCATTGAGAACCTCATGATCAGTTCAATGGCTAGTTGTGAGCATCTGCATCTGAATATGTCAGACTCTTGAAGGCCTCTGAGGAGACATCCATATCAGGCCCTTATCGGCATGTACTTCCTGACTTCCACATCAGCATCTACCTTTGGTGACTGCATATGGGGTGGATACTCAGGTGGAAAGGTCTTCAAATGGCCCCTCCTTCAGTTTCTGTCCCTCACTTTGTCTCCATGTTTGCTCCCTTGAGTATTTTGTTGCTCCTTCTAAGAAGAACTGAATCACCCCCACTTGGTCTTCCTTTTTTATGAGCTTCATGTGGCCTGTGAGTTGCATCTTGGGCATTTCAAGGTTCTGGGCTAATATCCAATAATCAGTGAGTGAATACCATGTGTGTTCTTTTGTGATTGGCTTACTTCACTCAGGATGATAATTTCTAGTTCCATCCATTTACCTAGGAACCTCTCGAATTCATTGTTTTTAATAGCTGAGTAATACTCCATTGTGTAAATATTGTTCTAATGTGGCTGATAGAGGTTGCATCAGTGTCATGCTACAAATAAAGCCAATTTAGACAATTACAATTAATTAACTAATCCTGTGTTCATTTTCGTCTTTTCCACTGTCTTATTTCCTATTCATAAAATAACCTGCCATGCAAACTGTGTAAATCCCGATATGGCTCCAGGATCTGCTTGGATATGAATCAGTATTTATTTTGAGTTACCTCTATAAGTTTAATATTATTTTTTAAAATCGAACTTTAAGATTTTTTTACTTTAATATCTTACTTGATATTCTAGACTATTTAAATACAGCATGTTAACCATAATAATCAACATAAAATGAGGTCATTAGGGTGGACCTTATTGCACTGAGACTAGTCTCTAAAGGAAAATAATTTAGAATACTGATGACTAGAATATAAAGGATAATCATGAAGATTACCAATTGTAAGCTAGGTAGGGAAATTTCAGAAGTACAGAAAATAGTAATACTGAAAACTAAATTTCAAACTTTTGTTTTTGTTGTTGTTGTATAGCCTAGAAAGTGATCTATTTCTGTACAAAAAATCATACTTATGTATATAATGTAAAACATAATATAATGGTATATGTTATATGCATATTCAGACTTGCAAATAAAAAAAATTTTGATAGTCACCACGTTCATTTTATTTTTAAATGTGTCTTGACTCTTAATGTGAATATTCCTGGAATGTGTTACAGATTTTGAAATTAGTTTTATTCATCAAATAAGACCAAACATTTCCGACCATGCAAATGTCAGAAACTAAAAAGATAATGCAATGTGATACTCCTTACTAGTAGAAGCCATCTGCTTCTAATTTAAAACTAAAAATAAATTCTGTCATCTTCAGAGAGTCACGTTTTCATTATCTTTTAACAAAAATCTTAATTGTGTAAGCATAAATCTCCGACTTATCTATAATTTAAATAATTAAGGATACTCAGAATGAATGGATGGCCGTCTAATTAGACTGAGTCCACTCGTCAGGCATTATGCTCAGTCAGTGTTTACATTTTTAACTTCCCAGTAATCTCCTAAGGAGGTGGAGCAGACATTTCTGATCAGCAGAACACTGAGAGACACAGTTTTCAAGTAACTTGCTCATGGTTCCCTAGAAAATTAGTGGTACATTTGACACCAAAGTCCAGGAATATGATTCAAAGTTGATAGCTTCCCAGAAAATCAAAATTTCTGTTCCTTTCATCCACTTCTTTTATTTGCCTAAATAAAGATACTTAGGAAATCATTGAAAGATCATATTGAATTTATTTAGGTAGACATATATAATGAATTAGTCAGAAAGGCCCACAATAAGAAGTTGTTACCTTTTCTTTGTTTACCTAGAGTTATGTGACTTCTATTTCAGAGTGATGAATCTCTATGGAGTAGGTCTAGGAGTCCACTTACATTGGGATGAAGTCATTATTCATTGAGATGCTCATTATAATAGTAAAGTAGGGACAGGTGAAAAGAAGTAAAAACAATTTCCATAATCTGTTTACAATTGTATATACTATCTCTACAGATTATTTTCAGATTTTAAGTTGCTCCTCAATGTTAGCCTTCTATCCTGTTTAAATGTGAGGGAGCAGAGTGTTAAGAAATCAACTACACAGGGTGTTGTTGCATTATTAAATTATCATATTACTTCTTCCAACATACATATATAAAAATGAATGATAGATAAAGTGATAGGAAAATATTGTTTATGTTATGTACTAATGTCTACAATTTTTATTGTTTCTAATTCTACTGAAAACTTCCACGTTAACTCCTGGATTCAAGTAACACTGTATTTGCAAATAACAATCATCTACAGTTTATAACAGCAACCTCGGTACCAATGAAGTCATGAGCAAAGACTAAGTTGAGAAATTTTCTAAAATATAATGTAGGAGATGAAACAGATATAATACAATTAAGGTCAGTTGCTCTAATAAAACCTGTGATATTATTGCCTATCCAATTACACAGAGGAGTACTCATTTTGTGATCCAAGTCCTAAGAAACAAAAGTTTCATGAAGAAAGAGAAACTTATCCCTTAGATTTCATTTTATGTTGTAGAACTACATTTTTAGACAGAGAAGAATCTAAGCACTGGCCATTGACATTTACAATAATGAATCCAGAAGTCTAATGGTCAGAATTGAAAATAAAGACCTAAGAACAAGGTACATATTTAGTTTGTATCATTCAACTAGTGGTGAGATAATATGCTATTAAATAAATTAAATGTAGAATCTATAAAAAGCCAAGCATAAAGGTTGACAGTACTTTGTATATCAAAAGTAACAAGTAATTACATGCTATTTTTTCACATTCCCTTAGATTAAGAGGAGGAAGTATAATCTACCCTGATAAAAATACAAGATAATTGTACAGATGGATGCAAAACAAAAAATGAAATAGATGTAATTGAGACAGATGGAAAGGAAACCAAAAAGACAACATAATTAAAATGTACCACATATTACTAAAAGAAATAAAAGGCTTACTGTGGGGACAAATGAAAGTCCTCTCCCAATTATTAAAGGGAAAAAGAAAGAGACAAGCAGTTGATAACATGACAAGAAATGAGGGAACCAACTAATATTAGAACTGTGTTGACTAAGCGTCTCTTGCATCTTTGAATACGAGGAATAGATGAGTTGAAACTCTATTTTCCTCTGCCAAATAATGTTTTCTGAATACCATCATTTTACTTTTCAGGATGTTGCAATATGTTAATTATAATAAAAGAGATTTCTCTAATTAACAGAAAGCAGGTTCTAAATACATAAGGAGATAAAATAGGCAGTAGCAGCAGCCAGACAAAGCCCAGAGCTGCATTCTGAGCACTATAGGAAAATAAGAAAAGGTACTAAATCTTAACTTCAGAATTCTCTCCTTTCTCACACAAATGAAAGATTCCAGAACTATTTCAGAAAATAATATACACTCTCTTCAAAATCCAACTGTCCTGATTTTTATTTAAGGACAGCTTTCTCTGCTCTGATATTACCTGGCTGAAAGGAGGGGTGTGGTGTGGTGGAAGATGACAAAAACATGTGCCATTGACCTCTCTGGTATGCTGACACTGGCCTGAAAGTTCAGAGCATATTTTTAGTGGGGTCAAGCTGCAAATACAGGAAATCAATTTGTTTTAATGATATTTTGTCTGGTTATTTTATGCTTTAGGTTATTCTTTACATTTTAATCTGTATTCTTATAATATTATAAGTGGAATAATATATATATATATGTAATCTTAGAAGTAGAATGCACCAAAAATGTATTTTTATTTTATGCTAAAGGAACAACTAACAAATGTATCTCAATACATAATATACACATGGGAGATATAGAAAAAGAGGAAGAAATTGAGACAAGAGACAGCTAGAAAAAGACAAAGATAGAGATAGCCAGAGATAGAGACATAAAGACATACACACAGAGATTCAAATTAAGGAGGCAAGAAATTTTAGGCCTTTATATCTGTTTTAATAGCTATGGCTTGTCATAAAAATATTTAATTTTGAAAAGTAAATTTTTCCTGAAGAGAAAGTGCTCTATATATGCTTGCAATTCTAAGTGTGTTAGCTCCCTCCCACCCTCCATCCAAAACCTACTAGCCAATTTTTTAATAATCAAACATGAATCTGGATGTACTATGAATTATGATACTTTTAATATTCTAGACATTTAAAGGCTCCAGTCACCAGGATCTACTCACAACAGAAGTTGGTCACAAGCAATGGATCTCCTGAGAGCATATTTCTATTAGAGATGGATCCTATGTCCAGGATTTTTATACTGTTTGATAATTTGCTCACAGAACTTAAGTAATCATGAATTAATAAAAGGCTTATCAATTTGTTATAATAATTTAATAGAGAATGGAGAGAATAGTCTGAAATCTAGCAGAATACAGAGCTCAGAAATATCTGTGATCTTTGCCTTGAGCTATACACAGTCCTTTGAACCTTTAGGACATTGAGTTAGCAGTTTCAGGAAGATACAATTATATACTCATAATGTCTTATTAACTGAATCCTAGCCCTGTTTATCTCACTAGAGCACTGAGATAAACACTTAAATTTTAAATTATCTAGCCATGACTCAGTTGTTCTTGCATCCAGCATGCATCCTGATGCCATCTTAAGGCTCACAAAATGTCAAAATATTAGTACTAAAAATGTTCTAATGACCAAGAAAGCTCCAAAGAATTTAGTATGTGATTGTGCAATGCAATGTAATTTTTGTCCCATTATCTCAGGAAATTGCCAGAATTTTAGGTGTGTTATTAGGATTCAGGGGAAAACTATAAATTTATTTTGTGTCAATATGTGCAAATATTTTGGCAAATTTCTATTCTTCTGGAAAGTGTGATAGTTTCTTGTTTTCCTGAAACAAAAAATTGAATGGAGACAAACAATTTTAGGGATAATCACTACAATAAAAGTTTCAAAAAAGAAGAGCTCCAAAGTAAAAAGACATATTAGGGACTTCATAGATCCTCTCCATAATGGATACTGTTATGTTACTCAAAATAGCACTATGCCAAATGTGCATAGTACTGTCTTCTTTTATCTTCTACATGTGTGTGTTGATTTCTTTCTACATTCAACTTCATGTGTTTTTGATCTCATTAGTAACTTAAATAACACTTCATACTGTATATTTTAATGTGACATTGAGCCTCAGGTTATTCAGGACATGCTGGTGTGTCTGTCTGCATTTATCATGCCAAAGAGCTAGTTTTGGTTAACCTGTATTGAGGAATTTTCGTCTGTTTTCTTCTTTTGCTCTTATTCTAACTTGTTAGGTTTTGCATGGAGTCCTTTATACCTCAGTATCTGTCACAGTCTTCTACTTTAATGGTATATCTTCACCAGAAGACACATAATAATGATGCACTAATAGAAAAAGATCCACATCAACACTTTTATTTAGGTTAATCTGTTTAGAACTAACTTCTATTAGAGTTCCTTTAGAATATGTCTACAGAATCTCATAACATGCATAGTGGTTGGCTTATTTAATTTGTTTTTTTTAATAATTTATTTTTTCTCAAATCGTAATTCATTCACACAGGGGTTATAAACACAGAAAGGCAGGATGTGCGGAAGGGAATGACACTGGAGTGTGGAAGATCAGGGGGAATACAGATATCATCAGAACCGGGTATTGGCTGGGTGAAGGTTCAGGGAACAAGTCACTGTGACTCTGCCTATGACTCACTTGTCCTTATCTAAGTTGGTATTGTCTGCCAAGTCTACCTATTTACAAGGTCTATGACTACTCAGGCTTGTAAATTTCCACAAAAGCTGCCTGTGCAAGAACACAAGCACCAGCAACCCAAGGTACTTGCCATCATCAGAACCTGGTTCTCCCACATTAGAAAGTCCTGAACTCCCCATATCACCAGGAAAGCAAGAACCAGATCTAAAATCACTTCTAATGATGATGATAGAGGACTATAAGAAGGAAATAAATAACACTATCAAAAAACTTGAGGAGAACACAGGTAAACAGGATGAAGTCCTTAAAGAAACACAAAAATCCTTTAAAGAATTACAAGAAAACACAAACAAACAGATGAAGGAATTGAACAAAACCATCCAGGACATAAAAATGGAAGTAGAAACAATAAATAAATCACAAAGGGAGACTACCCTGGAGATAGAAAACCAACAAAAGAAATCAGGAGTCATAGACACAAGCATCACCAACAGAATACAAGAGATAGAAGAAAGAATCTCAGGTGCAGAAAATACCTTAGAAAATATTGACACAACTGTCAAAGAAAATGCAAAATGTAAAAAGCTCTTAACACAAAACATCCAGAAAATCCAGGACGCAATGAGAAGACCAAACCTAAGGATAATAGGTATAGATGAGAGTGAAGATTCCCAATTTAAAGGGCCAGTAAATATCTTCAGCAAAATTATTGTGGAAAACTTCCCTAACCTAAGGAATGAGATGCCCATAATCACACAAGAAGCCTACAGAACGCCAAACAGACTAGATCAAAAAAGGAATACCTCCCATCACATAATAATCAAGACACAAAATGCACAAAACAAAGAAAGAATTTTAAAAGCAGTAAAGGATAAAGGCCAAGTAACATATAAAGGCAAACCTATCAGAATTACACCTGACTTCTCACCAGATACTAAATCCAGAAGATCCTGGACAAACATCATACAGACCCTAAAAGAACATAAATGCCAGCCCAGGCTACTTTACCCAGCAAAACTCTCAATTACCATAGACGGAAAAACCAAGATATTCCATGACAAAACCGAATTTACACAGTATCTTCCCACAAATCCAGCACTACAAAGGATAATAGCAGGAAAGCTCCAATAGAAGGAGGGCAATCATACCCTAGAAAGAGCAAGAAAATAATCCTTTTCCATCAAACCCAAAAGAAGATAACCATATAGACGATGTCTCCACTATTAGCAAAACTGACAGGAAGCAAGAGCATCCTCTCATTAATATCTCTTAACATCAATGGACTCAATTCCTCAATAAAAAGGCATAAGCTAACGGGCTGGATAAGCAAACAGGACCCAGCTTTTTGCTGCTTACAGGAAACGCACCTCAGCAACAAAGACAGACACTACCTTAGAGTAAAAGGTTGGAAAACAATTTTTCAAGCAAATGGCCCTAAGAATCAAGCAGGAGTAGCCATTCTAATATTGAATAAAATCGACTTTCAACTTAAAGCTATCAAAAAGGATAAGGAAGGGCATTTCATACTTGTCAAAGGCTTGTTTAATTTGTATGGAATATATCAGCAAGAAAAATATATATATCATTTTCATTATTGATCTGTGAAAACTGAAATAATACAATATCACCAGTGTTCTGATTAAATTTTGCAAACTTGACAAATTCAGAGTCATCCGGAAAAAAGAACTTCAAGTGAGAAAATCCCTCCATCATTTTCTTGACTCATGAGTATTGTGAGTGGCCCGAGTTCATGGAAGATGGTACCATCACTGAGATGTCTGTGTTATAAGAAAATGTTGTCTATGAGAAAGCAGCCTGATCAGTTCATGGGAAGCAGGTCAGTAACCAGTACTCCTTCTTTTCAGGTCCTGTTTCAAGATTGATGCCTCAAGTTACTGACCCGATTTTCCATTATGATGACCAAAGTTAAGCTGAAGTAAACCATTCCTTCTCCAACTTGATTTTGGTCATTGTCTTTAGCACAGCTATAAAAAGAAAAATAAAATATCCACGTCACTAAAACCCAGTATTTTTTACAAAATTAATTTTTCTTTGTGAAAAGTATTTTTTTCATTGACAATCAATGAAAAACTTATGAAAATATTTGAAGATATTTTCTAGACCATACTATCATCTTTCAATAATAGGACAGAATATATCTTATTTTATTTTATTTTATTTTATTTACCTAATTTCTAGTTGGTCAAATTTAGTAACTAGCAGTTAGATGAATGATGTGAGAAACTAAAGTGGGTCTCATTATCTATATTACTGCTCTTTGTATTCGTCACTTTATCTCCAGAAAAATAAAATATCATTAAAAATAGGAAGATTTCTATAATATTGATATGTTCCATATTCATGACCTCTAATTTAAAATGTTTTGTGTCATTGATATTTGGATTAGTCTCCAATTATACTTCCTAAATACTCATTTCATAATTAAGCTATGATGTTCACCCTAATTATAGTGAGGTCATATTATAATTTACTGAACAAATTGAATTGAAAAATCTTAGATTTTTTTCTTCCTTATTGTTAATCCATAATGATATCCTATCCCCAATATTTACATTTAGAATGATAGGACTTAATATGAATTCTAGACACAAAATCATATAAGAGGAGGTGGAAAGTGATTGAAAAATTTCCTACACATTGTGATAGAAAGCAGAATTGAAGTTATTGTGACTGGGTATGTAGAAAATTGTTATATGTACTATGTAAATGACCAAGTATGAATATATTGATGTTAACTATTAGAGAGTTAACTCTTTTACATAACATACTTGTTCATTTTCTTCTAGAAACAATGCTAAGATTGAATACTACTTTGATTGCACAGTCATACGTGTAATCTAGCTTTCTTAAGGATTAGATTTCTAGTACTTATATATCTGAAATGATCTACTTCTGCATTTGACACTTAAAGTTATTTCCTTGTCAACTTTAAAGAAAAATAATAAAAAAGCTTATATTTGTAAAATCCTCATTAAAGGCTTAGAAAGTTTAAGAAGGAACTATGTAGTACTTTATCTTTCCTTTCAACTTCATAATATATTAAAATACACATAGCATAAACTATAGCAACTATAGATTTATTGTTCGTGATATGTAGATAAGCATGATCCTTGGGTCTGAAGATTTCCTCTATACCTATCAAGGAAAAAATGATTTATAGACCAACATCTTTGAAAAGTCCTAGAAAGGTAGAGATATTATATCCACCAAGTCATAAAATTCCTGAAACTCTCTTTTCTTTCAACAATAAACCTTCAAGATCAGATGTCTATACCATCATCTTCAAGGACAGAAATGATGTCTCAGTAACAATGAGTGGAGGCAGTGAGGGGAACCTGTTTCTTAGTCACTTTCTTCCATGGAAAGGACCAATGATGCTCCATCAAAATTAAATTTATATATATTCTAGTCTTTGTCACATGATTTGCCAGAAAATTAGATACTTTTCCTTTGATTAAAATGTAAATATATCTATTATTTTTAACCGAATTTTTTCCTAGCTTCTTTTGGATCACCAGGAAACCAAGATACAGATTGAAGTGCTTATTAACAGTTTTGATAAACTGGTAATGAACAAGAGTCCCAGCATCCCTGGTGACATTTGCTGTATTTCCACCTAGAGCCTATAGTCACTCATGAGAAATGGTCTTAGGAGAGTGCCCTGAATAAGTTGGTCCTGTAGAAAAGACATTTGACTACATTTCAAAAAGACATTGGCGAGGGTGTGGAGAAAGAGGAACACTCCTCCATTGTTGGTGGGACTGCAAGATGGTGTAACCACTTTGGAAATCAGTGTGGCAATTCCTCAGAAAATTGGACATCCTTTACCTGAGGATCCAGTTATACCACTTCTAGGCATATACCCAGAAGATTCTTGAACATATAACAAGGACATATGCTCAACTATGTCCATAGCAGCTTTATTTGTAGTAGTCAGGAGCTGGAAAGAACCCAGATGTCCTTCAACTGAGGAATGCATTAAAAAAATGTGGTATATTTACACAATGGAGTACTACTCAGCTATTAAAAACAATGAATTCAAGAGTTTCCTAGGTAAATGGATGGAACTAGAAATTATCATCCTGATTGAAGTAAGCCAATCACAAAAGAACACACATGGTATTCACTCACTGATTATTGGATATTAGCCCAGAACCTTGAAATGCCCAAGATGCAACTCACAGGCCACATGAAGCTCATGAAGAAGGAAGATCAAGTGGGGGTGATTTGGTCCTTCTCAGAAGGAGCAACAAAATACTCAAGGGAGCAAATATGGAGACAAAGTGAGGGACAGAAACTGAAGGAGGGGCCGTCTGAAGACCATTCTACCTGAGTATCCATCCCATGTGTAGTCACCAAAGGTAGATGCTGATGTGGAAGTCAGGAAGTGCATGCTGATAAGAGCCTGATATGGATGTCTCCTCAGAGGTCTGCAAGAGTCTGACATATTCAGAGGCAGATGCTCACAACTAGTCATTGAACTGATAATGGGGTCCCCAATGGAGGAGTTAGAGTGAAGGCCATTGGAGCTGAAAGGGTTTGTGGCCCCATGAGGAGAGCAACAATACCAACCAACCACAGCTCCCAGGGTCTAAACCACCAGTCTGGGAGCACTTCGGGTGGGATCCAGGGCTTCAGCTGAATACTTAAGATTTGAGGGCCCTGCTGGGCATAGGTGGAAGAAGAGATCCTTGACCTCATGAAGGCTGGATGCCCCAGGGGTGGGAATTTGAGGGTGGGGAGGTGGGAGTGGGGGGGTAGGTAGGGGTTACATCCGCAGAGAAGAAGGAGGAGGGGTGAGGGGATGGGGGTTCCTGTGTGGGTGGGGGATGGGGTAAGAGGACAACATATGAAATGTAAATAAAACATCCAATAAAAAAAAATAAGGACCTGAAAAATAAAAAATTCTAGTAGCTGTTTAGTTCTGTGTTTAAGTCATGAACTTCCCCTTCATACTAGAGACAGGACAAAGTTCTATAATACTTGTGAATGACTTGATAAACAAAACATTCTTTTTACTTAGTTTTATTCGAAAAGAATACTTTGGCTTTTTGCTTTTATGACTTGGAAAGTTACTGCACCATTGTTACAGTCTAATCATGTTTAACTCGTCTGCTTCACAACGGTATGTCAAGGATTCTAGAGAGAGATTGGGTACATTTGAAATGTCTGTCATTTTGAAAGCTTGGTTATGACATGTACTGAATAGTTCAGTTAAAGAGCAAGAATGTTCAGATTTTGTTTGACAGAGTGCTCACTTTGCATTTCCATGTAGCCTTATTCAATAATCACCTTTAGATTATGAATTAATTGATATCTCCATATTTCAGCACAATAGTAATTTTGGCTTATCTTATATCACTTTTTTAATTTCAGCAAATGTCTCCACTGCTTAAGACTTGAATAGGCATTTAGATTAACTTTGAAAACTGACTTTATGGAGTAAATATTGAAGATTAACCTCCCAAGAGGATTTATCAATTTTAATTTATTATGATTTGTAGGAGATCTCCACTGCAATTTGAGGAGTCATTGGAAACAGGAAAACAAGCCTACACTGGTGACACATGTGGGAAATTGTAAATGACTAGGCTTTCCTAATCTAATAGTTAACTTTGAATTACTGGAATTGTTTTATTTTTAATATGTCATTTTGTGTATCATTCTGTCTCTGATTCTGATGAATAGCTTTATGGAGGTTGAAAATCTAATAACTGTAGCATAAGTCTTATTGGAAATTTATTTACATGAGTGTCCCTAGAGCTTAATGGAAAGAGACATTTGCTTGCTGAAGACGTCAGAGGTGGAGCTAGGTGACTATGGTTTTATAGTTCAGAGGCTTCTGTTCCCATGACTACCATCATTCTCGTAGAGAACTGTATAAGAAGATGCACTATTCCTCATCTGAGAGAAGCTTAAATATCTTATCCAGAGATAAACATGGTTTGATTAGCATACTTTCAACTCCCACAAACTTGGTGTTGGTGGTTTATAGAATATATGAAATGAGACATGTATTTATTGATGATGCTTTGAAAATAAACCCCAACTGAAAGGAACATCTTCTTAACTCCAAACAATTCCCCAGTACTGAAGTGTTCTATTTTTTAGTCATCAAGATGAGAGTCTAGCCATGAGTCTCAAAATATTATGGAGAAAGAAAACACAACAACAAAACAAAACAACAAGAACAAGAACAAAAACAAGGATGGCAACATTGAGAATGAAAACAAAACAAAAAAACTAAGTTGTCTCAAGAATTTCTATAGTTAGGAGTAACTGCTGTATATGTTGATAGTTTTTTATTTTCTTTTTTAAGTTTGCCAAGTACTAAGTTCATTATTTTTGATGTGCTTGATTTGAAAGCAATTATATGTAAGTATATTCATTTTCTGTTGCTGTGGGTAAGAAAATATGGTCAAAAACAACTGAAGACAGAAAGAGTTTATTTTTTTATGTCTTAGAGGGATAGACTTTGTAAAGGTAGGAGGAATGTTACAGCAGGGACACATAGAAAGCAGAAAAAGAGAGCAGGATATGAGGTGAAGCAATAAATTCTTAAAGCCTACACCCAGCAACACTTTCATCAGCGAGTCTGTAGTCCTAAAGGTTGCAAGATCTTACCAAAAAGCAGGCCAAGTGTACATGTGACCAAGTGTTGTATATGGAAGTCATGACTGTGGAAGCATTCCTCATTCAAATCATCCTATTGAGACCACCATGGCCATATTGCAACTCAAACAAGTGAGCAATCTACATCAAGCTATGGATACACAACTGGAGAAAACTCAGGAAACAAACACTAAACAAGAAAATGGAATCATAAAACATTCATAGAGCATGGTTTTGCCAAAATGCAAACTATAGTATGAAACCAATAATAATGATTCATGTTTTATGAGTGGTAATTCAGAACTTAGGTAGAGGTATACAATTCTTGCAAATTGTCCTATAAAGATTCTGAGAAGGAAAGAATATACTTCTTAAATAATCAGTGCATTTCAAGCATTTTCTTGTTTGGAAAATCTGTACTTTTATACACTATATAAATATGTAAGTAATATGTATGTAAGTATCAGCAAAAGAATAAAATGTTTTACCTATGTAAAATAGTAATTAAAAAATAATTCAAATTTTCAAATATCAAATAGTGTTTTTTAGTTTATAACTTTTATTTATTTATTTATTTATTTTTTGGTTTTTTGAGACAGGGTTTCTCTGTGTAGCCCTGGCTGTCCTGAAACTCACTCTGTAGACCAGGCTGGCCTTGAACTAAGAAATCCACCTGCGTCTGCCTCCCAAGTGCTGGGATTAAAGGCGTGTGCCACCACTGCCCAGCTAGTTTATTACTTTTAATTAGATTAGAACAACAAGCAGTTAGCTCAAGCTAGATTATTATAATTTTCTCTTAAATATTTTCATTAAATTGAACTATAAATAAATGTAATTTTAATACTAATTTTAAAATGTTGGAAAATAATTGTATAAATAACACTTGTTACTTTTGGATTGGGCTCTAGAAAATATCTTGTAGTTCAAAATATGTCTATTAGTTAATATTTTGCTCTGTTGATAAATTTTTCAGATATTCTATTTACAGTAAATTTTATTTCTGTTTTATCCTGTAAAATAAATCTGATTGCAATTTCATGATTTAAAATTTTAAAAATAGACATAAGAACAATTTGAGATCAACATATAATGCAATGCCCATTCTTAATCCTTAAGTATGTGAGAGTTCACTTACAAATAGCATATATTGGTAATAATTGGAATAAGACAAGTTCAGTGGTTTCAGACAGATTATAGTTTATTAATATGAAAACATATTAACAGAGTAACAGCTCAATTAAATTTATGTTAAGTAATGTTGATAAAAATATTTGAGATACTTTTCTTATTTGGGAAAAGTATTTTAAAAGAAAATTAGAATGTGAAAGGAAAATTACAGATGATGATGACATTATAAATCACAAGTTAGCATGCTCCAAGAATACTCAGTGAAAAGAGTAAGAATGATTATTAGAGTCACATTAAAATATCAGTATAGTAAATGTAAACAATATCACATTATTTGCAATAAAAAACCCTATTGATCTGATTTGCAACTCTAAAATATTATAAGAATGCTTGTGTAGAGTTGAATTCTGATTTCAGAAAACAGTAAGGAGATTGTGATCTATTTCAAAGACAAATCCTTCTATTCTAAATTAACTAATAATTGAAAGCTAATAAAATATTTTAATAAACATAGAATATAACACTTGAAACTCAAAAAAGAGATGATACCTAAGGTTTAAATTTTGTACATTTTATCTTCCTCATTAAGTATTCATTTCACCTTTGTTGGTGGAATTCGCTTATCCTTTTGTTTAAAAAATAGTAGATAAAATGCAAATAAGAAAATAAAACTTATTTTATAGTGGATGTTCTTTCTGGCTCTGTGAAGAGAAAGAGGTTATTATTATTAAATAGTTATGCTTGAACACACTACCTTAAATTGATGTTTAATAGCTGTCAAAACACATATTAATTATAGTGTTTTCTCCATGTTTATTAATATATATCTTCATTTGTTTTTTCAAAGGCATTGAGTAACTGTCCTACCTTTTAAGCACTGTGAATTTTACTTGCTGCTCTCTAGACATCCAAAAATGATTAATTTGACTTAAAATGAGCAATTGCAAAAATCATTCTTTCAAATTTCTCCCTTACATAACCAACAACTTTTCAAATTAATTACTTTTCAAAACTCCTCTAATGTGGAGATTTCATTGTGGAGTCCTGTGAAAAATCACTAAAAACTAACTGTGCACCCCATTGTCTCCAGCTACACTTCCTATAGCATCACCGAAGTTTTCAAGTAGGCTGCAGCCTAAGTGTTGGATAGCATAAGGAAGCTGTAAGTACAGAGAATGCTCTGTTATAATACCTCTGTGTTACAAAAAGCATGAAAGAGAAACGTTATTACACACTGGAAACTTCATCCATGAGATGTTGGCAGGAGGCATGCTCTTTCATCCTACTCGGAATGCTTGGATTCATTTTATTTCTCCATCCTGGTGATGCTTTCTTAAAGGACATAACATAGACATGCTTCTGTCTTGTAAATTCTTTCCCACATTGTTTCATTGTTTATATGTGGATGGTTTTAAGACTTTAATAACATTAAAAGGATTATGGTATACAACACCGTACAATATGAGTTTATCAATCAAGATTAGTACATGTTTGGCATTTTACTCTTAATCTCAGACTTACCTCTAACAGCTATGTGTAGAACTCTTAGTGAGAAGGGGCAGAAGTTACCAAAATTTCAGGATGTAATATCTAAGCATAAATATTAATCAATGTTCATTTGATGTTCATATGAATGGAACCAACTGGTCGAACAGTTGAATTAAAAGTTTATAATAAAATGTTGGAGAGTTACTTCTGTTTATAACATCCAGATTTCCCCCCTTTTTATAAGATCTTTGAGACGGGGATTATTGTTTGTAGTCCCAACTGTCCTGAAACTTTCTCTGTAGACCAGGCTGGTCTCAAACATCAAGATCTCCATGCCTCTATCTTCAGAGTGCTGGAATTAAAGGCCTGTGCCACATTAGCCCAGTTTACAACACCTACTTTTTCTCACATTTTTAACTCTTTTCAATAAAAGTCATGAATTCTCATTTTGTTAGGATTTATGTTTTCTTCTATAATTGTAATGGCAATACAATAAAAGCAAACAAATATTTTTTAGTCATCCACATTATTTGCCAAGTATAAAGCACATTTGTTAAACTCTCATGTTTATTTCACTCCATAAAATGTTGAGAGACCTCTGTGACAGAAGCAAAATTGAATTGTCATTATATTTTACAACTCCACCAGAATTTATTACATAAATGAATGTTTCTAGACAACACTCAATAGTTTTTCACAATTTTTGCCCATTTTTAGTTGATATAAGAAATACTACAATAAAAATCTATGTGAAAATTTCATTTTATGCAGGCTGTTAGATCTTACAAGAAAATTCTCCGCTTTGAAATAAAATCGCCCCCACAAATATGTTGCAGAGAAATTTTAAAAAGGCAAAGAAAAAAATTTAGCTTTTTTCCAGTTTTCAGAATTTACGATGATTTGAATCAGAATTTGTCCCAAAGGTCCATATACCTGAATGCATAAGAAGTGACACTATTTCAAGGGATTAGGAAGTGTGTCCTTATAGGAGGAAGTGTGTCACTGGGGGTAGTCCTTGAGATTTCAAAAGCAGAAGCCAGGACTAGTGGCCCTGTCTTATTGCTGCCAGTGAATCAGGATGTAGAACTTTCAGCTCCTTCTCTACTACCATGTTTGAATGTTGCCATGTGCCCTGACATGCTGCTAATGGACCAAAGTGCTGAAACTGTAAGCAAGCCCCAATATAATGATTACTTTAAAAGAGTTGCCAGGGCCATGCTGTCTGTTCACAACAACAGAATCCTAAGACAAATGTGTACAAAATTATCTATTCACCAACAACATATTAAAATGTTTCCATCCTGGGAACTCATAAAATAATTATTAATTTTAAGAATTCATTATACTAATAATTCTCATTCTCAATATTTCATTATCTCATGGATATATATATATATATATATATATATATATTCCATATATAACACGCATGTGTTGTTTTATGTACACCCTTCAGTGAAGGTTTTATTTGTGTGTGTGTGTGTGTGTATACATTATTTGAAAACTAAATGAACAAACCATCACAACACTAATATACATAGAAAAAAATTAAAAGACTTTATGGGAATTTATGTTTCCTATGCCAATACACAGACAAATACATATGAGAAATTTCAATTAAGCCTTCAGATGTGTCTCCTAAGTGGAATTAATGTCCTGACAGAGATGATTTGTGCTGGTAGCTCAGATACCTCCTGTAGAGCTGGCATGGTTGATGGGAAATACAAATTTCAGAGAGCTCTTAACGAAGAGGGAAAATTGAATTCTACACTTCCCTTCACTCTAACCGGAGTATTGTAGTTACTGGGCACAGTTTGAATACAATTTCACTATCGTTATCAAAGTATTTTGGGGGAATTTCTACTCTGACAATGGCTTTAATCTTAGCTAATTGCAAATGGGAAATAATGGCATGATGTCTGAGAAAAAACCTGGATATTGTGGATATTGTAGGCTCTTTTTTCTTCTTTAGGTTGTGTGTGTGTGTGTGTGTGTGTGTGTGTGTGTGTGAAGTTTTGATAATTTGCATCAAGGACTCTTCTTTTCCAAACATCTTAGATTTCTTCAAAATATCTTTCCAAATGCCTAATAGTCTTCATTAGTAAATAAAGCCTTTGTGAATCTTGGAAGTCAGAGGTCAGGGTAAGCTTTTACCTTGAAAGTGTTGTAAGTGGATTTGACAGTTTTCAAATATTTAAAAACCATTGATTACACTGGAGACACCTCTTTTCTTAGCCTTATGTGAACTGAGAAAGCAAGTGAGGGCGCCATGCCTATGTTATCCATCATTTCCTTGTGTGTTGCTAGGCAACCGATCACCTCTACCCTGTTAAGTTGGTGTTTCTCATGCAATTTAAGTAATTTTGCTATAGAATAAATGTCATATCTTTGTATGTGTCATTTTATCTGTTTAAGGTTTTGTTTTATATTTAGTAATTTAATAAGCATATGTTTGGTGCCTATGCAGTTGAATTTAGTTACATTTACATGTGAACATCAACATTCATAGATGGGTGTATATATCATTCAGTCATTTTGAACTCAGACACTTTGGCATTTCCACCTATTTAAACATTTTTATTTTTTTATTAATCGGTTTATGCATTTACATTTCAAATGATTTCCATGATATCCCCCTTCCCAGTTACCCTTCCATAGTCTCCCTTCCTATCCCCTCTTTCACCACTCCCCTTTGCCTCTAAGAGGGTGTGCTTCTTTACCCATCCACCCACTCCTGCCTCACTTCTATAGCATCCCCCTATACTGGGGCACCAAGCCTCCACTGGACCAAAGGCCTCCCTTCCCACTGATGTCAGATAAAGCCACCCTCTGCTACACATGTATCTGGAGCTATGGGTCCCTTTATGTAAACTCTTCAGTTGGTCGTTTAGTCCCTGGGAGCTCTGGGTGGTCCAGTTAGTTGATATTGTTCTTCATATGGGGTTGTGATCCCCTTTAGCTTCCTCAGTCTTTTCCCTAGCTCTTCCACTGGGGTCCCTGGCTAAGTAGGATGGTTGGCTATGAGTATCTGCATCCATATCGGTCAGGTGCTGGTAGAACCTCTCTGGGAACAGTCATATCAGGCTCCTATCAGCAAGAATTTATTGGCATCAGCAATCGTGTGGCAGGTTGGTGTCTGCAGATGGGATGGATTCCTAGGTGGTGTTGTCTCTGGGTGGTCTTTCCTTCAGTCTCTGTTCCATTTTTGAGCATCTCTTTTTTTGGACAGGAACATTTCTGTGTTAAAAATCATAAGATGCATGGGTGGCCCCATCTCTCAACTGGGGTCTGTGCTTTTATCTTCTGGAGGTGGTCTTCACAGGTTGTATCTCCCCTTTGTTGGTATTTCAGCTAAAGTCATCACCGTTGGCCCCTGGGAGCCTCTCATTTTCCTGGAGTCTTTCTTGGGACTTTCTAGTGACTAACCCCCAGTTCCCCATCCCCCACTGCTACATGTTTCTTTTCAATTTTCTGACCCTCTGTACTTCTCTCCTGTCCTTTACAATACCTTCTCCTGTCCTCCCCCCACTCCTCCCTCCCTTTCATGTTCCTCCCTCCCTCTACCTCCTGTGATTATTTTGTTCTCCCTTCTATGTAGGATTGAAAATATAGCATCTACATTTTGGTTTTCCTTCTTCTTAAGCTTCATATGGTTTGTCGGTTGTATTGTGAGCATTTTGAACTTTTGGGCTAATATCTATGCATCAGTGAGTACATATCATGTGTGTTCTTTTGTGACTGAGTTACCTCATTCAGGATGACATTTTCTAGTTCCATTCATTTGCCTCAAACTTCATGAAGTCATTTTTTATAGCTGAGTAGTATTCCATTGTGTAAATGTACCACAGTTTCTGTACTCATTCTTCTGTGGAGGGACATCTGGGTTGTTTCAGCTTCTATCTATTATAAATAAGGTTGCTATAAACATGGTGGAACATGTGTCCTTGTTATATATTGGAGTATCTTTTGGATATATCCCCAGTAGTGGTATAGCTGGGTCTTCAGGTAGAACTATTTCCAGTTTTCTGAAAAACTGCCATACTGATTTCCAAAGATATGTTCAACATCCTTAGTCACCAGGGAAATACAAATCAAAACAACCCTAGGACTCCAACTCACACCAGTCAGAATGGCTAATATCAAGAACTCAGGTGATAGCAGATGCTGGTGAGGATGTGTAGAAAGAGAACACTTCTCGATTGCTGGTCAGTCAGCAAGTTGGTATTTAAACACTTGTAAAAGGTTGATTAACTTCTGATGACCATATTAATTAAGTATAGACATTCTAATTCATACATAAATAGAAATGGTGTTGGTCAAGTAAGAGTAGTTGTTTTATAAGAAACAGAATGTTGAGGAATAGATCTGGGGGAAGGAGAGGTAGGCAGCTCTGAGAGGAATTTAGAGAGATAAAACAGTATTCAGGGTCTTATGAACTCAAACAGATTATCAAAAGAAAATATTTAGCCAAAAAAATTAGTTTTTATGTAGCTCAACATATCAGAAAAGAGTAGAAAGTAGTTAACCAGGGAAAATTATCCCTAAAAATTAAGAAAGATAAATATCAAGCTGGAAAACTGTAAAAGCATTTCTTGAAGACTAAAGAGCAAAGAAAACTGGCTCCTACCTTCATTATCACTGAAGCTTGTCTGTGGTCACTCTCTCACATGTATACTTTGCATATAACACATATTAACCAATCTGTTACCATGTAACCCTTTTCATCTACTTCCTAGCTTCCCCAAAGATACCTAAAAATATATTTTAAAGTAAAAAAATCGAGACAATGTGTTCTTCAAGAGATTATGTTTCACAACTAAAGTATGAAACATAAAAATTATCTTTAGAGTGAAGAGGATATCAAATAGTGAAACTAATCTTTTCAAGTGATCAATGAAAAACTAACAGATGTAGAATATATTTTAATCTTAATTCATTTAACTTTACTTTTATTTGAGTTGTAAACTCTATCAATGTCTTAAAAGGCATTTATTGCATAATTTATGATCATCATGTATACTGAGCTTTAGAAAATAGAATAAGTGACATATTGACATTCAAAATAGACTGCAGATTGAGAGGTCCAGAATGTGTTGTAATTCCTAACTCACTTCTGCAGAGTTAACTAAAGTTAGCTTCATGAAATTAGTTTCTTTACTTCTTCGTTATTTTAAGCCTGAGATTACAGCATCTAGTAAATTTTATACAGAGAGGAAGAAAATAAAACACACATTAAAGAAATATCAACAATCTAATTCATTTAAAAGCTATTGCATTTTCACAGTGACTTTTTATACTTATGTAGATCTCACTAAATTATGTGTGTTATCTGTACCACTACATAGAAAATGATAATTTGCATACCTGGAATGTTAATCCACACACTGACTTACTTGTGAACATGTGGATATGACTGAGGCTGAGAACTTCGTCCTCATATTTATGCACTATCACCAGAATAGGATCTCTATTTTCGAAGAGCTCCTGCTGCTCCTGATCTTCCCCCCTACTAAGTTGCAGTTGACTTTCATTCTGTTCATTGGGATGTTGTCTGTGCTGATGACATAAAAGGCTCTCAAGTGCTTTTGCAAAACACAGCAATTTTTTTCTATGATCTCAATTCTGATAACAGTATAATCAACTAAAATGACTTGTGTGAGTTCTTCCTCCCTCCCTGTATTCTGTATTCCTGTCACTCTCTCTTACTTTTTCTTGGTTCTCAGGTTTATTAACACTGCGTATAAATATAGAGATGTGTGTGTGTGTGTGTGTGTGAGTGTGTGTGTGTGTGTGTGTCTGTGTATGTATGTTTATAATACATATATACATATACACATGTACAAATATATACATGCATATATGATGTACATATATATTAATATAAAAGTATAAGTAAAAATAAGTAAAAGCAGGTTGATATAGATTACATAAAAGAATTAATATATTAAATATATATATCTATTTTTTTTATTTATGCTTTCCATCTTAAAACTCAGCATCCATTCTGTTTTTACATATTTCAGTAGTGTTCTCCTTCATAGTTCATCTGAACATTGTCTTTACATTTGATTGTTTTGTTTTCTCTTTTTTCTTAATAACTGATAAGTCACAGATTTTATCTCCTGTCAGTTTTGTCTCTTTCTCTCACTTATTCTAACTTCTTTTTTCTTCATTCAATCCTCATCAATTTTCTGTATTAAATCTCTTTTAAAAATATACTGAAAATTTAGCATGAGTCCTCAGTTATTTTGTCTAAATTGTTATAGTTATATTCAACTGAGTATCTGTTATAATTCTTTTTTAAAAAATCATCTGTATTAAAAAATGACTTTGTATAATAGGGGTCAAAAAAAGATCTTCCTTCTTCCGTTGTAAAGCAATGGCCAACACTCAGGTCTATATTGAAAATACATGCTAGTAAGTCAAAAGGCAACAGCAAGCATTAATCAGTCCTATCATTACAAAGAAAATTTTATCATAAAGGCCCTCTATCCCAGAACCAAAACTATTTTTATTATTATATTTGGTATAAAATTGAATAACTATATAGAAATAAAATGAGAAAATATGTTTTCAAGGTGACAACAGATAATAAAAAAATTTAGCTAGATGTCTATTTAGATTAATTATAGCTGAACCATGTGTGATTCCTTGATTATGTTATTTTAAGTATAGGGCAGGACCCACAATGTGAACATCTTATTTTCTTGTCACATGAGCTAAAGTGAGTTTGGGAATGTTCCTTCTTTCCCTTTGTTCCTTCATTCCTTCCTTCCTTCCTCCCTCTCTCCCTCCTCTCACCCTCCCTCCCTCCCTCCCCCTTTCTTCCTTCCTTCCATCCTTCCTCCCTTCCTTCCTTCCTTCCTTCCTTCCTTCCTTCCTTTCTTCCTTCCCTCCTTCCTTCCTTCATTTCATCCTTCCCTCCTTCCTTCCTTCCTTCCTTCCTTCCTTCCTTCCTTCCTTCCTTCCTTCTGTCCTTCCTTCCTTTCTTTTCTCTCCCATTCTCTCTCCTTACCTCCCTCCCTCACTTCCTGCCTTCTCTTCTTCCTTCATCTTCTTTATTAAAGGCTCTGGAGATTAACCTTTTATATCATAGCACTGGGAAAGCAATATACACTTCTGTTAAAAACTTGGCCCCAAATAAAGTCTAATGACATTCTTTTTACAAAGAAAGGCAGAAGGGGTGGGTATAATAATATTGCAGACATTATTAACTTTTTAAAGGGGGATGAATTATAATGTTCTAGACTGCCATTGGGAGAAGTGGAAGCAAGAGAAAACAGAAAAACAAAAACAAAAGCCAAGAAACTATTTAGATTAACTAGACATGATATTTTGCTACAGAGTTGATCATTTTTACTTTCACTGGTTTTCTATCAGTAATGAAATAGAGTGTTTTGGATTAAATATATGTACAAGTTCTATGTGACTGGGTTACAGGCATATCTCCTACTCTGGAGTTTTCGAGGTCCTGTGGATGGCTCCTTATGGACTCATGTTACTCATGATCTGTTAACCATATTGGACTAAGGTGAGCAGCAAGTCCTTAGTGTTTGCATATTGAAGCTCACACTCCTCAGTAGGTGATATGTGTTTCCCAGAGGAACTCTGAAGGAAAATGTTGTTTCATAATGATATAAATTGGAAGATGTAGTTATGGCTTTGAGTATTTCTGGACATAATTTGAAGTACTAAAAATATTGCTTTCTCCCAGTTTTGTAAAAAATGTTGTTAATTCTGTTTGATATTGATTGGTATAATTGGACTGTTTCTTTTATTTGTTTTCTAGAATTAAAAAAAGAAAACAATAATTCATAAAATCATGTTTATGCCAGTATTCAATAGAATTTTCTATTCATATGTAAGTATATTATTTGTTTTATTCTTTAAATCAAATCATAATGTCAAGTTTTTAAAACAATGATTTAATTGTAGGCATGTCATAACCTCAACCACTTGAAAATTATTTTATAATGAAAATAATTGTCTAAGTTTAAATGAATATTAGTCCAATCAGTAAGTATTTTCATAAATATGCATTTGCCATATTCTAAAGGCCATGGAAATATTTATAACAAATTAATGTTTCTTGAATATTTTCTTCCAATTTTCAGAAAGACATGGTAACAATATGAACTATGTTCATTGTGTTTTAGTGATTAATAATAACATAATATTTTTCTGTTTCATTTTATATGCTGTTTTAAAGATATACAGTATTGAAATAACCCCAAACTTGGATGCAGCAATGTTAATTATGAAATTTATTCAGCTAATTTAGTTGATATATTGTTAAGTGTGTTGGAGGTATGTTTACATACACATTTATACCAATTCAAAAACATATGCCTTGTTAATAACTATAGCTAGTGGTCCATACAGAAAAGAAATCAATGGTTATGCTAGTGGGATGGTAAAAGAATAAATATAAAGAGAAAAACCCAGAACACCTTACATTAACAAATAATTGAGAGAAGAATTTGAATGTTTACTAAACAGACATTGTAACATATCATATGTACAGCCGACATTTTCATTAAATAGGTTCCTTGGTAATAAATTGTATATTTATTAGGGCTTTGTTTGCAATGTCCCTATGAGATCATACATCAAGCTCAAAAGCATCAATAAAAGTGACTTTAATATCCTGGAAAAACTGATGCAGCTGTTTGTTTTCCAGAAGAGCCAATGACTCATAAATAAAAAGGTAAGGCCATAACACCTTTTGTACAGAGATGCTAATACAGCATATCAGTTCCTGACAGAGTTCATAGAGGAGCTCTGCCTGTTGAGAAACTCCCTCATTTAGAACAGTAACAACATCAAAATAATTTACCAAAATGATACTTTTTAACTCAAAGACATTATTTTCCAGGGATTAATCGTAAACTTTAGCTAACTGAAAATTTTACTTGAGATGTCATGTAAAGAGAAGTATTTTGACATTGTAATTTAATTAGATTTCAACCTTTCCTTTCTACTTTAAAAACATTCCAATATACTTGCACATACTCTCCTGTAAATCCATGGCACCTGTTTTATTGTTACTGTACACATGTATGTGTTTGCATATGTATAATAATTTTTAAATATGATAAGTCCGTAAGTTGTTAATTACAAATGTTTTCAGGGATGACCAATTTCTCTGTAATTTCCAGGTAGAAAGAGACATGCAAGTGAGACTTATATCAAAGAAACCATGTCTACATTTTGAGTTTGTAGGTTCTAGAGTGGGATTTCCTGTCTGATTAAGACATAATAGATTCTCTCCTATTCTGGTATTTTCACTTTGGTGTTCCTTTTGCTGAAGATTTTAAATTTCAACCATTACCCCTTTTTAGAATTACCTCCTCTGACACTGGGATTTTTTTTGTACATTATAATTGTATGCTTCTCTCTCTCTCTCTCTCTCTCTCTCTCTCTCTCTCTCTCTCTCTCTCTCAATCTCTCTCTCTGTGTGTGTGTGTGTGTGTGTGTGTGTGCCTTTATGCAACTTGGAGTTAGATTATTTCCTCAGAGGGAATACTTTTAATAAGCATGGGAACTAAATTTAGTCTGAACTGAAATGCAAGAATCTTCACCTCCTGCCTCTGCCATATGAGAATATCCTGTGTCAACCTCACCTAAAAGCTTTCCAATGCAAAGTCCACAAGGAATACTTTTTCTGCCTACATCTAAGGATTCTTTTCTTACTATAGGTTTTAGTACCAATACATCTGTCTATGTCAAATCTTGAAAATAAACATAAGAAAAATTACAGTTACAAATATCAGACTTATTTATAGAGAAATTATAATGACTCAAATATTTAAATTCCCCTAAACACAGCTTTTAAAGAAATGTGTTTTGTTGAATTGTATTTTTGTTTTATTTCTAACACATCTTTAATGATATAAGCATAATATGTGTATTTTTTCAGAAGGATCTGAGCTGATGCTATCATTGGTTTAATGGAACACTTTTACTTATTGTATTGTAAATTCCAACATTTGAATTATGGGATTGATTCTCTTTCCAACATGCAATGACTCTTTGTATGTACTGTTCCATACTATGCTTTCAACAAGCCATTGGATGTCTCCAATGGCTTGTTGAACAATGAATTCAGAAAAAAAAAAAAAACCTTGTTATCTGCTCTTGTTAAGAAAAGATCCACTATCAAATATTTCTTTGTTTCTGCATGCTTACTGCTTACTAAAAAAACATCGAAACTCACCAATGACACCATAAAATTTCAGGCTACTTGTTGACTCAGACTGAGAGCTCTTTTTAGAAACTGATTGTAGGAAATGCACCTACCTATACAAATGCTTTTATAACTACAAAATGTGAAATACCTTTAATACACTAAAAATCTATCATTAAATATAGCAGATTTATTTTTTGATAATTTTATTTAAAATTGTGGTTTTTTAGTGATGATTCCTTAGCATATATTTCATACATATGTATATGTATTATATATATTTACCTTTGTAAACATACACATGTGCATAATCTCACTATTAAAAATATTTCATCTAATTGAATACTCTGATCAAGTCAATTCAAATCCACCTATCTGCATTAATTTCTGATAAATTATACTTCTCTTATAATTTTAATGCCAACATAAAACATGTCCCTAATTTATGTCATTTATATATCTTGATTTTTATCTGAGGTAATACATATGTTTGTATATATGTTCATTTCTACTCATGAAGCCTGAGTCTCAGAAAATTAACACACAATGCTGATGTCACATAATTACTACATGTATTTGGGATCAGGTTTTTGGACAAGTGAAAGCTTTCTGTTTTAGTACACTGTAATGTGGTGATGTGAAAATATAAACATTCAATTATGAGTACCCAAAGGCCCTAACAACACACATTGGATAAATCATTCATCCTGTTATACAGTGTACTAAAAAGTGAAATTATCCATTTCCTAGAGGATCTTTACTTAACTCTTACCTCTGTTAACTTATTTAGCCTCATCTCTCCTAAATTGAACATTGATCACCATCATGTCAAAATAAACAGTTAGATACACATGTGTATAGATAAAAATAAAACAAAGCTTGCAACTATGTTTTCTGTTGAGAGTAAAGAGAAAAGAAGGTATCGTGTGATGGACCCCATTTAATAAAATATGATATTATAGATAAAATGTGTAGACTCTATGACACATTTCAGATGCTCCCAAGCAAATCTCATGTATAAACCAGACCGCATTTTTTTAGAGAAATTTAATACAAATATCACATTTAGCATTTTTAAAGTAAATCCTGTAGATTTTTAGATCAGTGGAACTCATTTCTCTCTATATTCTCTCTGTTTTGCTTTTTCACAGTTTGTTTTCTGGGTACAGAATGTTTTATCCCCTCAGTCTTTGCCAGTTATTTCTAACTCATTATTCAGCCCTCTGTTCAAATATCACCTTGCCTAAGATATTTCTCTGTCTCATATTGTGTCCCTTGATGTGTGTTCACAGGCAAAACACTTCTATGTAATTTTCACAGATTTTAGTTGTATTCTTACTAGTATCATTATTCTTTGGAATTCTGTTTTTGACTAGACTGTCATTTCCTTGTAGACATCTTCTGACTCTTTGTTGTTTCCTTCCTAACTGCATAGAATTTCTTCTTAATCATAGTAGACCATCAATTTTGGATGAGAGAGTTCATAAATAAACAAATACCTTACATTTCAGTTGTTTGGAGAATTTATTCTCTCTGTATATTTGAGTTAAATCTAGACTTATCAGGAAATGAAAAAAAAAACTTTTTACAAAGTTATTAGGAATCTCCATTTGGCATAACTACGCCCCTAAATTTAGAGAGACTGAAACATTATGAATTTGATACAAACAACTGTACAACTGAATCCCAACGATGCAGTTAGCTTAGATTAGCTGACATCAGCCTACAGTCTTACTTCTCACTGTGGAAGATTACATGACAGGAATTCTTCCATACATGGAAAGTTAATCAACTACCTAGAAATCCACAGCAAATAAAAACTGTACCTCCAGTTACCATCTTTAAAATAATTACCTTTCTGTGAAAAGTCAGAAATATGATTCAAAGAAGTGAAAAAAAGAATTCCTATAGTTAAATCATTTCAAAGAAAAACTTGGTAGGAATTAAAGAATAAAATCAAATGAATAAATTCCAAAGAATAAAACCTAGAAAGCTACGTTTTATAATGAATAAACTTCTAATATTCTGACATAAGGATGGCGTACTATACAAGGAAGCACTAAGATAACATAAAAAAGCCTTGCAAATTTAAAATATGATAGATTGAATAAAAGCTTAAATATAAAGGAAATTTCCTGGGAAATGGAGTGAAACAACAAAGAGATGAGAGTGGTTTAGGAAAGATAATTGCTTTTTAGTAATGTGTGAATTGATCAAAGTGATAGAAAACATGAAATCATACACAAAGAGAATTAAAGAAAGAATGTAACTAAAGAGTAAAAAAATACATCTTCTATAAGCTAAAGAACGTCAGTTCTCATCTTCACAGAGATGGCAAGTTCACAGTAATAGAGTAAGAGTAGTTTTATAAGAATTATTAGCATCCATAATGAAAAGCTTTATCCAATAGCCTAGTACTTTGGAAAGAAAAAAAACAAGCAATTTTTTAAAAAGGAATTGTCAAAATACCATAAGTGAGATTCATAATAAAAAATCAATCTTAAATATAAGAAAAATATAGAGGCATGAGGTCATGGATTTTAAATTTCTGAAATTAACAATTATTGGCATAATATTTAGATCTATTAAACGCCTAGAAAGGTGCAAAGATATATTCCGATATCTTCTGAAGAAAATAAAAAAAATACATAAATGAAAGCAATGGTTCCCAAGAAAAAGCTGAAGAACAAAAATATGGTTTTAAATTATGATATGGGCAATAGACAGTCAGCGATGCAAACAAAAGAGGCAGAGGGAGAAGAACACAAGAGGAGTATGCTGGGTTCAGGAAAGTGTGTTTATTATTCTAAATGAAACATAGGAAGTTACTACAGCCACAGAGCAGTAAAAAGAAAGCTCAGGTTGACACCTGCCCATTTGGCTACCAAGCAACAATCCAATTAGAATCCAAGCATTTCATCACAAAAAAAAAAAAAAGATGGTTTTCAGTTTTCATTTATTCAAAACAAGGGAGGGGAGGTAATGTCCATTTTGAGGATAGAACTGGAAAAATCTGTGATATAAACTTAAAGTATTAATAACTTTTATGAATGCAGATAGATATTAAATACATATAAATAAACAGTCTGCATGTTTCTCCTGCTTGATAGCTTGAAATGTTGAAATTATTGACATAGTAGTATGATAGTAGCTCTGACTATTAGTATGAACTAAAAGTAAGGAATGTGTAATCAGTGATGTTAGGATGATATAAAAAAGTGAAGATTAAATGGTAAGATATTGTAGAAAATATCTGACAGCTGTGATAAAATACTTTTAATATAATATTAGAGAACTAAAATTTTAGGTGGAAAGTCCAAGGTTTTAAACGCTTGTTCTTGATGAGGATTCAAAATTATTTCGTATATTAATCAACTTTTATTTTTATAGAACTAAAATTGAAACAAATTAATCCAAGAACATTTTTAAAGCATGTCAACTAAATGGAGGAATTGCCATTATCTATACCAGCATAGTACATAATTGTATTGTAAACACTTATCATTATACCTACAGATAAATTAGTGTAATGCTCAGCTTCCCACCACCCCACCCCTGGCCGCCCTTAAAGAAATGTTTCTTTGCCACAGAAAGAGTACATTTCAGAAAACCACAAATGGCTAACATGTAGGCAACAAGTGATTAGTGAGTACCAGATTCAATGGATACATCTACCAAAGAGCTCCTCTACCTAAGGCTAGGAAACATCCAAGAAGTGATGTCTTCCAATTTTTGTCAGAAGGTCAAGAAATCTGTTGAAAGATTGTGTCTCCAAGAAACGATAAGGCAGCACCACAATGAAATACCAACAATATGGCTGCCTAAACAAGACAGGAACAAGAACAGCACCAAAAAAAAAAAAAAAAAAAAAATCAGGCAGTAATCTAAATTTTAGGCTAGAACAAGGAAGTAGGCTTCAGACATAAAAATGACTTTGGGCTAGGACAGGGAAGTAGACTCAGATATTTTGATCATCCTGATAAGCCCTTAGAAACAGTGATCATGGGAGTGTTCACGGAACTTTGTTTATTATCTTGCTTGTTCTTTGACTATTTGTGTTTATTGTCTTGTTTGTTCCTTGACTATTTGCATCTATTGTATTGTGAGTTTCTCAACCTAGAACTAACCTTAATACTTGCATGTAATTAAAATGGTATAAAAGCAAAAAGGAGGAGTGGGAATGGGATAGGGGGTTTCTAGGGAGGGGAAATGGGGAAAGGGGATGGCGTCTGAAATGTAAATAAATAAATTATCCAATAAAAAAAGGGAAAAAAATGGAAATGCTAATGTTGAAAAAGAAAATATCAGGGGACCCAGCCCAAAAGAAAGAGCTGCAGGTACTAGTAAATGTTGAGAACATTTTCCCCCGAGATGAGCCTTTTATTGTTTGCCGATTCCAAGTAGTTGACAGATTACCTTTATTTATTTATCAGATCAAGGGGCTATGGTCAGTAGCTGTTGGGTGTGGTGGTTTATACATATATAGGTAAGAAATAAGCTCGCGTTGTGGGATGATTTTTCATTACAGTGTTAGAGGACAGTCTCCTTAGGTTTCATTTTTCAATTCAATCATTCCTGTTATCTTTGGACTTTGACCACTTTCTTTACTGATTTATCTGTAAACTCCACAATTATCATATTGGGAACTTATTGAAATTATCTAAAAATTTTGAGTATGTGTAATACTCTTTGGTTACCATCAAACTTGTGGATTTTATGATTTAAAGTCATAGACTAAGTTTGTTTGTGTTTGATTTCTTTTTTTATTTTTCTAGTTTTTTACTTTGTCCTTACCTGAGACAAAGAACCATAGACTATTGTCTAAGTGCTGTTCTGGCATATTTTGAATCTAGAATGTTGCTATTGCTTCATGGTTTGAGGACTGTTCTTCAGCTGTTGTTATAGGGGTAATCACGATATTGAGCCTTTAAGATGAGTAGCAAGCAGAAATGTATCACCAGGGCAGCTCTTACAGTTCTCCATGAGTGCTCTGCATCCTGCTTTATGTAATGGGATGAATCTCCATCATCTATGCCTCCTAATGACTACCTTCATGCTTGACATGACTAGTAACCTGAGAACTTTGAGAATTATATGTTAACTATTTTGATCATGACTGTAGAAAAATTAAATGTACATTTTATAGTCAAGAATGTCAAGCAGTTTCACCTATCAATAAAAGATGATATGATGACTTTTCTCTTGGTTTCCTCCTTCTCCAAAAAAGTTGACTTAATCTAATATTTACCAAGAGGACCACTAGTGGGGTTACTAAGGTGAAGCATTCAAGCACACATACCACACTTCTCCAGACAAGGCTAGTACTTGAGACATTTCCATTGTCTCATCATATTCTAGTTCATTGTTGGGTTATTTGTCAAAATTTCCATTAAGTGTCCCAACCACTTTCTGCCTCCTGTGTCTACTGTTCCTATAAATCTCTTCTTGAGTGTGACTCTCATACTTATCTTTGCCTCTACAGTACAGGGCAGCAATAAGCCTGGTGGCCTCAAATCTCTGGCAGATCAAAGAAATAAATATCGATTTTTTTAGTCCTTTTGGCATTGTCTGCATTTGGTGAGGACAGGGGTGATGACTTCCAAGTACTTTATGTGTTGTAACTGAAACAAGAAATGTAACTCTGCACTTTTATTGAATAATATCAGTGACTTTCAACCTCAACCCTGAAAAGGTTGAGGACCAGGGACTGTTTGAAACTTGGTCATTTATTTATAAAGTAACAATAACAAAAGTAGTAATAAATAGAACCATATATTTTTATCCAAACAATAAACATCATGACTTTTGTTTTAGTCTTTTGGATACTATTTTATTCTGAATTAATGATTGTATTTTGATAAAGTGTGATTAAGTCTTATTCTTATTTATTACCCTTAATGGAAACTGTTCTGAAAATTTTTTAAAAAGCATTGACTTGGGTACCTTAATTAACATCTCATATTTTTCATGTAACTTATGTCTACATGGAGAATTTTGCTTCTTTGGTGTAAATAAGAAAATTATGCCAAATTGATTTAAAAATATAAACCATTATAATAAAATGAAACATTAAAGTTGTCTTCACATTATGTCTTGATGCTCTAAATTCTCCAACAATTTTTATATTTACATAAAGTATTAGAAATTCTCCAAGCTTTTTGTAATTGCTACTTTAAATGAAAAATACCATCCAGTTTTCTCATTTCTTTTTGGACATGTTATAATAATGCCACGCGGAGTTTTCATCCTTTAAAGAGTGATTATTGATATATCAATTTCTTGTCTTTAGTATCATGGCTAGGAAAATCAAAGCAAAGAACTACCAGATTTTCTTTGGTTTGGTTGGTATCTTCTATTCTTAGCGATTTTATCAGTAAGGCTAGGCAATAATCCAGAACAACTTGTCATGTTTTCTTTGTTCCTCTCTCTTATGAAAAATACATATCAGTAAGTTCTATATATGCACATAATCAAATGTATATATGAGTACAAATATGTACATCTTATTTTAGTTCACCATGTAATTTGCCATGTAATTCTTTCAAGAAGAATAATATATGAACATGTATATACATACTTATATTTATTATGATTTGTGTTCTAAACTCAGTTTCAATAATGATTAGAAATTATGTTCATTTCAAATTTTCTGCTTCTAAATAAAATTTATGTACGTAATTTGCATTTATTTATATTGATACTCCTCAATAAAATAAGCAGTGTCTAAAAGCAATCAGATTCAATAATATATACTATGAAATTTCAGAATAAAAGCCAGGCTTCATATATTAAAACTATTTTTACAGTTGAGATTGTCACATATATTACATCTATTTTAGTTCACTCCTAAGCAGTTTAAAAACAGCATTTTCATCCATCTTTTAAAAACTAGAACAGAATTAATTATATTCTAACTCTCCCTGATCATTATAAAGCAAGGAAACTGTGCATAGGGCTAATTGTGACAGGTGTGCTTACAAAATACAATCTAAGTAGGCTATATGACATCATGCTTTTCTATTAAAATGAAATGCATCAGAAAAAATTAAATAGCTAACTCTATCCCTTTCCTCATGATTACTGTGTTCATCCTACCCTCTCCTGAAGTACCATCTGCTCCTTTGAGTATAGCCAGAGTTAAGACTTCTTAAGACAGGAAAAGATTGGGTAGAAACAAAAGGAACTTCAACAACTTTAGCTTGTTGAAATTTCCGAAAAACATGGAAGAAAGACCACATTGTCTTTTTATTATTATTATTATTGTTGTTGTTGTTGTTGTATATTTTATTTATTTACATTTCTTTTACTTTCTTTTAGTTTATTTTTTACAGTCCAGATTTTATTCCCCTCCTGGTCTACACTCCAACTGCTCCAAATCCCATACCTTCACCCCAAACCACTGTTTCCACGAGGATGTCCCCACCACCCACCTCCCATCCCACCAGTTCTCTAAACTCCCTAGAGCCTTTAGTCTCTTGACAGTTAGGTGTATCTTCTCTGACTGAACCCAGGCTCAGCAGTCCTATGCTGTATATGTGTTGGGGGCCTCATATCAGCTGGAGTATGATGCCTGGTTGGTGGTCCAGTGTTTGAGAGATATAAGGGGTCCAGGTTAATTGAGACCACTGGTCTATCTAAAGGGTCACAATTCTTCTTAGCTTCTTCCAGCTTTTCCCTAGTTCAGCCACAGGGTCCAGCAGCTTCTGTATATTGGATGGGTGAAAATATCTGCATCTGACTCTTTCAGCTGCTTGTTGAGTCTTTTCGAGGGCAGTCATGATAGCTCCCTTTTTGTGAGCGCTCTATAACCTCAGTAATAGCGTCAGGCCTGGGGACTACCCCTTGAGCTGAATCCCACTTTGGGCCTGTCACTGGACCTTCTTCTCCTCCGGCTCCTCTCCATTTCCATTCCTGCAGTTCTTTCAGACAAAAACAATTATAGGTCAGAATTTTCACTGTGGGATGGTAACTTCCTGCTGGAAGTGGGTTCTACAAGTTCCCGCATCCCATTTTGGCACATTTCATCTAAGATCCCTCTCATTGAGTCCTGAGAGTCTCTCATTTCCCAGGTCTCTGGTACATTCTGGAGAGTCTCCCCAACATCCTACCTCCTGAGGTTGACATTCTTTCTGCTAGCCCTCAGAGGTATGTATTTATTTACATTTCTAATGTTACATCCTTTCCAGGTTTCCACTCCAGAAAACCCCTCCCCCTGCTTCTAGGAGGGTATACCCCATCCACCCACTCACTCCTGCCTCACCACCCTGGCATTCTCCTATAATGGGGCATCAAGCCTTCACAGGACCAATGGCTTCTCCTCAAACTTATGTCCATCAAAGCCATCTTCTGACACATATGTAGCTGGAGTCATGAGTCCCTCCATGTGAATTCTTTGGTTGGTTGTTTAGTCCCTGGGAGCTCTGGGGAGTCTGGTTGGTTGAAATAGCTGTTCTTCCTATGGGGTTGCGAACCCTTTCAGCTCCTTCAGTTCTTTCTCTAACTCCTCTATTGGAGACCTTGTACTCAGTCCACTTTTTGGCTTGCCAGCATCCACCTCTGTATTTGTCAAGCTTTGGCAGAGCCTCTCAGGAGAGAGCAATATCAGGCTCCTGTCAGGTAACATTTCTTGGCATCTGCAATAGTGTCTGGGTTTGGTGTCTGTATATGGGATGAATCCCAAGGTGAGACAGTCTCTTAATGGCCTTTCCTTCAGTCTCTGCTCCATACTTTGTTCCGTACTTTCTTCCTTGAGTATTTTGTTCTGTTAGGAGCCATAATGGAACAAGCTAATAACTATCAGGTAATGATCCTGAGATGGTCTGCTTAATATTATTATATAATCTGTGACAGGTTCCTTCTTATTAAGTAACGCTGTAAGGAATTCATTTTAGGAAAGATTCCTGCTATTAATATACTTTTCCTGTTAGTTTTTGAACATACATAGCAATCACTAATTAATAGCCCATTCCTTTGGAGCAGATCTATGCAGATCCATGAAGATATACTCTCTTGTAGTGAGGCTATATAAACAAATAGATGACTTCTTAGGTCTTAATGATGATCCTAGAAAAATTCCTAAAATTGTATACGTGATTATTAAGAACTTTTATAGTGGGATTGCTATTAGGTCCTTTTCTGTTAGTAAAAACTGCAATGAGAACTCAGCCAGTCTCCCAAGAGTCACCAGTTAATTACTCTTAAATAGTAACCAGACTTTCTCTTATTCAGAGGACATTTCAAGAGGTTGTAAAACAATTAAAAGGTCATAAAAAGGGAACTAACTATTTATTATATGTGCAAGGACAGAAGACAAAATGTTAACTGGGTTTATCTATACACAACTTTACTAGTTATGCTTTTAAACCTTCAGTAAACCTGTTTAGCTGAAATAGGTGATGAATGTTTAGCCA
The DNA here is from genome assembly GCF_004785775.1 of Grammomys surdaster. NCBI lineage: Eukaryota > Metazoa > Chordata > Mammalia > Rodentia > Muridae > Grammomys > Grammomys surdaster. The sequence goes on from NW_021620961.1 coordinate 5,467,497, forward strand.
GATAATTACTCCTAATGGAATGCGCATAAACATTCTCTGTTGTAAACTTCTATTTCAATTTAGGATTTGATTTTTTTGCGTGAACATGTGGTGAATTTTGTAACATGTAATCGTGTATTCTGAAAGATGTGAGGACAAAGAAAAGAGAGGAGAAATTTTTCCTTTCCCCTTGTCTAGAAGAACTTTTTCCCTTAGAAGAATTTTTCCCTTACTGGATTTTTTTTCCTTTTCCACATTTAAGATTTTTCCACTTTCCCCCTTAGATAGCTTTCATAGGATACTTTTTACAACTTAGTAATAAAATCTATAACCACTTCTCTATATGTCCTGTTTTCGTCATCCTGACTAGCAGGCTGAAAGTTTAACTTGTGCAGTTCTTCCTGAGATAGAACAAAGGCTGCATTGCTTAACTCTCAGCTGTTAGGCTACAGGTGTTAATCTCCTAAACCAGCAGTCTTTTACCCTTAGAAAGAGCAACAAAGTTTAGGACTATTTAGAAGTTATCATCAGCATTTCAATAGTCAGAGAGCTAGAATGTACTGAGACTCTCAAACTTTAAAGCCATCACCAAAGTCCTACTCTGTGCCCCTAACACTGCTCTGTCCAGGCCAGGAGGCTCCCAGAATTGTTCTCCCTCATAATAAGGACTAAAGCATACATACTTTGGTCTTCTTTCTTCTTGAGTTTCATGTATTCTTGGGTATTCCCAGCTTTTGGGCTAATATCCATTTATCAGTAAGTACATATCATACGTGTTCTCTTGTGACTGGATTACCTCACTCACTTGGTATGATAGTTTTTAATTCCATCTGTTATGTCAATGTACCACATTTTCTGTATCCATTCCTCTGTTGAAGGATGTCTGGGTTCTTGAAAGCTTCTGGCTATTATAAATAAGTCTGCTATGAACATACTAGAGCATGTGCCCTTGTTATATATTGGACCATCTTCTGGGTATATGCCCAGGAGTGATATGACTTGGTCCTAAGGTACTACTATGTCCAATTTTCTGAGGAACTGCCTGACTGATTTTCACAGTGTTTGTACCAGCTTGCAATCACACAGAAAAATGGAGAGATGTTCCTCTTTCTCCACATCCTTGCCAGCATATGTTGTCACCTGAATTTTTGATCATAGCCATTCTGACTGGTGTTAGGTAGAATCTCACGGTTGTTTTGATTTGTGTTTCCTTGATGACTAAGGATTTTGAATATGTCTTTAGATGCTTCTCAGCCATTTGGTATTCTTCAGTTGTGAATTCTTTGATTAGCTCTGTACTCCATTTTTTAATAGGGCTATTTGATTCTCTGGAGTCTAACTTCTTGTATTCTTTATATATATTAGAAATTAGCCCTCACTCGTTCAATACACTGAAATCCATGAATGTAATCCACGATATAAACAAACTCAAAGGAAAAAAAAACTAGATTATCATTTCATTAGATGCTGAGAAAGTATTTGAAAAAATTCAACACCGCTTCATGACAAGAGTCTTGGAAAGATCAGGAATTCAAGGCCCATACCTAAAAATAGTAAAAGCAATATATAGCAAACTGGTAGCCAACATCAAATTAAATGGAGAGAAACTTGAAGCAATCCCACTAAAATCAGGGACTAGTCAAGGGCTACCCACTCTCTCCATACTTATTCAATATGGTACTCAAAGTCCTAGCTAGAGAAATTAGGCAACAAAAGGATGTCAAAGGGATACAACCTGGAAAGAAAGAAGTCAAAATATCACTATTTGCAGATGATACGATAGTATACTTAAGTATCCCTAAAAATTCTGCCAGAGAACTCCTAAACCTGAAAAACAACTTCAGCAAAGTAGATGGATATAAAATTAACTCAAACAAATCAGTAGCCTTCCTCTACTCAAAGAATAAATAGGCTCACAAAGGAATTAGAAAGGCAACACCCTTCACAATAGTTACAAATAGTATAAAACAACTTGGTGTGACTCTATCCAAGCAAGTGAAAGATCTGTATGACAAGAACTTCAAGTCTCTGAAGAAAGAAGATGGAAAGATCTCCCATGCTCTTGAGTTGGCAAACTTAATGTAGTAAAAATGACCATCTTGCTGAAAGCAATCTATAGATTCAATGCAATCCCCATCAAAAGTCTAACTCAATTCCTCATAGAGTTACAAAGAATAATTTGCAAATTTATTTGGAATAACAAAAAACCCAAGATATCGAAGACTATTCTTAATAATAAAAGAGCTTCTAGGAGTATCACCATCCCTGATCTCAAGCTGTACCACAGAACAGTAGTGATAAAAATTGCATGGTATTGGTACAGAGATAGGCAAGAAGATCAATGGAACAGAACTGAAAACCCAGAAACAAAATCATACTCCTATGGTCTCTTGATCTTTGACAAAGGAGTTAAAACCATCCAATGGAAAAAAGACAGCATTTTCAACAAATGGTGCAGGTTCAACTGGAGGTCAGCTGTAGAAGAAAATTGACCCATTCTTATCTTCTTGTACAAAGCTCAAGTCCAAGAGGGTCAAGGACTTCCACATGAGGGTCTAAACCACCAACCTGGGAGCACTTAGGGAGGGATCCATGGCTCCAGCTGTATATGTAAGGGAGGATGGCCCTGTCAGGCATAGGTGGGAGAGGAGATCCTTGGTCCCATGAACGCTGGATGCCGTGTGCGCGGGCGCCCCCGGCCGGGGCCATATCTGCAGAGAAGCAGGAGGAAGGGTGATGGGATAAGGAGTTCCTGGGCTGGGGAAGATGGGGTAAAGGGATAACATTTGAACTGTAAATAAAATATCCAATGAAAAACACAAAACAAAAAAAAACAAAAAAAAATGAGATACTCTGGATCTAATAGAAGAGAAAGTGGGGAAGAGCCATGAACACATGGGCATAGGGGAAAACTTCCTCAACAGAACACCAATAACTTTTGCTGTAAGATCAACCATCTACAAATGGGACCTCATAAAATTGCAAATCTTCTGTAAGGCAAAAGAAACTGTCAATAGGACAAAACAAGAACCAACAGATTGTGAAAAGATCTTTATCAACCCACATTGTCTTTCAAAAGAGAAATTCAGAACTCCTGGGAAAAAAAGAAAACACTAAATTGTTTGCTGAAAACCACTCATTTCTCAAAAATATAACAATCATAGTATGGCTGATGCAAACTTCACTTTGCAAGAAGGAATTTATAATAGACTGGAAAACTGATTTCCATAAAATATGATACTTTATGTAATCTATTGTTACTGAAAAATTAAGACTTTAAGTCCTGTAAAAATTTCTAACATTCATTGATTATATAATTTGTGATATATTTTTTCTGTTTTTCTGGCATTAAATTAGAATTTGTTTATGACACTTTGAAATTCTTTAAATTCTTTTTAATATATAAATTAAAATATTGCTATTATTAACTTCTAAACATGTGACCATTGTGTCATATATTACTTCTCACATTACAAATGAATAACTGATTTTTGCAAATACAATGACGTATTATCACAAACGACTCAGACATGCTTTCTCAGTAAATGTAGAAAATCTCTCTTTCTTTATTCCAGCCTCTGTGATTTTATTTTTAAATTCTTTCTTGAGAGAATTCTTTTTCATTGATTGAAATAGAACTTTTTTTCATACAATATGCATTCTAATTACACCTCTTTCCTCCTCTATTCCTCTAAGTTCCTCCCTATCTTCCTCCGATCCAGATTACAAACTTTCTGTTTCTCCCCAGAAAACAAACAAGCCTCTAAGGGATAATAGTAGTAAAATAAGACGAAGCAAAACTAAGAAATTATAATATGACAAAACAATCAAGCAAGAAAAAAATCCAAAACACACAAGAAATATACAGACAGAGAAAAACAGACATTTGCACCCTCAAAAATCCCGTAACATCAGGAAACCAGAAGCCATTATATATGTGCAAAGGACCTGTAAGCTATAAAAGAAAAAAAAAAGAAGGAGGAGGAGGAGGTGGAGGAGGAGATGGAGACACAAATGGAGAAGGAAATACAAAAGTAACACCAAAACTCCAACTAACTTAGCATGAGCTAAGGAACTTCCAAAGATACTAGTGAGTTTGTTTTCTGTTGGAAAAATTATGCTGGGTATGAGGCCTCATATTAGAACTGGTTTGTTTATTTCCCCATTGAGACGTCCTTGGAGTTTTTCATTTGCAAGAGGCTATCAATTGGAGATCCCTTCTGGGTTTGAATGGGGGCAAGTGTTCACTATTCCTTTCATCTTTAAAACTCTATCTGGTATAAACTCATTCAGGTCCTGTGCATACTGCCCTAGTCTTTGTTAGTTCATAAGTGCACCAGTCCTATTGTGTCTAGAAAGCATTCTTTCATTGGTGTCTTTCTCCCCACTGGCTCTTACAATCTTTCTGCCTCCTCCCTAAGCTTTGAAACCAAAAGCATTTTGATTGAGACATAGTATTTAGGACTGAGTACTTCAAGTTCTCTAACTCTCTTCATGTTGTCTGGATATTGTTTCCGCATTTGTTTCTATCCTCTTCAAGAGGAATCTCCTTTGACGATGGCTGACCAAGACACTGATCTATGAGTATAGTGCAATGTCATCAGGGGTCAATTTTTAGCGATATTCCTCAAGCAGAACATAGTATTACTTTTTTCCCCATAAGTTCCTATCCTATCCAGTCTCAGGTTATGACCACCTAAGCACCATTGGTTTTGGATTCCAAGTCATGGAGTGGCCCTTAAGTCAAAGCAAATATTGATGAATTACTCTCACATGATGTGTGTCACTATTGTACACTATTGTGTTGTATTTCGCAGGCTGCTCACACTTGGAGATCAAAAGTTGTAGCTGGGGTGGTATTAGCCCTTCTCCTGTGGAGGCAGCATCTGAAGTTTGAGAGCCACTGTTGATACAAAGCATGGGAAGCCTATGTTTCTTATCCTCAAACACAATGAATATAGTGTTAACTCAGCACGAGCATTAGTTCAAATAGGAATCATGTATGTTAACTTGGAACTAGTGGAACTTTTAGATTTTATTTTGTTTTCAAATCATCAGTAGTCATGGTTTGCTTTGTTAACAGAAGTGAGCCTTCTTTGGAAAAACATTCATAGCAAATTCTAAGAATTGTATCACTCATTCAGTTGTGATCAGTATATTTAGAAAGGAATATGTTTCATCATTCCTTTTATATAGTTTCTGCCCAAATATTGATTAAGATTTCTTCACACTTCCCTGAAAAGAAGAACATATAATCATTTTTTCCAAACCTTGTTTCTTATGGTCTGATAAGCTTCAATTTACCAATACGATATTGTAAACAATAAAGATGGAAAGTAGAGAGTAACATTTTCTAATTAGTACTTTTGAGTCAGTTTCTGCTGAGTTGTTTACTGTTTACTAATTCTCAGAATATCTTGACATGTATGTTTGTTTGAAGCCTATGGAATTAGAAACTGAGTCTCAGAAAAGACACAGAAATGAAGATTTAAACATCACCCTAAAAGTAGAGAAACAGACGAAAACTTCTAACATAGATAGTGGTTCTCAAAGGATATTTTATTACAACCCAAGTGGAGTTGTACCTCTGAGTCATAAAATTCTGTGGCTTCAAGAGTTAATTTAATAGGTTAAGGTAAACAAATGAACAAATATACCCCAGTGGATTGGCAGAATTATTTAAATAAAATCGTGTTTGTCTAAGAGTTTGTAGGAAGTATTTGCTACAAGCTAAAGAAACAGAAGCTGGATGAATTATGTTACTGAAATTACTATGCCTTCAAGGCTCAGCGTTAAAAGCACCTGAGACTGTTGGGGAGCATGTTGTATTGAAGAGCATCTGCATGAGAGACCTACTGAGAAAATACTAGTCTTTAGCTTACAGCTTGGTTGCATGCTGGAAAGAAACAGCTTAATTGGGCTTTTAAAATCCCAGAACAGGTAATAAGTTAATTTGAGATTGTCAAACAAAGAACCCTTTAAGTTTTGTCACTCACTTACAATTGTAAACAAGAAGATTCAGTCTGTTCAGAAGATCAGCAGTTTTCAGTTTCAGTTGTTAAGAAGGGAGAGCTTAGTCTCCAACCTACATAAGCACATCACTTTCACTGTTTCACAGTATGTGTAATCTGATAACTGTTACTTACTTCTGTGATTTAAATACGTCTTTGTTCCAGGCTCTCTTAAGTAACCCCCAGGGTATCCATCTATATCTGTGGCTTAGAGGTGTATGAAATTCTTTACAGATAAATACCAAGATCTTTCTCACTTATAAAGCCTTTGACACAGGAATACTTGTTTATACTAATTTCTTCCTCTTCTTTTTTATTAATCGTAACATTGCTTCCATCTGGTACCTATATTTGCAAAACTATTATTATTATTATTATTATTTATTATTATGTTAGTAAAGGTAATAAAGTCTCCCACATTTGCAGTAGCTTTTCACACTTGTGTTATTTTTTATATATAATATATTTATTCAAAACTAATTTATCATCTTTTCTGGAAAGTGTTTGTTTTTATTATTTTTACCCCAAAGTTAGATTAAAGGAGAGATGTCTGTTCCAACAAAAGTTCATATGGGTTCTAGAGATATGAACTCCCACCTTGTGAGGTAAGCACTTTAAATGACATACCATTTCCTAAGTGCCTCACATTTTAAATAATAAACTAGAAGAGTTGAAGAAAAATGAGGCCAGTTTTATTTTAAAACAATTGCAGTAATTTGATTAAAAGATAATGCTATGGTTTGAGGTATATATTGTTCCTTAAGAGTTTATATATTGGGAAGTAGAGAGGACAGCTCAGATAATAAAATCTTTCTTACACAAGCATGAGAACCTTATGTCAGTCCTTAGTATTCATTTAAAAACCTGGCCAAAGATGTGCGTTATTGTAATCTCAGTCTTGGTAATATAAAAATTTAGGAATCTCTAGAGCTTGCTGACCAGACATTTTAGCTGATTCTGCAGGATCCATGTTCCCACAAGAGTTTCTGCCTTAAAAATCTAGGTCTATAGATTTTGAAGCTAATCTTTTTCCTTCATTTGCACATTCACACATATGAATGCTCACCTACACATACATAAACTTGTTCACACATATACAAATGATGTAAAAATGAAACAGCATTTTATACACTGAAGAGGTTTTCCTTGTGAGTCAGTATGTTCATCTATGAAACCTAAGAAGTTTAAGTCCATAACAGCTTTACTACAGCTGAGTCACTGGCGGCTAAAGGCCATTGAATATCCAGAAGTGTGAGCTAAAATCTTCTCATATGTGTGTGTGTGTACATATTCATATTTTTGAACAATATATATATATATATATATATATATATATATATGGAGAGAGATCACTATTATTCTGTTAATATACCAGAAACTCTGTTAATATAGCAGAAAATAGACTAAATAAATATATCATATAAAGAAACTAAGACTAACTAGAAGGATAGAATTCAAACCTTGGCCTCAACCATAAAACGGTCATTACAATTCTGATATTTAGATAGTAGAGGAAGACTCAAATGAAAGATAATGGAAAAAGCAGATAATAATAGGAAAACTAGAAGAGAGTGGTAAGCAAGTGTATTTAATTTAGATGTCAAAAATGGGCTATATAACCCAATACTTGGTCACAGAATTACATAAAATATCATAGAATCTTTCCAATTTTTTTTATTTGAAACTAGGCTGTGTCTTCTCGAGTGTGAACTTCTGCATGGTGAGATGGCCTCTCAGTATCAGAAGGTCAGGGGCTTCTACTAGTGTCTAGAGTTCAAAGAAGAATCATCTTCAGTGACGATTTAATGAGCATATACAGTGTCTATTTACAAAGCCCCAAAAGGAAAGTGAAGACCTACTTTAATAAAACAAGGTGCAGCTATTACTACACATTAGAAAGAGACAAAAACAAGTCAGATATACTTAATACTGAGTCAAGGCAAAATTTTAGACAATGCAATTTGACAAATGCTACACTAAGTTTTGCTGAAAATTCTAAGGAATTTGGTGAGGAGGCTACAACAATAACCATCATCATATTGATGGGTTGGAGAACAGAAAGGATCCAGTAAAAGTGTCAAGTGGGAAGGTTTATAAACTATTCTGGTCAGAAATAGAGAATTATCAGAAGTATTAACAACTTAATGAATGCTAAGAAATGTTATTTTCTTCTCTTTGTGTTTTTCAAATTCTATGACGTGGGCTTTTTTTTTTTTTTTTAGAAAACCCTTTATTTGTTCTACCAAAAATAATATGCTTCAAATTGTTGAAATACTGACATTCACAGGCTACTGTCTTTCCTTTATTTATGTATATTTTCCCTTTACAAGCCCAGTTATTTAGAGCATTTCCACCCTTTCATTTTCCTTATCAATGTGCCTCTTTGACTCTCTTAAATAAAGAATGTAGGAGTGCTTTGCTGTGATATAAACTTTAATTATCTCCATTGACATAATTCAGCCCACTCACAATATGAACGCACACTTAAAATACAGTGTATGAACATCTTTCTATCGGAATGAAGGGTGAATTAACATATTCGCCTACCCCAATCACTTGTTTCACAATGGATTCAAGTCTTGGTTTGAAATAGGTGTTCATTCATTTTTAAATGACTAAATATTTAGTTATGTTCTTTACTCAACAAAGCACAAGAAAGTAAGCAGAAATGGGCAGATCGTATATCAAACTAAAGTATTATAGTATATGAAAAAAACAATAAACAGGTCAAAGAAACAGTGGCAAAATAGGTGGAACTATTTGTGAGCCATTTATCTGATGAAAGGTTACTAAATAGAATATATTTTTAAACTCAAAAATCAATAGCAAAATAATCATACTAAATAACTGTAAATAAATCTAAACTTATATATATAAGAGTAACTCATGGACTCATCAACAGACCCATGAAATGGTCTTCAACATTATACACAAGAGCATAGATCAGATTACAACTGAGATATTGCTTTACTCCAGAAAAAAATAGCTTACAACCAAAATATACCAATAGCAAGTATTGGTAAGGTATAAAGAAAAATAAGCCTTTCTGTGAACATGTAACAATATATAAACAAATTAGTGTCATCCCACTACAAGAAAATATAGCTCTTCCTAAATAAAACATGCAGCAACTATATGATTTCACAATTGCACTTCTAAGCATATATACAAAAATTTAAATATGTATAGTAAAAGGTTATCTTTACTCTCACACATACTATAACATTATTCATAACAGATGAGAAATAAAAACAATTTCCATATCTAATTTCTGATGGATGGATGGATGGATGGATGGATGAAAAGATGAAAGAAATGTTTACACACCACAGAAAACTATTCCATGATAAAAAGAAAGACATCTTGGAGATGAGATGTTACTAAATGGTATAGAGTTTGCCTATCATATAAAAGCACCTGGTTCTATCCAATCTACGCAGTTGGATGAGGAGGAAAAGAAGTAAAGAAAGAAGGAGGAGAAGCACGAGTAGTAGAAAAGAGACAGGAGAAAGGAGAAACTCTGTCACATGCACAACATGGATGAAGTCAGAGATCAATTTATTATAATAAGTGAAACAAGATATGTAGGCATATGAAATCTAATGCTGTAGGATCACACTCAAGTATGACCTTATGTTTTCATCATGAAGCTTTAGAGTAAAATAGTGGCTACTAAATCTAGAGTTTATTGTAAAGTTCATTACTGAACATAAGTGACAGTTCAACAGCTGTAAGATGCTTACTGATGATGCCCTGTCTGTCTGTCTGTCTATCTATCTATATCTATCTATCTATCTATCTATCTATCTATCTATCTATCTATCTCCATATCTATATATCAGAGTTAGAAAAAATATTTTGATTATTATTGCCAAGCACAAATGATAAAATCCTGAGAAGTTGACAATACCTTGATTTGAAGAAATAAGTACAATGCATATTTGCATAGGAATATTTTATTGTATGCCATAAATATACACAATACTCATGTTTTTATGCTTCAGTCAAAATGAATTTGATTCAGACTAAACAAAAGAGATGACTGTCAGAGAGGCTGGTGAAACCCAGTGATGTTAGTGAAAAGAGGAAAACCAAAAAGAGAACATGTTATTTGTGTCAGGTTCAATCACGGTGACAATTGATATATATGATATTCCTAGATACTTATTTAAATATATTTTAATGCCTTGCATTTTATTTTCTGATAAATCAATATAATAATTAATTTTAATAGCTTGAGAAAGTTGACTACCACTATGTAAGAATAATGATGGTTTTAAGAATTAATCTATAATTGTAAATTATTCAAAAGGTACTTATAAGTTGCCAGTGATTGGACTACTTGTCAGAGATGCAAAGTGACTATGACTTCAACAGGGCATCACTGCACACCATTGCATTAAGGACAATGGTCCTTCACAATTGTTAATGAGACATCAATGGGAATATATATTTTCATGATATGAAAACAATATTCACTTTGTCTATTAATTTAATGTTCAAGTAATTCTTTCTAGCTGAAGAAAGACTGCTAATAAGGCTGTCTCATAAATGGTAAAATTATGGCAAGCAAATTGGGCCAGAGCAGAACTCTCCTTTCGGAGATAAGGTTCTGCTATGTATGAAGGGAACATGAATTCTAACAAAACTGTCTACAACAAAGAATGATTTTCTTCTACAAAAGCACAGTGGAGTTAAACCAACTTCATGATTGAATAATTATTCTAAATGCTTTTCTTTCATTCTACTTTTTATATCTGAAAAGACACTGATGGTAAGTGTTCCCTACAAAAGGGCAGATGTCAAGGAGAAATAGAGCACATATTTCAAAACTGATATTTGCAATTACATTTTACAAGAATTATATTAGAGTGCCTTTATGTATGACCATCAGATCTTAGATTAAGATAGAGTTTGCAATGCTGCTTTATATTTTGATTCATTGTAAATGTTAAACTTAAGATATATCTGTGGTTTTGAATCTAATTCCTATTCTTTATATGTAAATCATAGCCATCTTCTGGGAAAAAAATTGAAAAAAAAATCTTGTAAACAATACTTGTATAGTTAATTTAGGGTACTCACAATTCTCTGTACACTTCTCATAGACTGTTTGTTACCTCTTTCTTTCCTTTCTCCTTCTTTCCGTGTCCCAACTTCCATCCCTCATCTCTTCTTCTCTATATATGTATCTTCTTCTTTTACATTTACTTACCAACATATATTCTGTGATAAGTGTTATTGACATGGAAAGAACATGCCATTAGAAGGAAATATCTCCATTTTACCCTCAGTGACACAAAACTGGATCATAAACAACCCAACTTGATAATGTATTTGTTCTTTCCATCTATTTTTAGTAGTAATGATATCTTCTTCCAATAAATAATTTCATATACACCTCTAGGACTTAACCACTTCCTTCCTTTTCAAAGCTTTTAATCTACTGTTGAGTTTTCTATCTGAATCCACAATCATCTCTGTACTTTTGTCACTGTATGGAATTATGTGTGTCTGTATGTAAGTTCGTCTACACTTAGATTTTTCTGGTTCTCAGGGATGGCGTGCGTCTATGTGTAAGTTTGTCTGTACTTAATTGTTTTTAGGGCTTAGGGATGGTGTCAGTTGAAGAATGATCTTGACGTTCCTGAAGTAAACTCCAAATTTGAAGACTTCAGAACAGACTGAGTAGATGATATAAGCTCGGGATACTTGGATTTCTATATCTCTGGCTGGCTCTTGCTTTGAAGTCCAGACTAGCCCCTAACTCATTATTGAATCAGTCTCCTGTGTAATGGTATTATCATTGTGTGATTACATACCCAGATTTCTAACATGAATTTTTTCCTTATTTTGACATAAAATCCATTTGTATTTATCATTTGGTGATTTCTTACAAAATAGTTAGACTGTATGGAACTTTAAAGCACAATTTGAGCACCCATTGTGTGCTAATCCATTACTGGGCATATAAGCAAAATATGACCACCATACCATGAAGACACTTGGTCAACTATGTTCATAGCAGCTTCAGTGATAATTGCCAGAAATTGGTAATTCCCTAAATGTTCCTCAACTGAAGAATGGATAAAGAATATGTGGCACATTATAATTTGGAATACTACTCAGTTACTAAAAACAAGGACATTATGAATTTTGTAAGCAAATGGATGGATTAGGAAATACTCTGATTGAGATTGCCCAGACTCAGAAAGACATTGCGGTATGTATTCATTTATAAGTGGATATTAGCCATAATGTACAGGCTAACCAAACTGCAATCCACAGACCCAAAGATGCTCGAGAGCAAGGCCCAATGGAAGATGCTTGTATCTCACTCAGAAAAAGAAATAAAGTAGACATCTCAAGTAGATGGATGGAGAAAACTGGATGGGAGAGGATAGGTATAGAAATATGAATGGAGATCAAGAGTGGGAATAGGAAAGAAGGCATTGAAAGAGAACTGAAATCAGGGTGTGTCTCTGGGGCAGGGGAGGCTTCTTGGAGTCTTTTTGGTGATCCTAGCTCAGACCTCTTAATAGGGTGCTAGGTTGCTTGAAGATGTCATCACTTGTAGTCATGTGATACTTCCAATCGAGGGAGGGGGACTTCAACCCACCCACAAAATCTTTGACCCATAATTTGTCCTGCCTACAATAAATTCATAGCTAAAGATAGAGCAAAGACCTAGGGAATGACCAACCAATGAGTGGCCCAAATTGAAACTTACCCCATCAGAGAGAGTAAACCCTTGAGAGTATTAATGATACTTAGCTATACTTCAAGACAATAACCTAACATGACTGTCTTCTGAGAGGCTTGATTCATCAACAGTTGGTAACAGATGCAGAGACCACAGCAAAATATAAGGCAGATTTCGAGGAGTCTTGTGTATATGTAGAGGAGGAAAACAACAGGCAAAAGAAAACCTACAGAGTCAACTAACCTGGGCCCATGAAGGTTCCAAGATACTGAACCACCAACCAAAAACCCTGACACAGATGTAGCAGATGTCCAGATTGCTCTTTATGTGGACTCCCTAAAAATTAGCAGAGACTGTATCTGGAACCCTATTTCATGGCCTCAGTAGGAAAGGATGAACTTATTCCTGCTGTAACTATGCACCAGGGCAGGTTGGTACCTACAGGGGGTGCTGCACTTCTCTGAGAAAAAAAGAATTAGGGAATAAGTCAAGGGTGTGAGAGTAAGACTAAGATGAGAGAAGGGAGAGGGACTGTTAGCAGGCTGAATACCAGGATTCATCTGTTTTGTGTCTGTAGATGCAATGTTACCAACCATGGCCTTCCCCTGCCACTGTGCCTTTAATGTCATTTATAAAGAAAACTAAAAAAGGCAACATAAAAAAAAAGGAAAACCTCTTTTATCCACTATTAGAGAAAATATAATTTTTTTCAAATATTGATTTGTTTAATATATTGCCAAATTCTTCAGAGTTTTAAATGATATTTTAAAAAGATAAGACAGCGTTTTGCTGTATAGCCTGGGCTACCCTCAAAATCTTGCTCTTTTAACATAAACAACCAGAGTGTTGAGAATTCAGTTGTGCAAGACCATGCCCACTGCTCTTACCTGAATGCTTAATTAAGAGCAGATGTCTTTTTCGGGCTAGAAATATTACATTTTTTGAAACACATAGCTAAAATAAATTTCTGTTTGTGTGTGTGTGTGTGTGTGTGTGCGTGCGCGTGCGCATGCGTGCATGCTTGCGCATGCATGTATGCAATGTGGGTAAGCCTTGCATGCATATGTTCACATTATATGTCAGTTAAGTAGTGATCAGTTATCACCATCTGCCTGATTGTGTCTCTTGTTTCTTCACCACGTGAAGTTTCCTTCCACACAGTCTCAGATCTAAGAGTATTTCACCTTTCTCTTTCCTTTGGCTTCTTCTACTTTTTTTCTCACTTTTTTGATAACTATTTCAATTAAAATATAGCATGTCCGGCCATTATCACTGTAAATATAACACTTCATGGGTAAACATGGTTCAATGCCCAGCTTCCCTTTCAGCATTGCTAGTCACTGACTGGTTTTCATTGCACATTTGTGTGTAGTACAATAGAATAGCACCTTATTTTTTTTACTTATGTGTTTGGTCTTCTGATATTTTTTTACAGTTTTTTCAGCAATAACTGACATCATAAATGCTATAAATTTCTGAGTCATATTTAATAATATAAAATGTAAAAAGGGAGAAGTCAATATTGGGGTATAATAAATAAGTAGATATGAGTTAAATTCCTATGAATTTATATATTTACCTTTAACTTACAAGTACTATATTTTATTTCAGTTGGTACTAATGTGACAAATCTGGTATATTGGCATGTTTCCATCCTCAGTGACACTTTTTTTTTCCTGCTGTCAATGATCCAGTTAGGTCAGTTTACTCAAAATCCAGTTCATGCATTGTCTAAACTTCATATGTTCCAATGGGAGGTGAAATATGACTTGCTTGTTTTGTTTAGACACCATGATAAATTTATCTTCCTGAGAAAACTTCCAAAGAAAAGGTTTAGACTGTGGGATAGAAGAGTGGATAATATAGTACATTGGGGTGTATTTTGTGTACATGAATAGAAATGTATTCCAAAATAGTCAAGTCAATTAAAATATATGTATGTATATATCTATATCTATATCAATATTTATATATCTACATCTATGTCATTTGTTCCTTAATCTTTTACTTAAGATGTCTCATATATATATATATATATATATATATTTAATTTAAATATAAATTAAATTTAATTTATAGTTTAATTAAATTTAACTTAATGCTAAATTTAATTTAATGATTTAATAAATAATCAAGATTTTTCCTATATTTTAATATATTACCTAGAACATTAAGTTTTTAAGAAAAATACTTATATCATATCAAAAACTCAAATGATGTGTTTAGTGAACTATGAAATAAAAAAGAAAGTCTTTGCCATAATTTGAAACAGATTGAAGAATCATTTAATTCAATAAATATTTACTGTTTGCCTTCTTTGCATATTTTGTGGGGCTTCAACTTCAAGATACAGTTTCATAAGATGACCTAAGGAAATGTTACACATGTACTTGGAACTTACTCATCCTGTGACAACTAAGTAGCAGCATAATTAATCACTCCTACTGTTGGCACCAATAGAATGTCTCCAAGTCATTCATAAAAATACACTTTTAAATTTGTACATATGTCCACTCAATGACTCTTTGCATTTCATAATATTTTTATAATACACAGCTTTAACTAGTGTTTCCTGCTGGTCAGCTGGTTTTGTATAGAGTGTAGAACATTTGCACTTGATACAAATTCTAGTAAAAATTTCTAACTTGAAATATAGCCTTGCATGACAGACTGCATTCCATCTGCTTCTCAAAGTATGAACTATGGGAAGATGCCAATGTGCACTGATCCTGTCTAAGCAAGTCATTGATTTCTTTCATCATCAGCTAGTTTTGGTAATTTGATGAGATCCCATGGCAATGGGTTGTCCTTTCATTTTCCCAAGTGATTCTAGTGGAGAGGAAAGCTGTTTCTCCCATATGGCAAGCCTAATAAATTAATTAAGGTAATAAATGTCATGCCATCTGCACCTAATGTGTGAAGGACATTAATCAGGCCATACCTCCCAGCTGGGTGCATCTTTAGTGTGTAGCCACCTGGAACACAAACAGAGCAATGTGTCAACATAGGCCATCAACAGCACGTGATACAAGACTGTTAGATCCCTTGCATCAGGTTCTTCTCTGGAGATACCATTTCTCTTTCAGATTCTGCTTTTAGTGAACTAAATGAGCACTAATCAAATGTTTGATGATGAATATGGACCATGTGATAATTAAGTTTCATTTAATAGTAATTCACAAGAAAATAGAGAAAGGCAATTTCAACAATACAAATTTCTTATTTTTACTATAATCTAAAATAAATTCCAAGTGTATATAAATTATTCCACCAAAGTGAATTTTTAGAAAGCTGCACATTAAAATACTATTACCAGGAAGATGGCTAAACATTTTGAATAAACCTCCAGGTGAGGACAGTTGAAATTTAGTGCTATAAATCTTTGCCTTATTACAGCTTTAGCTGCATTTGTATGTTTTTAGGTCTTATTCAATTCATAGCATTTCTTTCATTATTCTTGAGTCATTATTTCTGATTCATAAGTTACTTGGATGTATGCTTTTCTTACCTTTCCAAATATTGGGAGATTTTTTTGTGTGTCTTATCGATCTTGCTTAGCTATACTTCTGACAGAGGATTAATATACAGAGTATTCAAATAACTAAAAAAAAAAGCCAAAGAAAGAGATGACATGATATTTTCTTTGTAAAAATGGGCCATATAAAAAATTAAATGTTCATCACCTTCGTTCAGCAATCAGGGAAATGAAAATTAAGATGGCCTTGTGATTTTGTTTTGTCAGAATAGGTAACAGTAACAAAAGAACTGACAACAAATGTTGCCTCCATTGTGAGAAAAGAAGAGTCTTCACTGGATGTTGATGGAAACACAAATTTGTGCAAACATTCTGCAATTCAGTATGGAAAATAATCAAAAACCTAAAAGTAATCCTACCATACAATGCAGCTTTACCAGTGTTTGATATTGGCTTGCAGGACTTGCCATTCTACTCCACAGATACTTGCTCAGCAACAGTCATTGCTGCTTTATTTATAATAGAAAGGAAACGGAAACAGCCTAAACGTCCTTAAACACATTAATGGATCATGAGCAAGTGGAACATATAGATAATGTAATAGTATTCAACTTGAAAATTATGAAATCATTGAATTTTCAGACAAACAGATAGATATAAAAAATATCACCTTAAAATGAGCTAGCCTAGACCCAGAAACACAAATGCCACATGTTCTGTATCATGTGCATTTCTTGTCTACAAGTCTTCAGATATGCATACAACAATGAAGAAAACACAGAAACCGAGAAAATATAACTAGACTGTGGGAGAAGTTTGTGTGCGAAGATGAATTAACAGAAACCTCAGCACCTGGCAGAAAAAGCCTCCTTTTGGAGCTGAAGGGGATTGTAACCCCATAGAAAGAACACTGGTTTCCAGCATGCCAGAACATTTATGCAAGCTGCCAATAGAGTGATACAATTAAATTACAGATGGTTCTGGAAATATCAAGGATGTGAGTGAAGAATGATTCTAAGAGCCAGAACATTAGAAAGTTTGCTGTGAATCACTTCCTCCTAGAAATGTCTTTATAAATAAGACTGTAGCAATCGCAATATCAAGGACATTTAAATGTAAAACAGGGAAAACTGCACATGGACATGTGCATGTAAAGACTGCTGAGATGGAAGAAAGTTAGTTATCCAACACAAGTGATAAGTCTTGAAGCCATATATGCAGCACCAACAAAAATGTACCCAACATGCTGTGTTTTTATGTTCATGCATCTACATATAGATAGATAGATAGATAGATAGATAGATAGATAGATAGATAGACAGACAGACAGACAGACAGACAGACAGACAGATAGATAGATAGATAGATAGATAGATAGATAGATAGAAATTATAACAATAGTAATCAAACAAACTAAGGTAATCATGGAAGGGATTGAGTGATGGAAAGGGAAGGGAAAGAGATATAACAATAGTTTTAAGTTAAAATGTGTAAAAACATAAGTAAATAAATAGGAAAGGAGAAAGGGTTTATACAAAGGAGACCTTACTTGAGCTTATGGTTCCAGAGAACAAAGGTCCATCATGGCAGCAATGAGGAAAAATGATGGATCAGAAGCTGATATTCCATGAGTCAAAGTATACTCACAAAGCAGGGAGACTCCATACTAGAAATGTTTTGAAATCCCAAAGTGTGCCATCAGTGACTCACTTTCTCCAGTAAGGCCATATGTCCTAGACATGTCCCAAGTGCCAACAAGAACAGCATATACTGAAATGCAAGTGCTCTGGAGACACAGAGTTTGAGGTCTAGGGAAGAGGGGATGGATCAGGAAGCAGTTGGAGAGAATTGATGAGTATGGTCAAAAGCCATTATGCACGATTCTCAAAGAACTTAAAGAAATAACAATCATGTTAGTCTTGTTGCTGTAGTAATCTATCTATCTATCTATCTATCTATCTATCTATCCATCCATCCATCCATCTATCTATCTATCTATCTATCTATCTATCTATCTATCTATCTATCTATCTATCTATCATCTTTCAATTTATTTACTTTTACATTGGTACTGCATGTTAAGTTTATAGATGCATGCTTACTAGGGAAGGGCTCTGCTACAGAAGCACAGCTTACATGAGTTGTTGGTGCTGTTGTTGTTGTTTTTGGATTTTGATACACTCTATCATAAACTTAATCAGATGGACCTTCAGTTTACTCTAGTCTAGGCCAGCTTAGAACTTTTACCTATCAGTCTAAGCCTTTGAAGCTTCTCATGGCACTGATTATATGTTTTTAGATGTCCAACTAGGAGGCCTCTACAGAGTCAATGCATCATTATTACACCTTATTCCTGAAACTTGAGAAGGATAGCTTTACATAAAGAGAGGAAATATCACGGCAGTTAAATAAGGTTAATTGAAGATCAAATGAAGGTGAAAGTTATTTCTGATATCAAAAAAGGAAAATGGTAGCCTCATAAGGAACATGAGTAGTTATGAAAAAAGTGGACTTAATGACATATTTTGAATTTAGTGTATTTTCATATGAGTCTTGGCAGTGTTTTATGTGTTCTAATTTTAAGAAGATGATCAAAAATAATTTTGGCCAGAATTAAGCCAGGTGGTTTGGTACATTGCCTAGAGAAATTAAAAAAAAAAAAACCACCATAAAAACCTAATCCCTAAAAAAATCTGCTCGTTTATATTATGTAGACAAGTTTTATTCATCTCAAAGATTAAAATTAACTAATTAGAGCAATTTATCATCCATTCTTTTTAAAATGAAAGGGTCTTTGTTCCGATCTTTCAAAAGATAATACAGTCTAGTCTTCATAGCTGTCTAAAATGTAGTTGAAGGTTATTTTTAGTCAACACATTAGACACTCTGCTTTAGTCTGCATTTCTCATTAAAGAACATGAACAGGCAGTAAATGCAAAGTACAAAAATTGTCATGAAAAGGATTAATAAAGAAGGATTGTCATTTACTTTTAAATCTGCATGACCCATTTTAAATAAGACTCCAAAATATTGTCCTCACTCTTTGAATTAGACAGAAAATATATATTTTAATGTATTTCTTATTAAAGGGGTTTTCTTTTATTTCTTGTAATGTATATTTTAAAATGTATAAGTACAAGCTGTAGCAAGAACTTACAGTGAACTAATTCTGAAACTCTTGATTTGCAAGGCATCAAAATTGTATTAACAATACCTACCTGTGAAAATAAATATCTAAGTAGTTTCTGAAATCTTCTGTAATGTATTTTTTAGTGGAGTACTTGCAGGTTATGACAGCCATTAATTTGGGAATTGATGGGAAGTCAGGTTGTTTTCTTTGCCTGGATAAACTAGAATGTACAAGATTCTGTCACCTATGGAAATGTTCACCAAAATTCTTCACCACTCTGCTACTTTATTTCCATTTTAATTCTACTCATTTTAAGGTTCAAGATTCAAAGATTATTGTGCTAGTACTGTTTATCAAATAATTGTATGTGGCCACTTAAAAAGCAATGGCCTATAAATAATTCTCAGAGACGGAATGAGTACCATGAAAACTGCCTAAGATAACTTGAGTTTAATCCCTAAGGGTCTATATACATGGTGGAAGGAAAGAACTGATGCCTTTATATATGAGACAAGTGATCCCCAACCCTAGCCCCAACAATGCACAAATAAATACCAAAATGTAATTTTAAAACAATGTATGTCAATCTGGTCTTTGAAGCATAGATCTGTCTCTCTTCCTTAACTTAGGCAAGGTAAATATTCATGTTACCAGCATCATTTTATGACAACAAAACCAAGTCACTATTTCTATTCCCTTCAGAGCTATGATTATATGTCCCCTAAAATGACATTAAGTGGTACTGACCCTGCACTTTTGCTGGTCATCAGCCTGCATGGTATTCTGAATTCCTGGTTACTCTGGAAAGGCTAAGTGATATGACTAACTAGAATTGAGCCTGGATGAGCCAGAAGATGGATGAGTTCTTTTGTCTCCCAATATTGTTCTGAAATACAGCAGCCCAGTCACCCCTATTAAGACTCATCCCACTCAGAACAGTTACATAAGCTATAAATTTTCAATGGGCATAGTAACACTCCCAGACATATTTTATCTTATTTCCTTCATGCCTCACTCCCTTCCTGGCATTCTGCAGACTTCAAATACACTGATTTTCTTCAGGACCTGTTTTCTAGGGTATTCTGACAAGGACAGTGAGGAGAAATTCAACTACCCAAGGTCTCGTATTTTCTTCTCATATTATGTTCAGGTGAGCTCAGATTGTGTTCAGGTTCTTAGTAAGATGAATGCTATGTCTGAGAGCATTGCCACATAACTACAAGCTTAGACTAAAACCTTGAGCCTGTGAAACTACCTGGTTTTATCATTAGTTGAAATCACCTCTTTCTTCAGTACTGTATAAAAATTGAGGCTATAGATTAAGGAAGACAGAATAGGAAAGAGAGAGAGAGAGAGAGAGAGACAGAGACAGAGACAGAGACAGACAGAGACAGAGAGACAGAGACAGAGAGACAGAGGGACATAGAAAGTGTGTGCATGTATATGAGTGTGTATGTATGTATGTATGTATGTAGAAATAAGTGAAAGATTTATAGAATATTGATCTAAGTACCAGTAGGAAGCTGCTTCTCCAGCTAAAGCAGCTTGTCCATTGGCATTAGGCAAGCTGTATCCCTACAGGTTTAATATCCTTAATGCCTTTACAAATTGGATCTGGGACAGGTCTTTTGCAAGGGGATAAGCAAAGGGAGAATGTAGGATTCTATGACCTATATGAATGTTCAACAAAATTCTCTCATCGATGGCTCTATTTCCAGAGGACACAGTGTTTGCTGTACCACTGGGATAAACCACTGCTAAATGCTCATTGAAGGTGATGAAAGCAAAAAGAGTCATGGAAGGGAAATGAGGCAATTTATCCTACAATCTGGAACAGCTCCAAAAGCAAGGAGAGCCAAAACAATTCACATTACATCACTTAAGAAAAAACTGTTAATGGAAACATTTAAAGTAGAAGGATTATGGAATTATACTGATTCAAAAATAATTTTATACAGATACATTCACCCAGATACATACTTTCAGTAGGACAACAATAATATATTATTTATATAAAATATAGGAACATTAAAATATTTTGTATCTACGCATATTATTTGTCATAACATCAATATACTGCTGATTTTATATAATACAGTACACCAGTATTATTTTTAAAGTTCTTCTTTGATATTTTACTACATCCATATTAAAATGAATAATAATTTAAGTGATATGGAGTTGATATATTTGCATTTTATTTTTCCTTACATATTGATCTTTTTTAACCAAGAAAATAATTATTCTCCAGATTCTGAGATGCATAAATAGAGGGAAAATTCTACTAACTGGTATGTATTTTCTTATTGATTTTTGTAAACAAATGGATAGATATGTCAGTCTAAATATTTCCATCTCATTTTGCTTTTATCTTGATGTACTTTTCATTTGAATATTAAAATATTGCTAATTTAAATAGGACAAATTTATAGACTTTCTCCTATTTGTCTGTTACAGATCATAGATTTGCCCTTCTGAAAGTAGTTCTTGGCAGGATGTAGGAATTATGCACATGACCTCGAAACTCATGAGGTAGAGACAAGATGATAGCTGTGAGATTCAGACTAGCCTAGGCTACATTGTATATGCCAACAAAACCAGAGAAGTAGAGTTAGGCTCCCACCTCAACAGGAAACAAAATAGAGATCTTAAATCAGAAAAAAATGTCACATACACATACAGACACACACACACACACACACACACTCACACACACAATTTACCATGGCATCTCACAGAGACTGGGCCACCAACCAAAGAACATATAGAGCTTCACACACATTTGTTGCAGATCTGCTTCTTAGTGTTTATGTGGGTCTCCTAACAATTGGAACTGGAGCAGAGGGTATATATCTGACTCTGTTGCCTGCCAATGGATCCCCTTCCTCTGGCTGGACTGATTTGTTGGTTCTCTGAGGTAGAAGATGCAGTTAGTCCCACAGCAACTTGATATCACAGGATGGGTGGGTATCCAAGGGAGACTACCCTTGTCCTCAGAGAAGGGGTAGACTTTATGAGGGAAGGAATTTGTAAGGGTGGAGCTGAAAAAAGAGGAGGGTGGTGTCTGAGATTGGAATGCAATGTAAAAAAAAAGTAAATTATGTAAATAAAAATAAAGAATTGGCAACGTTAAACAAACAGAACTTCAAGTTATGGTTTAAAGTTTATTTTGAACTCTACTTACAGAATTTGTGTCTTTTGCTAAATTTAAGGTATAGTGTATCAATTTTTTTCTTCTTTGATATTTTCAAAACTATTCATCACTGTAAGATTCAAAAGTCTACCTTTAGAGAGTTACATTTGATTTTGTAATTTGCTACAGTTTTTAAGACGTTTTAAAATATTTACAGTTAGGGAGTAATTTGTCTATTAAAGTTTAAATATAAAATTTTTTTTCAATCACAGTATCAAATATACCTAATATTGTGACTACTGGGTAATAATATTGTTTGTTTATTTGTTATTCTTATAAAATTGTTGAAATATAATTCATTTAATATACACATATATTAATTATTTTACTCATAGAACAACTTATTTCATTTAATTCTCATTTGGTTTTAATGCAGTAGAGAGAATTTCAAGATTATGTTCAATGCAGTTTTCTGAATATCAATCCAAAACAAATGTAGTTTTCTGAATATTAATCCAAAATCAATTACATTGTAATTCTGCTTTGTATTTATATTATAGTATGGAAATCAATAACAATCTGCCTATCAACTATAGCAACTTTCTCATAGTTTTCCATCAATTTCCTATTATTATTATTATTATTATTATTATCATTATTAATCATGAGAATCAACAGATTATTCTAATTTTAAAAAGCCTTATTTATCACTAATGTTATTTTCACTTAATAATGTCAATGTTTTCTTCAGTATTTAGTAATTTTAAACATGCTGAAGGAAACTTCAAAGGAAAAAGTAACCACATCAAAGAAACAAACAAATAAAACAATTCTTAGACATTGCATGGAACCACAGAATACTCTCTGAGTAACCATAAAACCTCAAGCTAAGTTTTTTTATGCCTAGAGGCATCAAATTTTCCAACTTCAAAACAAATTACAAAGTCTTTTAGCTAGATTAAGGTGATACTAACAGAAAATTATTCAAAAGCCAATGACAGAGGAAAACAATGTAGAAATAAACAGACTCATTTATTGTTAACTGAATTTTGCCAAATAGTCTAAGAACCTACATTTTAATAAGGGGAGGTGAGAAAATGCATATCCGTAGAGAGAAACCAGACTATCCTCTCTGCATAGAAGACCACACTCAAGATAGAACAAGGCATAAATAAATGACTTGAAAATCTACCTGCTAGAAATAATAGAGAACTTACTTTAGTACATTGTAAGACTTTTAACATCTAATCGTGAGAGAGACAAAGACGCACGAATAAACAGATCTGTATCGAGGACAAAAATGTTTCTACTCAGTCCGTGGTAAAATCAACAGAGAAAAATGGCTGATAGATGAGATGAAATATGTAGAAATTATTCATTCACTCAACAAGAAATTGCGAGACAGAATATATAAGGGTTAAAAATTTAAGCAGCTAAAATATCAATAATGTTACTAACATTGGTGAACGGGGATAAGGGTGCAGCTGAATTTTAGAACAGTTGCCTAATATTTACAAAGATACATGGGTAATCTATAAAAATTGATAAATATCTATTTACAAAAATATTGCTAAAACCAATGTTGATCAAAATAAAAATACAAATTGCCCTGAAATAGATAAGTCTCAATAACACTTATTAAGATAAATACAAATACAAACTACAATGAAATATATTCAATCTAGCAACAATCTTTGTTATGAAAATTACAAAATCTAGTAAAAGAAGAGAAAAGTTATGTTCAATAGAAAAGTGAGGTAGTTTATTTAATATGGAAAACAAAATGAAGTTTTCTCAAGGAAGTCAACAGAAAAGATCTATTTATATCACTACTTGGTATTGACAAAAAAAACCATTATTATTCATTATGTTAAGAGAACTCTAAACTCCTATATTTGATGCATATACTGCCCACATACCCAAGAAAGGAATTTAGCCTTCATCGCAAATGAAGGAATTACTGATTAAGAAATGATGATGCTAGATGTATTTGAACTATTCTCAGTTACAGGAAAATCAAAGAAATTTTGTCAATGACAATAATATTAACTTCAAGATATTTTAAATGAAATAAACCATGAACAGAAGTATAAATACTGCATATTTCCATTTACAAATAAAAACACCCAATGTTGATCTCACCTAATAAGAGACTGACAGCTGTCATAAAGGGGACTAGGGAAAGTTTGCAGAAAGAGAACATTGACAAGCAAAATGTACAAAAATATAAATAAAAAATTTAGTTCAATTTTTCTATTGCAGATGAGTGTTATGATTCACAAGAAAAACCAATTTTACTTTCAGCGTTCTTGAGAAAAGGGTTATGAATGTTTTTGAAGTGAACAGCTGATTTGTGAGGTAAGAAATTATCCTAACTGATCACTATTTACTTACATATTTCAAACTTTTTTGACACTTAATTGTGTAATCTCCTCAGGTTTGCTCTCTACTCTTTTTTTCTTTTTCCATCTATTTCCAGATTTACCAAGATCTAAATTATTCATGAATGAAGATAATTCATTCATATTATTTCTTAGATATATGTACTTACAAATGAAATGGCTATGTGTTTTCACCTATTACTTATCCTATTGTTATATCTAAAGTTAATATACGTTTAATGTTTTATCAAATATCTATCATAATCAGAAATTATATTATGCACAGAGTTCATAGGTTTAGATTTAATGCTTAACTACTAATTTTCAAGTAAATGTGATATTTTCTGAAGATTTATTTATTAGATGTCATGGATTTAAATAACTAAGGCCTGATTGTACATACTATATGCCTGGACCCTAAGATGTGGGAAAATTAGTTCTTAATATCTTAAGAGACATGTACTTTTAAGATAGTTGTGATCAGGACACTTAAGTGAATGATAAAATAGGTTACATTTTATATTAGAAGTACAGTAGAGTCATGTGTGTAAACAAATATTCTTATTGGTAGACAGCAGCAACAGAGTTGAGAATAATTACAGAAGTAACATATTAATTCTCATTTATTTTTGCATAATATACTGTTAGGAGCCGCGTCCGCCATTGCAAGATGGCGCCGGTTTCCTGCTTCCTGGTTCTTCTTGCGAGCCTTGCTTGAATGTGCGCCTGCGCAAGGCTCGAAAACCAGTATGCTAATTTGGCGACATCATAAGAGCCAATGAGTGTGTGGCATGTCTCCTAAAGCTCTATATAAGCCATAGGCTTTTGGGGCTTGGGGTCCCTCGCCTCACTACCATCTAAGAGCTGTAACACTACCATCTAAGAGAGCTGTAACACTAAAAGAGCTGTAACAATAAAACTGCTGTCAGAAGAATCCTGAGCGTGGCGTTCTCCTTTTCGGCGAGGCAGCGCCCAGCAATATACTATAAAATATTCAGGCATAAATATGTTGCTGTGATACAGTTATTATTTTCTGTATGATAAAGTTCCCTTAGGGTGTCCTGACAAAAGATAACTTGAAATTTAATCCATTCATTATGGAATATAGAAATCAAAAGAAAGTACACACTGATATGTTCTAACAAGTGTTAACCCCTAAGAGATGGAATGTATTTTAATTGCTCTGTGTGTTGAGGTAATATTTCTTCTTTGAGAAAACATTAAATGAGATTTGCATGCTTTACATCTTTGAATGATTTAATTGTTAGTGGGAGGACAAACAGGTGAACTCTATCACATTTAGTCTTTTAGTAGTTGGAGTTCTTGATGTCTTGTCTTCTGTTTGAATGCTTTCCAACCAAAGAGACTAGGAGAATAAACATTTAATAAATATGTCATTGCATATGTTAAAAAAACAGCAAATGTTTACATTATTATTTTCCCTTGTGTTTAACAGAGCTCTATATGTATCATGTTGCATTATTTCGATATAACTGCCTGGATTTAAAATCACTACTTAGTGATTTGAAAGACTTAGAAAAACAAACAGATGTAATGAACTCATGAGTACTTCCTGGAGCATGCTAGATTTCCTGATGAAGAGTAGGTAAAAGAAACTCTCTTCAGGAGGCAAGTGAGAGCAGGCATAATCCTTGGCATTAGCTATAGGTTTTGCATTGAAGTTTCAGTTAGTGTTCCCTACTGGGATTTTTTTTTGGCTAACTCTCTGACATTGACCAAGACTGGGATAATATCATATAAGTTTACCTTCATTTTGAACAACACAGAATTTGATCCCTATTGCATGTAATTTAGAAATTGTATATTTTATACTCTATTATTTCTGACTTATAAGATGTTTGTGTACAGTATTAAACCGTTATACTGTATTTCACTCTTATATAATGATTTTAAAAAGTTGTTGGTTTTTGTTTCTCTGTGTGTGTAGGGGTAGTTGTATATGATATGTATGCATGTCTAGATGCTCTTGGAAGTTATGATGCCAGTCACCCTGAAACTGGAGTTACAGGAAACAGTGATCTTCCTGCTATGGATATTAGTAACTGAACTCCAGTTATCTTCAAGATGAACAAGTGTTCTTAACTAGTGAGTCATATCTTAGCCCTTCCTTGTATAAATTTTGGTAAAATAAATATGAGTCAATAGATCTTCATTATTAGATACAGTAATTTATATAAAACATGACCTTATTAATTCTTTGTGGACCATTCTTTGATTTGAGCATATATATGCATAATACTTATTATTGATCTACCATGTTCTCTTTAAGAACTTATGTTTCAAACTTTTTTTTCCAGTTCACAAAAGATGTTTTCCAGGTACTTTCTGTAGACATTTTTCTTGTACCCCTAGTGGTTGCAATTCTATCATATACTTCCTATTCATTTTCTTATATAATGCCATTGTGTTAAAAGAAGTAGCAAAACATCATACAGGCTTTATATGTGTATCAGTGTGTATGCATGGATCCTTACCAGCCACACCTACTTTCCGTCACATTGGATATTTCCAATATATATAACATTCCAAATTCTTAAGTAAAGTGGCATTTTTGAGTACATCTGGTTTTTAATTACCATATTGTTAGTACACTTTCAAATGCTTTTTTATTGAACCACAACCAATTTAATTATGCAAATTTCTGTGATGTTCGAAAAGGCAATTTGTCATTAAGTTTCCCTTCCAATCTTCTGTTGGCAAAACGTGGGTGCTGCCATCTGGTGCTGGGTTTTAGGGAACCTCCAAGACACAGCTTGGGAAGATATAGTCTAAGATGTGGGAAGCCAAAGTTCCCTGGATCATGGTCACAGTTGGAGTTCTGGAGCCAGAACACGGGTCCATGGAATGTAACATGGCTGGACCTTTGGGGTCCCATGGGCTGAGGTCAAGAATGAACTCTGGCCAGGGAAATGGAGAAGTCTGGCTTAGCCCATCAGCAAAGGTAGCAGTGGTTGTCTGAAAGTGCAGAGTGGCCTTCTATGGAAGACTTTTCCATTGAAGAGACAGTCCTTGGTTCCAAAATGTTTATTGTTCATTGTGGAAAATAGATACACACCAAATTCTCAGGGTGGACCAGAGATAAATACTTTTTCAGGGAGGAATGTGTTGGAAGGGACGTTTACTTTATTGGGTAAACCTTCAGGGTCTCTAGGTATCTCATTAGCATGGAGAACTCTGTTTTGACCTACATGTATTCCAGGCCAGGAATCTGGCATGGAGCAGGGAGGCACCTGCTATCTCAGGTGTGTACCCCAATGCCAGGGTCTCAGACCTGCTCTGTTTACCAAATTTTCTGGCATGACCCACTGTCTCACATCCTACCTCACCTCTGAGAGGATGGTACTCCCAACTGTCCACCTAGTTAGAACTTTGATAGTGTATAGCCAAACACCTAAGGGAGGAATTGACGTTTTAGAAACATCTTTATTAAGTAAAGGCATATATATTTACTTTAAGATGATACATTTTAGGTAAATAAAGCAAAACAGTGTCAATAAAATCAAAACCAGAATAAACTTCAGATCATGAAATTCTGAATAAAGGTGAACGAAATCAACAGCACCAAAATTAGTCCCTTTCCTTTAGGCAGACTTACATTACCAATTGATTTGGTTTCCTCTTAAAAACTTTTTCACTTCTGTGCCAGTAGCATTTATTGATGTAATAACTGAAAATATAAAATAACATTTTTGATAAAATATGAAAGTTTTGATTCATTGGGTACCTAATAAAAGACAAAAGTAGCATCAATATCAAAGAGGAAATGAATATTTTGCATAATTTTGTTTCTCTAATTATCAATGGACAGATAAACAGACAACCACTCTATTTAAAAATACACAATTGTGGTTACTGGAAATTTCAAATTTTTACACTTGATCTTAGCCAAAAGGCCGAGAAGCGATGGGAATTTCAAATTTTTAAGTGGAAAACTAAAAAGAGTTCAAATATGAGGAAATGAGAAAATGATATTGTTAAGTATAATAAATAATGAAAACATTTAAATAATAGAGAATATATAAGTATTTACAACAAAATTTATCTCAGTTTATTCTTTACAGATCAATTAATTATCAAATTCCTTCAATGGGAACTTTTGAAGACTGGAAATTAGTTTGAAATCTTCACAATCGTAACTTCTGTATTAAAGTTAGTAATAAGTGTTTAAACAACTTTATTTGAAACAAAAGGCTATATTACTTATTGACATTATACAAACTATTTTTTGAAATATTTGAGTGTTAAGAATTAGCATATATTGTTAAAGTAAATTCATGTTTCTCATAGGATGATTAGAATGGTAGTCGGTGCATGGCACCTTATTCCATAAACAAATCTATACTTCCTGAAAGTAATATGGAGATGGATTTTAAAATCAACAGATGAAACCATTTTAAGACTTATTTGCCTGTGATAATTGAAAATTTATATATATGGGATACAGAGTGGAGGTATATGTGATAGTTAAAGACACAAAGTGTTGCGGCTGGGGTTGTAGCTCAATGGTAACATCTTTGACTAGAATGCATAAGATCACACACATACACGCACAGACACACAATTTCAAGAATATAGTCTGTCATGTAACTTTGGTTAAAATTCACAGTTCCACAAGAAATGTTGACTTTATATAATTGCAAAAAATCCTTGGCTGGCAGGACTTCTGTGAGAGGCAAACATGGTATCTCACTCTGTTTTCCAATTAGTCATGTTATTTCAAGTTATGCTCTTAAAATGAAAATGCCAACTTGAAAACCGATTTCACTATTTACTTGAAAACTGAATATGTGTAACATTTAATCAACCAATTATTTGAGATAAAAACCTGGAGTTGAAAGAGTTGAAAGCTAAAACCTGATCTGGACCAGATGAAAGTAAATCTTCATGCAAAAAAATAATTAAAAACCCGAGGTTTGCCTGTTGTTGACTGAGAACCAAAGGTAAAGGAAAAATAGAGAGAGGCATGTTAAATAATTTTGTAGCATTTTGAATTAGAAGGAATTGAAAGCTTTATGAACTTATCCCTGATCTAATCTCTTTGACGTTTGTGTTTTTCTTTTGTATTGTATTGTACTCTGAAAGGAACTAAGTCTCTGCAAAGGATATTGAATTAGGGTTCTCAGATACAGGAACATGATTCTACAGAACCGGCCCTTAAAAAATGTCAGGTTTATTAGGGAAACCCTATTTCCAAGTAATAGAGTTAGCACCTAAATCTAGCAGTGCCACACAGCAAATAGATGAGAAGAAAATAAAATCATAGTAGATTAAGATTTATAGGCAAATCATTTTCTAGCTGATTTGTATGGTATTGTGTTGATCTCTAAGAGTGCCGGTATTTTTCTGGTAATTTCAGCATAGATTTATGTCTTTGTCTAATTTCAACACATGCCTTCATGAACTCTCCACGTGATTCGGCTTGTAATAAATAGAGGCATTTTCTTCATTCCTTTATGAAGATCTGGGTAAAGAACTGAACTTTTTTCAAGGCGTGCAATAGAGCAGGTTGGGAGATGAGGATCTAGGAAGAGCTGCAGGATAGAAACTGTTACCAGAATGCATTGTATAAGAACATTTATTTTCAAATACCATATTCCAAGTACTCTCTCCAGACATTTTTTGCACCACTAGTGGTTGCCTTTCTATTATATACTTCCTATCCATTCGCTTATGTAATGTCATTGTGTTAAAAGAAGTAGCAAAACATCATATAGGCTTTATGTGTATATGAGTGTGTATGCATGGATGCTGCCCCTTTATTATTCTTACCAGCCATGCCTACTTTCCATCCCATTCGATATTTCCGATATACATAACTTTCCAAATTCTGAAGTAAAGTGGCAGTTTGGAATGCCTTTGGTTTTTAATTCCCATATTATTAGTACATTTTCAAGTTTTATTGGACTACAACCAGCTTAATTATGCAAATTTCTGTGATGTTTAAAAAGCCAATTTGTCATTAACTTTCCCTTCCAGCCTTCTGTTGGCAAAACATGGGTGGTGTCATATGGTGCTGGGTTTTAGGGAACCTCCAATAAAAATCATACCCAACATGACCTTCTTCCCCAGAAATGTGTGTGTTTTGAAAATTCTGCTAACCAGAGAGTGAAAAATATTTTTTATGTCCTTCATAGGGTGGTATATCATTAAGAATGAATTTTGTTTTCACCTACATCAGGATGTCTTGGGCAGTTGAAATAGCTGTGGACCAAGGAGGTTTGGGATCTTTAGGTTTTGCCTCACCTTCAGATCATATCCCTCTTCTCTATAAAATGGGAGCAATGACAACTAAAAAAAAAAAAATTGTAGTTCATTTCCTCCCTTTCACATTCTATAATCCCTAGAATGGCCAAGTCCTTAGGCCAGAGGCATCTAATAAGCAAAATAATAAAAATACTGCTTCCCAACATGTGATTACTTTTTCCTGTAAAATAGACTTTAAAAGAATTTTAAAGTTGAGCATTACAAATATTTTTGTCTGCTTGGCTCCAACTCGAGGTGGGCATCACACACAGATATACAATCACATGAGCCACAGAAAGAGGAGCACAAATAAATAAACAGTTCCAAACAAGCAATCAGGAATATATATATATATATATATGTGTGTGTGTGTGTGTGTGTGTGTGTGTGTGTGTGTACTTATGTATGTATGTCCTGGTTTTCTGAGACTGGAATCATATGTGGCCACAGTGTTCACACAGTGTTTATGTGGGTTCTAGAGCTCGAAATGCACTTTCATTTCCACACATTTGAACAGCTAGTGTTTACCACTGAGTTATCTATCCACCTCTAACTTTTAAGTATATTATAAAAACTAATATTTTCATCTAGAAACTTAGTAGACATTGATGAAAAAAGTATTAGCATGTAATTTACGAAAAATATTTAAATAGGTTTGTTTCTTCAACATGGTAAAGACAGTCATACTACACAAACATTAATCATAGTATTTTGCTCACTATGACTTCATTAGAGGAAAGAAAATCCCTTTAATTTCTGCATCTGTTATTATTTCATAGTCTGAGGCCTTGGCACATGCAAGAGAGAAATCAGTATTCACTGTAAAATGGACATCTGTGAAGATCAGTTCATATAAACAGCTCATTAATGGTGATACTGCAATTTGGGATTTCAATTCTTACATACTTTTCAGCGAGAGAAAAGACAGTCAAAGGTTTTGGCAAGTCCTCTGAACCTTTCAGAGATATAAGTTTTAGGGAATAAGATACTCTTGTTAAATTTTGAATCCTAAACAACTTGAGACTCTTAGGCACTGTAACTTTTTTCTCCATTCAATTTGGAAGTGAATCCTTTAACATTGGTGACAATACATTCACCAAGGTCCACAAAGTACTGCATGCTTTAGGACAATGTTATGGTGTTGCCTATAACTCAGGAGCTCTGGCTCATGACATATGCAGGGCCTACAATGTGATTGCTGACTACCTGGCATTTGACTTCTGGTTTGCTGAGTGGGATGAACTCCTACCTATAGTTAAAATCAGACTCTAAAGGGTTTAACCAAGAATCCTTGCCTGCTTGTAAGCCTCTCAAGTGGTTTACAGATTTGATTTGTGTTATAACCATTTGCTGTCTCTGTCTGTAGAAGAGATTCATCTCTAAACTTAAAGGCTATGGACATTTCAATGACTTAAAGGACCACCCACATAATCCGTACGGAGACCCCTTTCCAGAGACAGGCTGCACATCTATGAAGTGTGATTTGTAGCCTACAGTTTTCCACAGTAGAAAAATCTCTTCTTTCCTCTTTCTGCTTTCCTTTCTGCTGTGGTTTTTGTGGGGGTCTCATTGGATCCACAATTTTTTCCCATAAACTCTGGTTTATGATCTGTCAAGGTGTGCAGATGGCCATGTTCTCTGATTGCACACAGGAAGTCTGATAAGATCCAATTGATTGAAATTCAAACCAAATCTTCCTTTCCTTTTTCTTCCAAATGATTAAGTCTTCAGCTTACAAAGTGTCAAAGAGCACCCTAAGTGGCTACTTAGGGAAAGCTGCTTACAGCAGACTCTGAGAGAAAGGACATATAAGGCTTCTATGTGAAAGAAAAAGATGGAGTAAAACCAAAGAACACACATCAGCATTAACACAAAGGAACGAACATTACAAACTCCTGGCTCTAGCACCTATACTTCCAAATAAATTATTCAATGTCTCTTGGTTGAACCCTACCAAGATCTCTTGGAGGTATCCTGGTGCACATCAGAAATAAAAACTACCCTCTTCTGAAGGAATTTTATACTATTTAAAGATGAATTTAAGCCCAACTATCTCTTACCCAGTTAGTATTTAACAAGTGCCAATCACAACTTTTTTATTTATTTTGTGAATGTGTTGGTTGGCCATTTCAAGACACAAAATACAGTCTCAGCTCTTGTTCTTGCTTTTAAAATATATTTATATTTTATGATTGATCAAAGGCAGTTTGGATATGTTAACATATTAAGGAATGTTGAAGGGTTCGTTTTCCCCTCCAAAAATATGTAGACAAATAGTTACTAATGTTTACTTTAAAAGCCTGTTTATTTGATTGTGATTTACTATGTCACCATTAAAGTAATGCTTATGTGTGTGTTCATGTGTATATGTATGTGCTTGTATGTCTATATCTATATATTCCTCTATGTACATGTCTCTTTCTTTATTGTTTTCTTGTCATTCCATCTTTCTGCCAATGACATACTATATTTATGAATGTATCTTCAAAAAGGTGTTTGAATTCCTCAAATATGATTTGCCCAATCAAGATGATTTATACTATTCTCTGTCATTTAGAGTATACAATATGTATTTAAAAATTGTATTGCGATTCAACTAGACCTTTAAAATCTAGAGATAGCCTGGAATATTTTTTTAAAGAAAAGAATTGATTTCTTAATCTATTTTAATAATATTGTCAATTAACTAATCCAAATTTCTAGCTATACTTAAAGGTGCTTCATGTACTGTCAGCTGATTTTTAGTTTGTAATGATCATGTCTTGCTCACTGTCTGAAATTTCTAAGAAGTCCATGGTTTCTTGTTCTTTGTAAATAATGGAAAAACATTTTTTGTTAGTCCCAATAAAATAAATATATAATTAACTAATTTTAATTTTGTTTTTTATTTCTCTTGATATTACTTTTTATGTTAGCAGATATTTACCTAACTAAAATCCATTTTATTACCTTCATTTCAGTGTGAAAGATGCACATTTCTCTTTATTTTTATTTTATCAAGTAAACCTACTAATATAAAATTAAATAATGAGAAAAACATTTTTCTTTTTCTTAAGCAAAAAGACTCATCTAATGTTGACTTTATATGTTTTACAAATATGTAAGACATGCATTTAAATGCTCACATTGCATTGTATGAATAGAGATTAGAAGCATGTCAATATTGACTAAGACTAGTATGAAAGCTATATGCAGATCAGCAGGGTTATATTCAAGACTGAAAAATATAATAAAATGCTGGTATCCTGAGCAGCAGGAGAATCAAAAATTCATAATTTTGTTCAGTTTTAATCCAGGAAATACCTAGAATCTGACAGTGTACACTGGCAGAAAACGTTGCTTTTGTGAAACTAAAAAAAAAAAAAAAATTAAGCACTAAAAGTACAAGGTTGATTTTTCCATTTTTAGTGTATGTGTATGTATACACATACACATATAAAATTCGTAAGGTTGTTGGAGAGTTGACAACATGCTATAGGCAAAGAGACTCGTCAAGATAAGGTGGCTTCTTTTAATACTGTATATATTATATTGTAGTATATGTTGCATATCTTGATTGAAACATTCTTTGGTGTACATTTTTAGAGTTTTTAATGATTCCTTAAATATATATGGTAATATGTGTGCAAATATGTATGCATGTGTGATCATGTGTGGTGTGTTTACTATGTTACAGACATTTTTTAAGTCAATATGACTAATCTCCTTAATTTGTAACCACTACAAATTCAATCTTCTTATCACTTACACATTTTCTTTTAAAAATATTTCTCAGAATTAACTTATATTCATCTCATAATGAAGATATAAAAAGGTTCTTTCTCAATCTTACATTAACTTGTTATTCTTTGTATTGCATTGATTTTTCTATCAGCAGGCCTTGGAACTAATAGCTTTAGGATGGATGGACACAATTTTGCCGCTGCACCACCTCCTCAACTGTCACAGATTTGGAGTTAGAAATTGATCTCTCACATTTCAAGCTTCAAATATTATTTGTTAGAAGAGAAAGTGAACATCTGATTCAAGAGAAAGTGCTCATTTTTGTTTGTTTTATTTTGGCTACAGATTCAGAAATATTTGATATATTTCTTCTGTAAGACATTTAGGATCATGGTGAATCTAAAATCCAGATATTTAGTCCAATGTGAAAATAGTATAATGCACTTATTGAAAATTTATTATTTCATGGAAAAATATTATTTAGTTAGTTAACACTTTATATGGATCTTATACAATTAAGCATTCCTACTTTGATTGGTACTCTGCAAGTCCCTGTGTCTTAAGATCACTAACCACGTGATCCATCTCTGCCCAATAGGTTTTGATCACATTTGCTTCACAAATACTCCCTCCTTACATATACACCCTCCTTGCTCCATATTTACTCAAATATCCGTCCATAGAGATACTTGCTCACTCATGTGGATTTCTCCTCTGGTCACAATATTCAGCAAAAGGAAGCAACCTATGTATTAATCAACTAATGATGAATGGATAATGAAAATGTGGCATATTATTTACACATTGAAAGAAGCAATAATCCTGAAAGAGGCAACTTGGGCCCAGAAAGACAAATATAACATGCTTTCGTGCCTTTGGGGATACTAAACCCTTTGTATTGTTAGAAATTTTTGTTACATTTGAATGGCTACTGGGCTTAGTAAATTCTTAATGATCATGGGAAGGGGCTTTAAAGGAGGGAGAGAGAGGAATCACTGTTGTTAAGGATTAAAGCAGAATTTCGTACAGGAAGAAAAGACTTGAGTTTGAGAAGAGAAGAGCAGAATAGAAGAGGGAAACTGGGAAGAATAAATAATACTAAAGACCTTTCAAAGCAGACATATGGAAATATATTGTAGATTTATAAAATATATGCATGCATAGATATAAAGGAAATAAAATGAAGTTCCTATATTGGGACAACATATGACTACTCAACACCAGAGGCCAAGAAGCAAAGAGTTCAGTGCTTCCAGAAGTCTACTTCTTTTCAATTGTTGATGAACAAGGTCACAAAGATTCCAAAATATTACAATAGTCAATGTTCCTGATCACCCTTCAGAGTCTAAAAGTAAGACCCTACTGCTGAAGGCACCACATACTCCAATTATATAGCTTAGAGAGATCAAGTCAGCACTAACTTGCAAATATTTTTCATATAGTCTAATCTTCATAGTACTTAAAAGTGTTATGCACACTATCAGAGGAGAAAAACCATACATAGCTGTGAAATAAGCAAACTATAGTGAATGACCTGGAAGTCTTTGGCCACTAGAGCAATAGTGGTATGAAGAACAATGATATTAATGAACCTTTGTGGCTGAATTAAAGGTCTGCTTTAGAAGATGAAACTCATTTGTGTCAATATTATCAGTCTAAGAATCTGCAAGCAGACAAAGCCCTAGAAGAGAATCTCTACTAGTAGTATTTAGTATTCTACTACTAGTAGTCTACTAAATAGAAATAATATTAAATTGAGTACTAATTACTTATCATTGTACCTTCAGATTATGAACCCTTATCACAGAAACTTGTACTGGAGGTAGATACTAATCAACATAGTCTCATACCAGGCCAAAATACAGAGAATAAATGAGTTCATATCGTATGAGCTTAAAAGGAATATTTAGAGGCATCCTCTCCTACACTGGCTCAGGGACAAATCCAGAAAAAGGAGCAGAATAAGTCTAAGAACCATTGATGGATAACCATAAGATAATAGTGTCTTCTGGGCACAGTAAGGCAACTATGCATATGAACTTATAACAGTTGTGACAATATTCACAAGACATGTGCATTTCCAAGGGAAATCAAATTTCAGCTTATGGACAAGAATTGAGCCAGAAGTTATAACCATAACCAAGGAACTACTGGTACTTAGATGCTTCTGAAAAGGGAAGAATCAAACTTATTTCAGACTACAGCCCCTAAAAAGTAATTCGTTTGTTTCAGTGGAAAGCCACATATCCAAGATGTTTGGATAGTACAAACTGGCCCTGATGAGATAAAGCAATCAAATAAACCAGACATTGGTGGTGGAAGGGGAAAGAGGTGTATCTAGGTGTTGGGGTAGGTAGGGAGATTATGTTCAAAATTCTCAAAGATATAAACAAAATACCATTAATATTGTTATAAAAGAAAATTTGCATTTTAGATTTTCATTTTCAGGGACTAGATAGATGACTTGATTGTTAGTAACTTGTTTCTCTAAAAGAGGACCAGAGATCAAATAACAGAAGCCCTATCAGTTATCTCCAAACTCCAAATCTTGAGTGAATTGCAATGGATAGAATATCCTTTTCTGGGTTCCATAAGCACTAGTGTGCATATGATGGAAGTACTGAAAAACAGGCACACACATACAAAATCAAAATAAATTTTAAAAATATGTATAAACAAACTATAATTTTTAGAATCTCATACACATGTAAAGTATATGTGTGTTTGTATGTGTGTGTGTTGTGTGTGTGTGTGTGTGTGTGTGTGTGTGTTTGCTTAAATAAATAACGTGCACCCAAGAAATTCAGTTTCTCCTAGTTTCTTGTGGAAAAAAAACCCACAGGTTGTCAGATAGCTATGTTAATTATTTTTGGTGTGGTTTTATGGGAAGAAAAGTATTTATTTCAGCTAGCACTTATTATTCAGCACAATCTATTACAAAGGAAAGATTCATGAGTCAGGCCATGGAGTAGTGCTGCTGACTATCTTACTCCTCATGGATTCCTCAGTTTGCTTTCTTAAAGCTCCCAGGACCAGTAGTCCACTATTAGCCTCACCTACAATCATCGATTGGTAATTACACCATAGGCTTGCCTACAAGGCTAGTCTGTTGGGGGAAACTTTTCATTTGGGGTTCTTTCATCCTAAATGACTCTGATTGATTTTTGCAATATTTTCACAACTGTTTTACAGTTCTTAAATGCGTGCATTTTAATTTAACTAACACCAAACCTCAGAATAATGATTTTCATGCTTATAAATCTAGGCTATCAGTTTCCCGTTGGTGATGTTAGCTGTGGAGAAGCTACCTCAAGAAGCCATTCATGGTTATGACCCAAGACCTGAGAAAAAAATTATAGCCAAGAAGGGTAAAAAAAAATAGTTTTGTAGATACCTGTGGAAGAGAGAAATTAAACAGTTTATTGAAGCTGAAAATTCAATTCCTGAAGCAATAAGTTGAAAAACTAAACCATGTAAAATGTTTCAGGCCATGAAATCTGAGCAAGTTAAGAGTCAAAGCAATGAATTTTATTTAGTGCTGTGTACCATATCCAAGAGTAAATGAGTCTATTATAACATGCTGCATCATCATTGATATCAAGTCCTGTAATGTAAAATAGAGATGTCTCTACCATTTAGCTATTAACTTCTAGTGTGATAGGCATAGTCTTTCAAGAACATATCAAGCAAAATTTTACATTTCTCCTGAAATATTGTATAAATTGAATAGTAGTTAACATTCCCTATTCACAAAATAAAAGCTAACATGAAGAATGACTTAAAAAATCAATAGTCAAGAATTAGGTAGGGGAGGACAGAAGGAGAGATAACTAGGAGAGAAAACTGGATTACAGGAGAGATCTCTGGGATAAGCTAGAAACTTAGGAAAATGGAAACTCCCAGAAATCTATGAAGGTGACCCTAACTATGATTCCTAGCAGTAGGAGACATGGAGCCTGGTCAGCCATTCTCCTGCAACCAGACAAGACTTGGCAATGGAGAGGTTAGGATACTAACCCAGTCACAAAAAGCTAGAGCCACAATTTGTACTGCCTACAGGATGCACAGGGCTAGAAGATGGAGTAGATTTTAGGGAAGGGCAAACCAATGACTGTCCCACATTGAGAATTATGGCACAAGAAGAAGTCCACCCCTGGCACTAATAGTGATTCTGCTATATTTACGAACAGGAATCTAGCCTAAATGTCATCAGAGAGGCTTTACCCAGCAACAGATGGAAAAAGATACAGAGACCTACAGTCAAACAAAAGGGAATCATATGAAACCTGGGGAAGGGAAAATAATTAAAGGAGCCAGAGAGTTCAAGGACACCCCAATAAAACCTGTCAAATCAACTAACCTGGGACCATAGGGACTAATAGAGACTGAACTCCCAGCCAAAGAGCATGAATGTCACAGACCTAGGACCTCTGCACATATGCAACAATTTTACATCTGGGTCTTTATGTGGGGCAGCTGGAGCTGTCTCTGACTATATTGCCTGTCTTTGCATTCTTTTCACCTAACTGGTCTGCCTGGTCTAACCACAGTAGAAGATATACCTAATCTTACTGAAACTTGGTATGCAAAGGCTGATTGGCATACATAGGGAGACTCATTTTCTGAGGAGAGGGGGAGAAGGACTAGATAGAGGACTGAGTCAGAGGGACTGAGAAGAGAGGATGATCAAGATGTAAAGTAAATTTAAAAAATTATGAAAAAACATTAGCCTTATTTCCATTTCATTCTGGGATGAATAGCCAAGGATCTATATACCCAGCAATAAAGTATAAGCATCATGGTGCCCTGGAAGATTCAGAACAGTGACTACAGATACTACTAAGATTATAAACAAACAAACAGAAGAAAGTAGAAGAGAGAACAGCGGGTGCTAGACATGACTAGAAAGTGATGGTGGTTGAAAAGAAGACAGTTCCTAAGCCTAAACAGATAAACAAGCAAATGAATACTTCTGCATGAAATATTCCAGGTATCAAGTTAACTTTGAAAGCAAACAAATTCTATAAAAAATTTTAATGAAGTATAATGATTGGATTATTATAATAAAGAGTGTAAAGAGTGTTCATGGTGCAAAACTCCATGAACAGAAACATTAAATTATGTTCCCAAAGATAAATAATATGGGCTTCAAAAAAGACAGAAATGTAACCATATACATGTATACATACATATATACATACATACATATATACACACACATGCGCATGTACATATGCTACATTGATCGATGTGTTTACATATAATGATGGATATGTCTGCAAATTAACATTTGAAAACAAGATCAAGGCCATTTAGCAACAATTTATATATGGAGAAAGGTGAGATCATGTGACATATGTGTTCAAGATTTTTGATTTGTTAAAAAGTTGTACAAGCAGCTCTTCCCCACTGTCCATCTGGCCCTGACTTGATTTTTGATGGACTCCTAGTATAAGAGTTCATTAGGTAGAGTATGCTCTCTTATAAGGTAGGAGAATCAACTTTCAATTAAATGTATTTAGCATCATAGGTACTTCCAACATAGTTTGTACTCTACAAGGATATCATCAAAGCCATGTGCTTGTAATGTTGTAACAGAATTGAAGAAACAGACACATATGGAGCCAAAGACCCTAGGTTTCCTAGTATGCTAAAAGTCAACATTACTAGTGAGTATTGTGAGTGTATATACAAGATAAGTACTGGTATTAGCTTCAACTGACATACAAGTCAAGCAATGTGTGATCGATACCCAATAGCAGATAATAGTTAATAGGAGTCAAGCACTGTTAGCCAGATTCCAATATAGTCTTTCTGTCTTCATAAATAGGCCCTATGTTTTAATTTGCAGTCTCTTTTTAATTAGAATTTATGCCAGTACCAATGATAAATTTACAACTATAAAAGAGGAGAAATCTTCATGATCCAGAAGCTTGAAACACCTGAAATCACTTTTTTTAGCTTATTGAAGTGATTGTCTTTGCCCAAAATATAAGCATATTCTGAGCATATTCAGATACCTTGTAAGCTTTCTT
Source organism: Grammomys surdaster (assembly GCF_004785775.1). Lineage (NCBI taxonomy): Eukaryota > Metazoa > Chordata > Mammalia > Rodentia > Muridae > Grammomys > Grammomys surdaster. The sequence continues at coordinate 5,508,331 of NW_021620961.1, forward strand.
TATTGAAAGAGAATCACAAAATCATAGAGGAAAACAGTAGTTGAAGAAAGTTGAGGTGAGCCGGGCAGTGGTTGTACATGCCTTTAATCCCAGCACTTGGGAGACAGAGGCAGGCAGATTTCTGAGTTTGAGGCCAGCCTGGTGTACAGAGTGAGTTCCAGGACAGCCAGGGCTACACAGAGAAGTACTGTCTCAAAAAACCAAAAAGAAAAAAGAAAGAAAGAAAGAAGGAAGGAAGGAAGGAAGGAAGGAAGGAAGGAAGGAAGGAAGGAAGGAAGGAAGGAAAGAAGGAAGGAAGAAAGTTGAGGCGAGTATTGAGAGGGAACTATAGAGATATCAAACAGACAAGAAGAGAACTCTTTTTGGTATAACTATTTGGGCAACATGATTACTATCAATAAAACCATGTTTATATATTTGACATGTCCATAAAAGATAGTTTAAAGGTTTTAATCAAAAGAAATAAAGATTGTACAATTATGTATATATTCATCAGTTTAATGTCATTCTTTGCTGAGATATGCCTATCCATACCAACATATTTTGTACTGTAGAGTCATATAAATTTTATACGTTCATTAAAATACACTTCTGGGGAATATAATAAACAATGTAAAGATGGATACATGTTTCACAGTGTAGACGGCAAATAGTGTGGAGAGTGCTTTATGTTTAAAGAAATAACTTGTACAAATTGAAAAAAATCCATAATTGCTAGATGTTATTGAAGTATCCAAATGTAAGTGACTTTCATGGCACAGAAAGCCATTTTCCTGTGGGTGACAAAGTGGTTTCTATTTGTATAGAATCAAAATCCAGTAGCAATTTCCAACCCTAGGGAGACTTGAGTATATCTTTTTGTTTTTATAGCAGGGACATCATAAATTGCATGTACTTCATTTAAATTGAGGTGAATTCCTGTAGACTTAGTGCAGCAATCTTAGAATGTTTGCAGATTTATTTCAATTATATTTCTGCCTCATAGTGGGAAGATGACATAGAAAAAAGTGAAGTGCTTTAATGGGAACAGTGACATTGGTCTGAAGGGTCTTTAGAAAGTTGACTTTTTTCTTCCACATTTTTTCTTGAATAACACACTAAGGACTTTCTGTCTGAATTCCCAATCTTCACAAATCATATGGAACTTTATTTTCAGTATTACTGTTAAATAAATGGTGTTAATAAATTGCCTGGAACTGCATTTCCCTTTCTTTGCACTCAGCATGATACAGATTTCTGAATTGATGTCCTTCCATTATTAAAACTAGGTAAGTATTCATCTACTTTTGAAAGGAATGTGAACATTGATGTGACATAAAATGTAGCAAGATAATGAGTACATAAGATAGCCCATGAAAGAAGAAACACTCCACTCTCAATATACACAGGGATCTTGTATTGAAGTTTCTTAACTGATTCAGAAGCTATGAGTACTTTAGTTCTGAAATTTTTGTCTCTTAAAACAAACCTATGGATTTTCTTTGCTGTTCAGACAGAAAAATCAGCCTTTAGGATATTCTATGCTTAAGTAAATTTGAAAATAACAGGTAGGAACTGTGAAAGCGGTAATAACATTTAGCATAGTCTAGAGATATTTGGCATAATAAACTAAAGACACAAGTTTTCATATGCCTTCTGAATTCTATGCAAGCCCTCTACTAAATACCACACATTTCCCAAAAGATCTCTTTGGCATCATTGGATGCTCTAGAGAATAGCTTCACACTTTCAATAGCATTGCCAACAGTGACAGCTAAATAAAGATGTTAAAATGGTTCATGTATACTTTCACTAAAACATGATAAATAAATTTAGTTTTTTTTCTTCCAGTGGCTCGGGAAGCGTTTCTTGTAAACTTTCTCTGCAGCTCCACAGTCAGCCCTATGTGTCTTTGTTCTAATGATCTGTTGTGGATTGGTGTTAGTATTTTCTGCTCCCTCAAGACAGGTGTACTTACCCAGGTGAGGCCAGGTGAAATCTTAATTGGTCAGATAACACTAGAGCCTGTGATTGGGCAGTGGAAGAAAAGGGCAGAGCTGAAAGTTTTAGAGTGGGGAAAGAGGAAGTAAGAAAGACAGAGGGAAAAGAGAGATGGAGGATGGAAAAAGATGAAGCAAGAAGAAGATAAACTGGGCCCACACGGACTGAAGGAGCCACAGGTAGCTAGGGATTTGGTAGATGGGCAATAGAATAATGCTCTATGTAGATGTGCAGCTTGTATTTGTATCAGTTGAGTTTTGTGTTCTTTGTGTGAGCATTTTGGGGTTGGCGATTTACATTTACAATTTGGTTGGTATGTTACAAGTCTCTATTGTTATGATTTTATGGGGCTAAGGGGATTTGAGCAAGCTATAGCTGGCTTTCTGCGGGCTAGCCACAGGAAGATCCGAGTGGGTTGGCAGCAGATGACCACGGGAACCAAGGCAAGACAGCCTCCTGGGGCTGGCCTTGGAGGTAGGTGAGACCGCCGTTGCCATTGCATAGCTGGATTAGTGTGGTTAGTTTCTAAAAAAATCTACATGTTACAATGGTCCTTTTCCTTCATAAAATATTGCCACTTTAGTTGGTGGCTTAGTTTCTTGTAGCTCCCAGAGGTCCAGGTTAGTTGATACTGTAGGTCTTTCTGTGGAGTTGCAATCCCCTTCAACTCCTTCAATTCTTCCCCTAACTACTGGAGTCCCCGACAGCAATCTAATGGTTGACTGTAAATATTTGTATCTGTCAAGGTCAGTTGCTGGTAGAGTCTCTCAGAGAATAGCCATGCTAGGCTCCTGTCTGCAAGCACTACATGACATCAGTATTAGTGTCAGGGTTTGAAGCCCTAGCTGGTCCGAAGCCACTGTACTGCCACATAGGTAGCAGAGGTTAGCCTTTTCTGGCCTCAGTGGGAGAGGATGCGCCTAATCCTGAAGAGACTTGATGCCCCAGGGATGACAGGGAGCAGAGAGAGGGGAGCATTCTCTCAGAGTAGAAAGAGAAGGAGGATAGCGTGAAGAAAACTAGGAGGGAAAACCAGGAGGGGAGGCAACATTTTGGAGTGTAAATAAATAAGATAATTAATTTTAAAAGTATTACCACTTTAAATAAATGAGTAATAGCCAGATACATATGAAAAGATGAATTTTAGGGGACATTTTTGACATGATTTGACTCCGCATGAGATATTTTAAGTAGGATAATATCATAATATTAAAAATGGATGAATGTTAGATATTATTTTCTTAAGAGGAATTTATTTTTCTCATTAAATATTATAAAAAAACCTGCCACTAATTACAACAAAGATAATGTAATTAACCTTGTCAATAACCTTGCATTTATCATAGACAATTTACACTAAATTAAATAAAATAAAAATATCCTCAATTGTGATCAAGTGAGAAAGATGCTTAAATCTACATGCAATTGTAAGTATAAGTGTAATTGCAATTTTAAGTATATTCTGAGGTGTGGCAGTGGGTAATTGCTGTAAGTTCTGTGTGGGTTTCATGAAAGGAAAGAAGCTGTGCAACTTTTCTGAAGAAAATAGCACACAACCAGCATCTCCCTCCTTGATTCTCAGAAAGGCCCACCAAGCCAAGATAGTAAGTCAAACCAGGGTAAAATTCCAGAAAAGAAAAATACAATACTGTCTTTAACCTCTTGTTTTCTATAACAGCTTTGTTTTCACACAGGTGGAAGATTAATGTCAGTAACGATGTTTAAAAGTGTCCCTTGGTTAGGATTAAAAAACTTATTTTATAAAAACATGGCTGTGCATGCACTTAGTAGTGATGATACTGTTAATATAATTAGCTGTGTAAACAATATAAGTGCAGACGAGCATACACACACAGGGATAGGATCATTAAAATGTTTCATAGCATTTTGAAAAGCAAAAACACGAAAAAAAAGCCAAAAAATTAGGTAGATTCAGTTAATACACAGGAAAAAATAAATATGTCTGGAGGAAAGCAAAGCAGTAAATAATACTTAAAATTACTTTCAATTCTGAATTCAATTGTTGCTAATTTTTTAAGACTATGATATTTTTTAAACATATGATTTTCCATACCAAGGGAAGGGGAAGCTATTGTCACCTTAATATTGCATTATTAGTTATACTTCTCCACTAATGGCATCCTTAGTAATTTTTTTCTAAAGCATTATCTTAGATTTCACATACACAAATTTAACTGAAAAAATCACCTTTATGAATTATCCATATCCACTGTTTTTGCTCGGGAAATCATCAGTAGTCAAATTGTAGATATTGCCAACCTGCTCCAAGTCACCAGTAGGATCTGTATTGAAATTTCCTGATTGATCAGGTTGGTACTTCTATCCTGGAAATTTTCACACATAAATTCAAACACTAGATGCCACTGGTTCGAAAAAAATTTCATTGACCTAGCTGTCCTCTTTTACAAACAAGATAATTACTAATATTTTTCTTTTAATTTTCATTCTTTGCTGGTCCTACATAATCATATCATTGATGTAAGTTCTGACCTCCTGGTACAGACTCTCTGGAGGAATGAAGGCAGATGTCAAACACATACTGCAGTTCCCAGAAATGAAATGCAGTTTCACCTTGAGTTAAGAGGAGATAAAAGGCATTAGCCACTGTGTGACCTAGAGTTAACGATTTAATATCACCTATGCTGTGCTTTATGAAAATATATTAGGAGACCCCCAAATACTTCCTCAACCTCTGAGCAAATAAGAAGGTTGTTGGGGGAAAGTATCTCAACCTACTGATGAAAAGCAATTTGGGGTTAATTGTGAGATCTTGAGGCAGTGGTAGTAGTTCTTTAGTCTCTAGGGAGAAAGTTGAACCTGAATGGAGAAGAGAGATGACTCCAGAAGGAAGTATAATGGAGCAATTTGGTGAGTTTGTGATTGCAGGAGCAATGGTCTGTTAAATGATGCATAATCCTCCGGAGAAGAACTTCCTGATTCAGAACTTAATAATGAAAGCTTTATCAGGGACAGACCAATATAATAGCTCTCCTCTGCATGTGTCGAACAGACTAACAGAAACAGGTGTTTTTCAAGCTAAAGAATTTTGATAGAAATTCCCACCAAAGGACATAATGAGAAAGGCTGAAGAAATGGAAAGGAGAGAAGGAAGTGCCTGAAAGTTTAGTGTGTGTGTGTGTGTGTGTGTGTGTATTTGAGTGTGCATATGTGTGTATATGTGAGTGTGTGTATATGTTTGTGTGTAGACATGTGTGTGTGAGTGTATGTGCATGTATGTGAGAGTGTGCATGTGTATGTATGAGTGTGTGTGAGTGTGTGTGCATGCATGTGAGAATGTGCATGTGTATGTGTGAGTGTGTGTGAGTGTGTGTGTATGTATGTGAGAGTGTGTATGTGCATGAGTGAGTGTGTGTGAGTGTGTGTGACTCTGTGGTATGTGTGTGTGTGTGTGAGTGTATGTGGGTGTCATGTGTGTATGTATGCATGTGTGTGTATGTGTACATGTGTGTGTTTGTGTGTGCATGTATTTGAGAGTATGCATGTGTGTGAGTGTGTGTGCATGTGTATGTGTGTGCATGCATGTGTGTGTGTTCACCTGTGTGTCTATGTATGTGAGAGTATGTATCTGTGTATATGTGTGTATGTGTATGTGTGCAAATATGTGTATGTGTGCATGTATGTGAGACTGTGCATGTGTGTTATGAGTGAGTGTGTGTGCATGTGTGTGTATGTGTGTGCATGTATGTGTGTGATAATGTATGTGTTTGTGTGTGTGTATGTGTACCAATGTATGTTTATGAGTATATGTGTTTTACCATCTTAGGTTATTGTGATTTCCAGAATTTTTCAAGTTTAAATGATGAACATTTAAATGGTTATTTAAACTATACTATTTGGAAAATGTATAGTCAAATTGGATCATTTTTGTTAGAATTAAAAGATTTAGCATTTACAGGATGAAAATTTTGATCCTTATTGTGGCTCAAGATGAACAGATAGATTAACCATCAAATCAGGAGGAATTTGAGAAGCGGTTTCTGCAGATTTTCTTAGAGAATTGTTAGTTGTTAAACATGATTCATAAAATTATTCACGACCTTGATATTACTTTTTTAATTTATAAATATACATTAAGGGTTGTTTTAGATGCCATTTTTATACATATCTGGTTTATCTATTTTATTATTTAATGTTCTAAAATACTGCACATATATTGGAAGGAAGGCCTGTAACTTTGTGACAATCTAGAATATTATGAAATAAATTCAAGTATTTTGAAAGTGATATTACAGAAAAATGAGATTAAATATATTATAGTTTATATTTAAGAGAAAAACAGTTACTGAAATACTATCTTTTATTTTGAAACATTTAAGAATCCTCAAAAAGTTAGATAGCAGATATTTATGTTGGACAAATGCCTATTTTGGAGTAAGAACAGTATTCATTTAGTCTATAATCAATGCCCATATCATTTAATTTCCTCCTACACTGGTGACTGTATTAAGACTAGTACAAGAAATATCTTCCCAAGTAATTAGATTCAATGTGAATGACCAGAGTATATTGCCAGGATAATTCAGTTGTGTGGCACTCTAAAACCACACAAAGATGTGAAGAAAAATGGTAAATGTCCAATCAGAATACATTGACTTGAATCAAATCAAGAAATGATGCTTGACTTGATTCAGCCATGAGCTGAGACCAAAAGAGTAGCTATTAAACCAAAGATGATGTGTTAAGAAATTACTTACAGAGGGCCATCACAAAGAATGGAAACAGGCACCCTCAGGAAGTACAAGATGGTGTGAACCCTCCAGAAAGTACCAGCAACCTGGGAGTTAAGAGACTTCAGGACTCAGAGGGAAGGACCTTAAATGAAATGCTGGACAGTAGGGAGAGGGTACTTATAGAACCCACTTCCAGCAGAAAGACAGGGCATCAAGTGAGGGATGGGGTGGCCATCCCACAGCCAAAACTCTGACCCATAATTGTTCCAGTCTGAATGAACTGCAGGGAGGGAAATGGAGAAGAGCCTGAGGAAAAGGAGGTCCAGCAACAGGCCCAAAGTGGGATCCAGCACAAGGGGAGGCACCAAGGGCTGACACTATTACAAAGAAACCTATCATGACTGCCCTCCAAAAGATTGAATCAGCAGCTGTGTCAGATGCAGATATTTACACTCAAACAATATACAGAAGCTTCTGGACCCTGTGATTGAATTGGGGAAAGGCTGGAAGAAGCTGAAGAGGAGGGCAACCCTGGAGGAAGACCAGCAGTCTCAATTATCCTGGATCCCTGAGTTCTCTCAAAAATTGGACCACTGACCAGGCAACATACACCAGCTGATATGAGGCCCCCAACACATATACAGGAGAGCAATTCTAGGTCTTGGTTCATTCAGAAAAGACGCAACTAACCCTCAAGAGACTGGAGGTCCCAGGGAGTGGAGAGATCTGATGGAGTGGGTCATGTGGGTGTGGGAACATCCTCGTGGAGACAGGGGGTTGGGGTGAAGGTATAGAATGGGGAACAGTCAGAGGGTGAGCCTGGAGGAAAATAAAATCTGGAGTGAAAAAAAAATTAAATAAAATTCAAAAAAAGAAATGTAGAACTTCATCAAAGTATCTCTCTCTCTCCCTCCCTTCCTCCCCCTTCTCTCCTCGTGTGTGTGTGTGTGTGTGTGTGTGTGTAATGTGGTGTTTGCGTGTGTATGTCTGTCTCTCATCTCTCTGTGTCTCTGTCATCTCTGTCTCTCTTTCTGTCTCTTATGGTATTTTTGCTTGTCTAACTCTCTACTCTATGTCTCTCTGTGTCTCTGTCTGTCCCTGTTTCTGTCTCTCTCTTTCTGTAATGTGTGTGTGTGGTGTGTGTGTGTATGTGTGTGTGTATGTGTGTGTGTACAAGAGCATGCTCATTTCTTGGTTTCAAACCCAGGGTCTTGCATATGGTGAGCTCATTCTCTACCACTGAGTCACATCTTTGGCCACCACAAATATTTTAATACATTTTTTCATGGACCAATGACATTTTTTTTAGATACATTTAAGTGAATGGAGAGTCGACAGTGTGCATGTCTCCTGTGTCTATAGATGTCAGAGGAGAGACTGAGATCTTCTAGAATTGAAGTTTCAAATGATGAGCCACCATATTGGTGCTATGAATGGAATATAAGACCTCTGGAAGAGCAGTCAGTGCTCTTAACCACTGAGGCGTCTCTCTTGTCCCTTAAATACATTTTTGAAAATTAAAAGGATGCCAAGAAGTCCATGCTGTCAGGAGCCTGATATAGCTCTCTCCTGAAAGGCCCTGCCAGAGACTGACAAATACAGAGGGGATGTTTACAGCCAACCATTGAACTAAGCATGGGGTCCCCAATGGGGTCCCCAATGGAGGACTTAGAGAAAGGACTGAATGAACTGAAGTGGTTTGTAACCCCATAAGAAGAACAATAATATCAACCAACCAGACCCAGCAGAGCTCCCAGGGGACTAAACCACCAACCATGGAGTACACATGGAAGGACCCATGGCTCTAGCTGCATGTGTAGCAGAGGATGGCCTTATCAGTCATCAATGGGAGGAGAAGCCCTTGGTCCTGTGAAGGCTTGATGCTCCAGTTAAGGGCAATTTGAGGGCAGGGAGGTGGGAGTGGGTGCATGGGTGGGGGAACACCCTCATAGAAGCAGGGGAAGGGGGATGGGATAGGGAGGTTGGTGGAGAACAGGAAAGGGAGTAACATTTGAAATATAAAGAAAATATCTAATATAAATAATTAAGACAAAAAGAACCCTTAAATATCTTAAATGCTAACTCAAATGAAAGGAATAGAGTTCTCGTATTTCACAATCCCCATGTGTATATGGATGTTGGAATATTAAGAGAACCAGAACATGATAAAAGTTATCATATTTGTTCATGATTTACCTCAAACAGAGTAAAAGGTTTCAATGACCTCCAGACACAGTAAGTAAATGGAAGCTTTGCTATTGTTTACCTATTGTTAGTTTTCTTTGCACAAGATTCATATCTCTTTATTATTTTTAATATAATTTTGTATTTTATATGACCTAATGTTTATTTGTCATGATGTGAGAATGTAAGTGGTAACAAAACAAAGTTCTGCCAAGTACCATCCAGTCATTTAAGACAGTAAGAAATTTGGGACTTGTTTTTGGGTTCACCATAATATAAGGGGAGGTGCCTAGTATAACTGCAACTTGACATGTCATGTTTGGTTGATACACCTTGGTTGTCTTTCCTTTTCTAGAAGGATAAGAGGAGGGGCAGATGGGGAAGTGGAGGGGGTGGAAAGGGAGGAGGGAGGGGAAACAGTGGTCTGGATGTAATGCATGAGATAAGAATATATTTATGAAAATGAAAAAAAATGTAAGCAAATTAAAGATTCACATGTCACACCTGGAAAAATCAGGTTAAGGTTGAATTAAGAGAATGATAATTGTTAAATGTTCATGAGGTTAAAACATAACCAAATTTGTTGATGAGTTTTTAAAAGTAATCCCATGCAAAGAGATACTAATTCTTAAAAGGTGGCATTAAATAATTTTATAGACATTTCACTGTTATTTTAATTATTCCTTTTCTTGAGATTATAAATACATCATTTCAGCCAGGCAGTGGTGGTGCACACCTTTAATCCCCGCACTTGGGAGGCAGAGGCAGGCAGATTTCTGAGGTCAAGGCCAGCCTGTTCTATGGAGTGAGTTCCAGAACAGCCAGGGAAACCCTGTCTCAAAAAACATAAATAAATAAATAAATAAATAAATAAATAAATAATTTCATTGAATTATACTACAGTTACACTATTAGGATAAATATATAAAAAGGAACACACAAAAGTTGCAGAAAAATAGAGCAATAATTAATTACAAAATTATTGAAAGTTGCTATTATTAAATACTTAAAATTATTTAATTAGGATAATTGTGACATATGTATATATTTATATGTGTGTGCTACCTATTTGCAATGTGTATTACCATGATATTCTTACTTAATTTCCATAAATTTTCCTGAATTTCTCTTTATTACCTTATATTCTCTTTTGTTGTTACTTTCTTAGTTTTGTCTAATTTTTAGCATAAATGCATTTTATGATATGTTCTCCAATACACGTAGTATGTATGCCCACCACATGTATAAATTCATAAATTATTTTTGTAAAATTATACTTTAATAACAAATAAGATGGAGTATGAATATTCCACTCTATCTGTCCATGTGCTACTCAGTAGGTTTTAGCACTATATACAGATTATGACTTTCCTGAAGAGCAATGGTGCAGTGCAAAATCAATGTTTAGACACATACATATGGTTGAATTGATATCTACCTTCACTGCTTTGTAAATGTATTCCTAGACTATATATTTTTATTTTATTATTTATTAAAAATAGATTTTTTCATTCAAATTGAGACAGCTATTTCCCTCTCCCATTTCTTCTAGTTTGTCCCCAGTCTCCTCCCATCAGAATTCCCACCATTTCTGTTTCTCCTTAGAAAACAAATAGGAATCTTCAGAAGAAGAATAAAATAAAATATTAAAAAAGCAATCTACAATAGAACAAAATATTCAAGCCTGTTAAAGAAGCAAAATCAAAGCACTAGAAACACATAGATGAGAAGACAAATACACTTGTACACTCAGGAATTTTGTACACAGTGACACAAAAAATTCATACATTATATGTGTACAAATATTTGAAACAAATGAAAAGCTATGACAAAAAGTAACTTTCAAAGATTCCATTATGTTAATTTTGGGTCATCCATAAATTGCTGCACAGGGCCTCCCCTTACAAGTGATATCTTTCCCAAAAAGACGTCTTTGGAAAAACTATTTTTTTATTTGTGAGTGGTTATAAATTGGAGCTAGTTGCTGGGTTAAGAATGGGGCTTATGTCCACTTCTCCTCTCAGTATTGACACCTCATTTGGCAGAGATCCACCCAGCTCTTGTGCATGCAGCAACAGTCTCCATTATTTCATATTTGTCTGAGTTTGTAGTGTTCGGAAGGCCTTGGTTACTTGGTGGCCTTATCAACTCTATCACTTTTGGTGCTTACTCTGCTCCTTGATGGAAAGATTTGATGGCAATCTCCCATGTAGGACTGAGTGTCCCACCATCTCTCACTCACTCCATCACATTGTCCAGCATTGGATCTCTGTATTTGTTAATGTCTAATGCAAGTGGAAGCTTCTGTGATGCCTCTCAGGCACGGCAACTCTTTATGAGTATAACAGAATGTCACCTGGTGTCATTTTTATAGCTACATTTCTTTAACAGAACAGGAGTATTAGTTTCTAATCTATATTATCTTGGGTTCTCAGTCACCAAAGCAGTGTGGCAGATGTCATCCATCTCATGTAGAATACTGTAAACCCAATCCGATGTAAGTTGATTATCCACACAAGCTTTGTGCCTCTATTGCACAAGCACATTTTACAGGCAGGTTATCATTGTAGATTTAAGGGTTCATAGCTGGCTTGGTACTTGCACTTTGTTTGGAAGAGCGTGCCTAGCACATTCTGGTACCCCAAATTCTAGTCAGTAGGGTGAAGATTCAGGACAAATACTGGCTCGATTTCTCCCTGGTTAATGAGTTGTGTAGGTGTTGTCTTCAGCAATAGGACTTATCATCAGTTTGTGCAGAGCCATCAATACCCTCAGCATCTGCTTAAGTTCTTCGCAGGTTTTCTCTGTGGCCTCTTTGGCCAACAATGCAATTAGATGTAACCAATTCTAGGGACTGGAAGCTTTATTAGATGATTAGCAATGTTTATTTGGGGCTACATCTCCTTGCTATTTGGCAATTTCATTTTGATCACCTTCTTGCATGTATTTATGTTAGAAAGCCTCTACTGCATTAGGTTTCTAAATGAGCATGAAATTCGCTGAGTTCTTGGTGTCTCTCATTGTATTTCCACTCTCATCCCCAGTATACTACTCCTCTTTATTGTATCCTCCTGTGCCATGCCTCCACCCTTAAATATCTATTCTATTTCCCTTTTTCTAGAGTATGTCAACCTCCACCCTAGTGCCTTACTTTATACCTAACCTCTGTGGTTGCATGGTTGTATGCTATTTTTCCAAGAATTATAAAAAATTGTTGTCTATGATAATTTCTTATAAAAAAGGCATTCATAACTTGGAGGAAAAAGTATTTTTATATGTAATATCATAAGATTTTTTAAAATCTTGGTTTAAAGTTAATAAATGTAACATATATGAATATTGTATGGCTTTCCAGTGGTTAAAAATAATCTGTCAACCAAATGATTCCCTAAGATGCACATGCATTTAGAAGACATCAGACTCCACAAAGTGCAGAAAGGTTGCTTTCCTTAATATATAATGCATATGAGTATAATGCTTTTTAAAAATATGATTTCTTCATGTATTCATCAATAACAATATCTTAATTGATGCATAAAATTAAAATTAGGAGAAAATATGTGGTTTACATTTTAAATATAAATAATTAAATAAACTGCCATAATATTTCTTCTTAGGAATACTATTAGTTTTCACATTATTATTCAATAAAACTGCCATCTTAAATATCTTACTTTTAGAATAATAATTAAAAACCAATATAAGTAAGAAATTCAATGTGCTTGCTTCTAATTTCTATTTTTATGTAATATTTTTACCAATTATTATTCCAACTTAAAGTAATTAAACTACAAAAACATAACTTTGAGTATACGACTACCAGCCGATGAGTATAATATCACTCTTTGTGGTGTCTTTTTATGCTTATATTCAATAAGCAAAAGTTAGTTGTTATTATCATAATGAATAAAAGCCTCAGTATAACCATATTTGTTTAAAGTATATAGTCTATGCTTACTTAAATGAATGCCAGTTGTAAAGAAATACAATGACAAGTCACAATGAACTTCATGCAATAGCATATAAGCTATTAAAATAAAAAGGCCATAAATTGATCTTCAAAATAAAACATCTGATATTACAAACATTGCCAATAAAGAAATCAGCCTTTATCAGTTATGTGTGGATGAAAACCAGGAGGGTCCCATCCCATCGTCACGCACATGTGATCATGGAGGTTATCGATGAACTCCAAATCATTTTATTAGAAGTCACAGTCACTTGTCTTTAATCCAAGGAAAACTTGAGTTGCTATGGCAATACCTGTCAACTTCATGATGAGAGCAGTGAATAATTTAAGAGGCAGTGCTGAATATAAATGGACATTTAATTTTTACTCAATACTTAAGATTTATGGATACCAAAAGGCAAAAAAATTCAGTACTTTGAAATATACAATGCTCACAAAAAATAATATAAATGAAAGGCAAATGGTGTGGACAACAAAGAGCAGGTTCTAAAGTTTGTTCATTTGATGAAATGGGGATGACTTATTGAACAGATTGAGCAATAGGTAGACAACAAGGGGTTAATGTATAGTCCAAATGTTTTCTAACCAAAGAATAGATAGTACTGCTTTATTCAAGTGGATGAAAACCTAAGTATGAAGCAAGGGATTTAAATACACTGAAATGGCAGCAAATGTTCAATGAATGTTTTTCTATTTGTGTGCATTCATGTGTGAAAGGTTTTCACTATTTTAATAATTCATTTATATATTACAATATGTACTTTAAGATGTAAAGCACGTACTGCCATTGGTCACTTTCAGAATTAAATAAATATGGTATTGATATTGCTGTTAGCTCATTAATTATCAAAATATCCATGAACTTGCCTGAAATACAAATTAGCTCAACCCACCCATCCTTAAGAGACATTATAACATATACATGGGCAAAAGGATTTAGGATCTGTTTGCGTGCTCTTTGACCTGTTTATGTGTTTCAAAAATTAATACAGTTGATGAAAATATATTTTCAATTAATCAATAGCATTATTCTATATTTCCATTTTGAGTCATTAATTGAATACCAAACAAAACTCTACCTATCAAATCACCAAGAGCTTCAAATACTTCACTCATGTGAAATATATTATTTCCTTGTAAAGAAAAGGCAATAGCTACTTAAGAAATGTGATACTGAGTCAAATGAAAATGGAAACAAACATATACTTAGAATCATGTATACTTACTTACATGTTTTTCCTCAAAAAAATCCATACAGGCAAAGATTAGGAAGTCTGAATCATTGTCAAAAGCCTTCATTTGTCAATGATCATTATAAGAAAAGAAGAAACTGCAACAATCTGAATATGATGAAGAGAAGAAGGAAGAAGATGTCAGTTAAGGAAAGAGACAAGAGCACAGCTCACATGACAAGGGTAGAGGAATAGAAGTGATCTAGATGGAGGGACCGAGAGAAATGCCTCTGTGTGTTTACATCAGTACCCACTCAGCACTGACATCTCCCTCTGCATTTGTTGCTGTGACATGCCTCTCCAGCTCATTCCTGAGCTCATTTCATTGCTGTCTTCCTACATATCTTATTTAACTGAATTTTTATCTTTGTTTAAACAGAGTTTTCAGAATTGTTGAAGGCGAGAGTGGGAGAGATAATTCATGCAATACTCTCAGGGCCAATGGCATAAGACTGATGTCTATCTCCTCAAGAGGAGCTATTTAATGGCTCTCTAGGAAATTCAGAATCACAGGGAAATCATCAGTAGTGGATATAGGCAACATGGGAGCAATACAACTTTGAGTAACTATGAACGACTTTTTTTCACACAAAATCTCTTCCCTTCCAATTTCCGGTTCTGACAAGAGAAGTCCACACTACTAAACACCCCCCCACCCTTTCACAGACAGACACACACTCACAGAGATACAAATGCACACAGAGGTCCATTTACTCTGCCTGTGGCACTCTAATAACTGCACTTCTAAAGCATCCTAGTGAGGTGAAGGTAAAAAATAATGACTGTCAGACAAGAGATGTCATCCAGAAGGTCAAACACCACAGCTTTCAGGCTCCTGCACAGGATAAAAAATGATATCTATTCATTTCTACGTGTCAGGTGGACTCAATCTGGCTCCACTATGATTTGTCTCTAAGCAGCTTCTGCTGAAGAAACACACCTAACAGCATTTGTGACTGAGACAGGTCAAGGGTCTATGAACAAACTGCAGTTACAATCTTCCATGGATTTCTAGGTCTTAGAATCAAAGCTCTGGAGCCTAAATACCAAGTCTGTTCTGTTTGAAGAACAAACAAGTAACTGAACTAAAAGTGCTGTAACTTACTTGTCACTGAAAATTAAAATGACACTGTATCCATTGAAACCACTGACCCTTGGACTGGGACCAGAGCTCCTGTTGCTTCCATAAACAGAAAGTCGATATTATCATTCTGTGTGCATACCTGACACACTTTCATCCCAATTTCTGCATCTACTTTGCCTTGAGATTTACAATAATAATGTATAAGTCTGTCTTTTTGGCTTCATCCTTCTGAGAGGGAGCAAAGTTTATTTTTAAAATAACCTTTCACCCTTGAAAAACTTAGCTTTCAGGATATGTTCCCTGTTCGTGAAATAAGAAAAAAATCTTAATGCGGATATAGAGTTGAATATCAGACTTTATTTCTTTATACATTCTTAATTAAATGATCTCAAAGTACCTTAAGGTAAATGAGTTATAGAAGGATATGTTAGAGACACAGTAAGAGCTCATATATTAATACAAAGAAAATTTTATAGCACATTTTAAAAATGTCTAAAATTACTGACCTCCTTACATGAAAATTTATGGTAAAGCTTGGAGGTTATAGAATTGAATAAAATGGGCATGTTTAAAAATTTTGTGGAGATTATAAATATTTTAGAAAGACTGAATCTATACTTTCTATTTTAATGCCGAAATATTTAATTAACAGTCTCATTATGAGCCACAAAAAGTGAAGACTGGATAAAAGAGACACTTGGGATGTATTCCTACAGAAATAACATTTAAGATGAAAACTGGAGAGGTAATCATAATTACAAAAGCCTTGGGAACAGCAGGCAGTTTGTGGGAGTAAAGAATGGAGTGATTCCAGAAAAGACTATGCATCCACAGAAGTGGGGAGCACACAGCAGGAACTTGAGCAAGGTACCAGACACATTACTCGGTGGACAGATTTGTTTTTAAAAACTTAGTTTCCTCTGATTAATTAGAAGACTGCTTAAGAGATAGGATAAGTAGTATTGGGATTCAATTCAAATCAATTTTAATGCAAGGTGCTGGGTCATACATTTCAAGACATTCTTGCTTGTATGTCAAAGGGTTATCAGGAGCTTCATGGTATTCTAGATTCAAATAGTTCCATTTGGCTCAAGTTGTAAACGTGAGGTGATAAAATGTAAGTGATGGTCACACTAAGAAGATGACCAGGTAAAAAGAGGTGAAGGTCTTAGGAGTGGACAAGAAAAGAAGAATGATGGTATCAGTTGTTAATGAAGCCAATCAACAGGGGAATAACTGATTAAACACTATTTCAATTTCTTTATGATCAAGGTCACTGAGTTGTCCTCATTGTGGAAAGGCAATTGACTTCCAATTCTGATTCTGTGAGACTGACCCCGTAACCCATATTGTGGAAGGACAGAACAGCTAGCTCCTGTAATGTTTACTCTGATCTCTGTCCAGGCAATTGAAGCTGGGTAAGGATAGGAGAGAGAGAGAAAGGGTAGAGGGAAGGAAGTAAGGAGAGACTGGGAATGGAAGGTGAGAGGGTGGGTGAGAACGTGATAGGGAGAAAGAGTTGGAAGTGGGAGGAAGGAAGAAGGAAGGGTGAGAGAAAGATAAGAGGGAGAGAGAAAGAGATAGGAGAAAGGATAAAAATAGGAGTAGGGAGAATTGAGGGAGAGAGAGGGAAAGGGGGATCGTGAAAGGGAGGCAGAGAGGGAGGAAGAAAGAATAAAGAGAGGGAGGGAGAGAGAAAAAGAGACAGAGACAGAAATTGATGATAGTTTCTAGACAGTCTGTAGCATAGCGTTACTCAATGTATCTTCCCCCTTTACTAGATACCTTTATGAAAGGAAAATCTAAGGGCCTCATTTGTAAACTGTAAATCTGAGGAAGTTTGTATTTATCTCTTCTACAATGAGCTTTAATTGTATGCTCTAAGTGAAGCTTTGAATTCATTAAATCCTTCTTACAAGAAAAAGATCAGTATGTCTCCACCATCATCATGGTCATGTTTAAGTAGTCTTGCAATTGTAACAGCATTAAGAGATAGAACACTAAAAACATCATCAATAAGACCCAAGAACTCCACTTGCAGTCATCAGGACTATAATATTCAGGAAAGAGAAGTGTGATCTTTTTGTCTCCTTCATGTCTACTTCCAGTCTTGGGACGATGCAGTTCTTCCCAAGAGATAACATTAATTTGGAATGAGCGGCATACAGACTTGTGAGACAATAGATTTCTTTTTACATTAATTATGTTGGAAAAGAAATAACAACAAAACTACAGATTACAGATGCAAACAAGGTTACATCATCAAGACTATTTGCAAGCATCAAAATCTGTTCCTGTATATCTTAGTCTTTATTCCTCACTAGAAGTACTGTGTTGGGAGGGGCATCAGAAAATGGCACTCTTACATTTGATTGGGGTCATGCTGCCTACTAAATCCTAGGATCCAGAATCAACATCCTTCTACAGGATGAGTTATTGGCTCATGTTTCAGAACCAATGAAGAAAGGAAAATTAAAATGATTATAATCTCACCCTCTCTGAGACCTTCAAAGAAAATGTCCATCCAGTTACATAAAAATAGCATTAAGGTATAGAACAGTAGGCAGAACACCTACAGCAAAACAGTCAAGAAAAACAGAATGAGAAGAAAAGAGGTATCAGGTAAACATATAGTGAATACTGGAGTGTAAATAGAGTATAATCTCAGTTGTGAAGTGAATAATTCGCACCGCTATCATACTTGTATTTCAAGAACAAGAATGGTCAAAATAATGTAAAGTTTTAACTGAAGTGTCATTTCCAATTTAAAGACAGTCATTTCATACTTTCAATAACTAGGCAAATTCTGCTTTCTGAACAAAAGCACCACACTTTCAAATGCTATGTTCAAGACATGATGGTTTTGAAGATTTTCACTGAAATTATCAATGACTGTACTTGTTCATTATGCACTTTTACTGTTATAAAAGCTTGCTACATTGATATGCAAAAGTAACAGCATTTTTTTTTCATTCTCCCACACAAAGGCATGGGTAATTAACTACTGAGTTGTAAGGATGATTAGCATTTTTTAAAAACCTGCCTGCTTAACTGCTAAATTTACATTGCTTTCAACATAATGACTTTCAACACAATATGATACAGATTCCTGGGAGTTACTTTAAAATGGCAAGAAGTTGAAACTTAACAGTCTTTGATTTGTTTTGCACGTTTCATATTTTTAAGAGTAATAATCATACATACTTTATTGCCCAAAATATACATGTCCAGAATATTGAACCATGTATTTTATATGAATTTTAAATTACCCATTTGACATTTAACATATTCCTACTTAACACTTTTGAGGTAACATTTTTGAACACTGTTTGATGGTATGTCTCTATCTTTCTTCACCTGCCTAAGGCATTCTCTGTTTGACATTAATAACAATATGATAGCCAATAGCTGGGAAAGAGGTAGATGGCAGGCCTGACTGGTAGAAAGATAGACACTGTGGAAAGGGATGAAGCACAAGAGGGTTTGCCAATGTGACGTGAGGAAGTTAGTCATGTCATAGTGAGAGATAGGTAATGAACCACCTGGCAGATGTATACTAGAATAAACAGGTAAATTAAGTTTGGGCTAGTAGTACCTTACCACAGTACCTAAGATTTTATAAATAATAAATAATCTCTATGTCTTTATTCAAAAGCTGGAGGATCCAAGAATGTCTATCAATAGAACACTTAAAAAATGTGATTATCTTTTCCATTTGAAAATTGTAAATAACATTCAATTAGAATTTACAATTGCCCACTCTAAAAATATCATCAGAGTTGGTGAGTTATATTTTTATATAGTTATCTTACTTATTTTCAAATCTTATCTGTTTTAAATTTTTATCATAGCTCAAGTTTCAGTTTCTTTATTCTGCAGTTGTTTGTAATATTTTATTTTATTTGAAATAATTAATGGAGGACCTCAAATATGATAAACTCATTCAAAAAAATTATGTTATAGTTAACTCAGTAAATTGTATCTTGAAAGAGAGAGTTTAAGAATGTACCAAGATGGTATGGAGTTGTGATTCTATTTCAAAGCAGACAACAGAGCAAAGCAGAAATTTTTTACTCTGGTTCCAACATTGTAACTGTCTCCTCTGGGTGATGAACATTGCCTCATGGGAGGAGATAGAGGTTCTACTAAGGTACATAAAACTCACAAGGCTCACATGAAAGATCACAGTGGTTACCATGGGCACTACAAGAAGTTTCATGAACAATCAAAAACTGTTGCAATAAAGGATCATCTTGAGTGGTACAGCTATCTCATGTTATAAACTTATGTGATGCAACTTTCACTAGCTGTCACCCATGCAGGTAAAGATTTCTTCATTTTATTTAACAGTCTGAGGTCACTAATACCTATAAATAACTGTACAAATAGGCTTATGTATGTAAAACAGCCATTGTCACATCTGGAGCTGAACTTGGAATGATTGATTTATTTTGTTATTTCCTATCTATGCAGGAAGAGGAAACATTTTGCATCATTTTTCAGGAAAAGTGATGTTTCCAGAAATTACTGTTTTTTACAAATAGTTAGAAAATGCCATTTCCTGAACATAACTGAGAATCTATACAGGACAATGATTACTTTCTACCTGTGAAAATCTGGTTATGTAATGAATTCTGTCTGTGGCCATATATAAAAGATCGAGAAGTGTTTCAAAATAAAAAGGGAGTTATCCAGACGGAAGAAGCTTCATCGCTAAATCGATCAAGTAGTTGCGACTGTCAGGAAGAATGTGTAGAGTGAACATGCCATAAGAGAAGTCTGATGCTGCAAGTAAAGCCTAAAGGAGAACAGCTTAGTAAACAATCCTGACAGAATTTATGATGATCAGAATAAGCCCATATGAAGAGTACAGAAGGCCAACATGACATCAATAAAGAAAAGTGCACCAAGTCTGGTGAACCTTTTCAATAAAGAATTATTATTTTATTGAAGAAAAAGCCACAGTATATAGATAGTGTATCCATGTTCCTCTCTTTACTATTCACACTAGGCAAAATATGGTATCAAATTATATGTTCGTCAGCAGATGGAAGAATAAAAAAAGGAACATATATAATATACATCATCATAAATAGATAAATAAGTAGAAAGATGACACATATACACACGTATATAGATACATACATGATAGATAGATAGATAGATAGATAGATAGATAGATAGATAGATATCGACACACAGATAGATATGCATCATCTGGCTTTATAAAGAAATGAACTGTTACTTCTTGCAGCAAATTAAACAGGACTTGGAGGATGTTGTGTTGAGTAAAATAAGGAAAGACTACAAATGACACATAGCTTCACTCGTATGTGTCAACTGAAGTGAAGTGGATGCTACTCGAGGGCATTACAACAAATGAAATAAGTCTAACTAAGAGAGACAAGTGACCCAGGTTTTGCCTCCAATATTGAGGTTACAAAGTTGATGAGTAGGATGTATGACACGATATATGATAGGACTTACAAGCTGCTTGGAAGCTGGTTGAGGATGTCTGAAAACAGGAAGGTGTACAATAGGCAGCTTCTAGCAGTACAGAGGAAACAAGTTCCAGAGTTCTAACCAGAAGGGAAGTGACAATAGTTGGAAATTAATAAACTTTGTATTTTATGCATAACCAGAAGAACTAAGAGTTTCTATGAATAAAGCAATGCTAAGCGAGATGAATTAATTATTATGACCTGATTGACATGTGATGCATTCACATTTTGAAATGTTATTCTACTCTATAATGTCATGTTAAAATACAACATAAGCAAAACGTTCAAAACCAGAGTGTTTTAAAGATACTGACTAAATATATACACATCACCCATATGTATGAAATTATTGAAATATAAGCCTTTACTTTTACAATTAAAATAATTTGTCAAAAATTAATAAAATGTGTTATTCACAATGATTATTTTCAAATAAGAGTAAATTATGACTGACTTTGTAATTCTTGTAAATGGAATAAGAAGGCACAATCAGAGGTTAGTGCTATATTTTCTTTTTTTTCTGCTCTAGATGAGAATAGCCATGTGGGAGAGGACATTGATAGGGAATAAAAAACAGCCTGCAATATTTCTGAATCCACTATGTTTTTCACCTCATTTTTGCCTAAACAATCACTTTGGGAGAAACAAGTATGGTTCAGTCATTCTATTTATGATCACCATAAAGCATAAGAGAGAATTACAATTTGATTACATATAATAATTATGAAATCGCTTGTGCATGTGGATACTGCATTGTTGAGTATTTCACAATTGCAAAGCATCTAATAGCACTATGCAATAATAATTTCAATTACATTACAAGATTTATGCATGTTTAGACAACTCCTTGGAAATACGTTTTGAGGAACACTTTTAAATAAATTCATTTCATAAATCCTATTTGCAAGGAATTTTATGATTTCACTTTGCCATGAGGAAGTCTATCACAGCAAATTTGCCTTCATTTAAAATTGCATAGTATTTCATAGAGATAGAAAGTGCTCCATTAGACATACTATATAATTTTCAGTAGATAAACATGGGGTAATATCTGAGTAGGGACAATGATGTCCAAGTTCTTTGCCATCATTCGTGCCCTCAGAATTCATTTAAATGGCAGGGATTTCTATATATTTGTAAAGATTAATTTCTCAGAATAAAGGCTTGAGGGGAATGTTCCTTGAACAAATCTACTTCCATTTTAAAAGTGAAAGATTCATCCCCAGGTATATTTTAGCTCAGCGTGCATGTGTATTCCAATGAATAGTAGAAACCATCAGTAACACAGAGAGGGACCCTGGGGAAAGCTTTAAATGTATTCACTTTATAAATAACAATAGCAAACAAAATGCAATTTTCCTATTCTTCAGTCAAGAAGTGACTTGTACATAGCTTATTAGGAACAAATTATTGCTTTCAGTGCCAATTCATCACCAAGCTGCTTTCACAGTTTGGATTTTCTAAACACATACATCCAGTAGAGTCTCATGTGTTTGAGCCTTTGGCAATTGATGTCGATAATAAGAGGAAATAGACTTTTAAGTATTAATTATTTAACAATGCCTCGGTTACTACAGATATTAGTTAAGTTTACTGATTTTTAAGAAAATGTTTTGTAAGAAAAAAAGAAAATTAATGCCTGTATTATTGTAGTAATGCTAAAAACAACTGCTATCTCATTGGGAAGACACCAAAATATATGTAATTTTTTTCTAATTTAGCATTATTCTTCAGGTTATATGTATATATGTAAGTTGTAATGACTTATACAGATGTCATAACTGGAGCAAGCCAAATGGCCCAGTGATTAACAGCACTTGCTGAGCAAGACTACAAAGCTGAAATCAATCCTAGAGGTCTCATGAAAGTGGATGAAGAGAACCGATTCCACAGATTGTTCTTTTAACCCCACATGTGGGTGCGCTACACATACATTACATACACATTGAGATAATAATGATCATTTTAATTTTATACTACATTCAAACTAGAGTAAAAAATCTGTTATTTTATGTGACAAAATTATATGTTAATTCATGGACATTTTATAGGACAAGATTAAGGTTAAGTTTGCTTTTGTTACTGTGATAAGATACTCTCAACTAAAGCAACATTGGAGAAAAGAGGTTTATTTCATCTTATATTTAAGTAGTACTTTGAGTAGGAATGGCCCTCTATAGACTCATGTGTTTGAATGCTTGGCCCATAGGGATTGGCACTATTAGGTGGTATGGCCTTTTTGGAGGAAGTGTATCACTGTAGATATAGGCTTTGAGATCTCATATGCACAACGCTTGGCCACTATGGCTCATAGTCATTTTCTACTGCTTGTGGATCAAGATGTAGAACAATTTTCCAGAACCATGTTGTTCTGCATTCTGCCGTGTTTCCCACTATGGCAGCAGTTGGCTAAACTTCTGAAACTTTAAGCCAGGTACAAATTATATGTTTTCTTTATAAATAATATGCTAACTAAGACAATTTCATTGTCCATTATTGAGAAAGTTAAGGCAGAAACTCAAGGTAGGAACTTGGACCAGCTGCCACAGAAGAGACCATGGAAGAATCATGCACTTGCTTGATCCTCTGGCATGTTGGTTCTATCTTTCTAATACAGCTCAGGCTCACTAGCTCAAGGATGACAAAACCCACAGTGGACTGGAATATCTTACATTAATTAACAACTATGACAATGCCTCACTGATCTGGTTGCAGGTCAATGAGATGGAGGCAATTTTCAGTTGAGATTCTCTCTTCCCTGGTCACTGTAGGTTTGAGCCATGTTGACAGCTCAGTGTAACTACTGCAGTGTGTTAGCTGAGGATTTAGGAAATGTGTTGATATGAGTAGTGTTTCAAGTAGACTACAGATAATTCAGTGTTTTGAGATGAGAACAAAATGAGTTCATGACATGTAATATATGTGGATATTTGTAGAAATAAGTGGGAATAAATGAGGCAAGTTTTCATTTCAGTAACTTTTCCAATCCTAGATCCATTCTTGAAATCTGTAGTGAGTGGCAAACAGTGCTCTGGTGAGCTTTGAACATAAAGAATGGTCCTGTAGCATTCCTCACAGCACTCTCAGAATTCCTGAGGTCAGTGTTATCAGGATGCTCAATATAGCATATAATGAGCCAAGATGATACATATTTGATTTCTTATTTACATAGAAGAGCAGAAGTAAAAACACTAATAAGACATTTATTTATTGAATGTAAGTGTATGTGTGTGTGTGAAGTTTTTGAAATTTTTCCTTATCATGAAGCACAAAAAAAAATCATTATACAGCCAACTGTTTGTGTTTTGTGTTGATGGTCTATTAGTACTCTTCCAGATACCTACAAATACTCTCACTCTCTTATTCACAATAGAAACCTGCCTCCTAATGGAGTGACTAATATGGAGCTTTCTTTACTGAACCCCTCATAAACATCCAGTGCTGAGAAACGAAGAATGGCAAAAATGGATACCTTTTCAAGGGGCAAAGAATTTTTTAAGCAAAGCAAGCTGTCATTTTGTGTCTGAGAAGTCATATGTGGATCATTTGTTTGTACTGGCTTCTGTCAACCACTCTATTGGTCTCTACATGTTATAGTCTAATATCTTCAACTATTTCTCCTCTACCTGCCCTAACTAGCTATGCCTTCTCCCATACTAAAATGTCCTCTTGATTTCTCTGACTCCTTCAGCATTCTCTACCCTTCTGGGCATCCATCATGTGGAGATTCTCTGTCCCTTTTTGACTCTCTGAAATCTGTTGCACTCTTCACCACTGAAATTCAAGCAACTCTTTGATTAGGCACTTAATGCTCCCCCCAATGAAATACTCCCTCTGATAATATTAGTATTTGAGACTCTTTTCCCAAAGACTCTCCAACCTCCTCTCCACTCTAATTCTGAAGGATATCTTTTTTTCCTATGTGCTGTATCTTTCATCTTTCTCCTGGAGCTTGCTCTGTCTCTAAAACTGGGCTGTACTTATTCAGTATTAAACTCATTGTCTCTTCTGCATTCTCCTTCCTCCTCAAATTTCATACTTCCTCATATTTGGAAACTTTATTAAAGCTTCACATTCTTGCTGCTAAAAGAAAAAAAAAGTTTGGCCTCAGAACAAGCTAAATAAGCAATCTCAATTCCAGAACGTGACACGCTCAATTTCCAAAACCTCTCAGATTATAACACTGCTGCCACCACACAAATGATCCCAAAGTTCTCTTTTTTCTGTGCTTTCTCTTTACTCCACTCTCATTCTTATTCTCTACTCTTAAAGTTTTCTAAGCCTTCATTATTCTCTGCTCGAAAAAATATCGCTTGAGTCCATTGTTTAAGATTTCATTATCTTCTGTAACCTGCCATGCATGTGTGGGCAACCATCATGTGTAAATTCTTTATATTTATAAGTTTACTGGGTATGGTTGACATTTTTAAATCAGTAATAAAAAATAAAGCCTAAAACTTGTAACACAACAGTTGATAGCTATACATTCTGCATATAGGTATTTTGGTTAGCTACAGCATGCTTGTAAGTTACTTGAATTCAATTTTTTTTATTTACTTATATTTATTTATTTTTTAAAACAAATCATAATTTTTACTTATTCACACAGGGGTTGTAAACACAGAAAGGCAGGACTTGGGGAAGGGGATGACACCTGAGCGTGGGTGTTCAGGGGGAGTACAGATATCTTTCAGAACAGGGTATCAGCTGGGTGAAGGTCCAGGGGACAAGTCACTATGACTTTGCCTATGATTCACTTGTCCTTATCTAAGTACTATCCTCCAAGACTACTTATTTACAAGGTCTATGACTACTCAGGCTGGTAAATTTCCACGAAAGCTGCCAGTTTACAATAGCTTATGGCCATCTGTTTCAATGTTTTTGTATAGAGACCCAAGACTTTGTATTAGCATACATGTATAACAGGCCTATTGCTGATTTTAGGCCTATGGCTGATTTTAGGCCTTTATTGTACAAGCAGGGCTGCCCCTGACATCTCCTCCTTTCTCTAAGTATAGAAGGGCTATGGCAATTCTTATCTTGCAAAGGCAGGGATAGAGGTCTGACCTCCAGTAATTGAAGGGGACTTTGTAATGGCTCCAGTAACCCCTGTCATTGTCCAGTAAGGCATGAGGGCCATACCCATCCCGATGTCTTTTTCATGGAAAGGGGATACTTTTGACATCAACCCCTATGCAGTCAGGCTTGTCCCTCAGAGAACCCAGAGAGATATTTTTAACTTTTATTTATATTCCATTGCAGTGCTTAGGCTAGGAGCCTAAGCAAGAATTCAGATGGCCAGTCAGAGGGTGTTCTGGGTGGCCCCTCTCTGCTTGGTATAGGGGTAGAAGTCCCCTCTTTTAGGTTGGGTTGGAGATGGGTTTTGGGAACACCCTGGATAAAGTAACATTAATCCCAGCACTTGGGAGGCAGAGGCAGGCAGATTTCTGAGTTTGAGGTCAAGCCTGTTCTACAGTGTGAGTTCCAGGACAGCCAGGGCTACACAGAGAAACCTTGTCTCAAAAAACCAAAGCAAACAAACAAACACCCAACAACAAAAGTAACTGAATTCAAATCTTATTTTAAAAGATAGCAAATATGATATAGTATACTATATATGTACTAAGTATGATATAGTATGTATGTATGTATGTATGTATGTATGTATCTGATATTCAACCCTTGTTTATGGAAAATAGGACTCAGTAATGACATTTATTTGATTATTAAGATTCATAAATTCCTAACATCTATTTAGGCTATCAAAAACTGAAAGATATATGTCTACCCTTTTACTTTGTTGACTTTAGTTCTTTGGCTAAATTGACTCAAACAAAAACAAATAAAAAACCCTTGAGAGTCTTAAATAAGATGCAGTAAGAACTTATATTTGATGACTAAGATTTATAAATTTTTAAGGTCCATTTAGGCTAAAAATAAAACTGGCATACAGATGTAAAACTATCCTATTGTTCTTTGTTGCCTTTGTTATTTTTGCTTACTTCGATAACTACATTTGAATAACCAAGTCATACAAAAAACTTTAACAGTCTATTAAGTTATACTACACATGGATCAGAAAATTAAGATTCCAACTCTCTCTGTATTTATAGTTTAAAGGGTTTGCTGTTGTTGTTGTTGTTGTTGTTACTAAAGTGCTAAAGAATCTTTGTCTAACTTGTTATAAACTGCTAAAGATAATTAAGACATGAAAATTAATGCCCAATCAACTTGTAAATGATCAAATTATTTAATGGGCTGAGAACTTTGCTTGTAGTCATACAATGTAAAAATTTAATTCATTTACCAGGTTAAGCTTTAGTTTTCTGTATATGTTGTCAAAGTTAAGATTAAAGCAAGTTACTGAAAACAAGTAAAAATTTGTTTTAAATCAGGTATACTTAATAGATTAAATGACGACCCTCAAAGCCCTGGGTAATCTGTTGAATAAGTCACTTAAGATACTTAATTTAAAAAAGCTTCCTGTGAGAGACAAAAATAACAAGTTCTGGTAGTGGTAGTTAAGGTTCTGTTTGAGGAAGATCAGTAGCAAAGGACTCTACCTGGAGCTTATTTCAAGTGTGATAACAACACAAACTACAAAGGAAAGAACTACCCTAGTCCACCACCAGGGCCCCCATCAAACTGTGGACGCTGTTATTATGACTGCCGAACTCTGAGTCACCAAATTAGGCCAGTCCTCCAAGTTACTTCTCTATGGGAAAAAATCTTCTGGTTCTGGCAATAGGAGACTGTTGCTACACTTTCTGGAGACAGAAGACGTGCTGTGCTGTGTGAATGTTGAGAAATTACAACTTCTGGTTCCCCAAAGCCATCAATATCACCTTGGAGAGAATCGGCTTGTTAAGATATCAAGCAAGTCTCTATTGCTGTCCAGATAGCAGGTAAGTCTCTGTCCCTCAAACTGATCCTGTAGGAACAAGTTGTTTACTTCCTGCTCAACTTTATCCTTCTCAGGTCTCCATGATGGCACTGATGGTCGGCCTGAGCTTTTTGAGTCTAGCAGCAATGAATCTAACTTCAGGACCACCTCCCACAAGGCTGCATCTGCCAGATCAGTGCATTCACAGTCAGAAATTGCAGAAACTTCTGGCTTTACAATAACAGTAACGTTGGGTACAAAATATATACAGGTTGATTGCCTATAATAACAACTTAAGGAAAACTTTCAAAGAAAACTTTTAAATGGTCTAAGTATCTTCCACGAAATAAGATTTTGAGCCTGAGACACAATTACCTGCCAGCATCAGTTAAATTGAAATGTAAAAATCAGGCCTTGCTTTTCCTAAAGCTACTAGATCCCCTGCTGAAACACACAAACTTACAGACAGGTTTCCTTGCTGGCAGGCTTCATGTTAAGAAAGATGAACTGACAAACCAGGTTTCTACAGAGGACAAAATCCAATTCCATGGTTATTGTTACAGGCTAAAAATCTGCTGTCAGTATTCCATTATTTAAAAGCACTTGCTTTTCAATGATAGTTCTAAGTAATCAACCACCTATGTCTCATGGGAAATAACTAAATGTTTCCAAATTGAAGAGAAATTTAAAAAGTTTAAGATTTGTGTAAGTTGTTAAAGCTCTAAAAAGTAATCTGAAGGTATGTCAATGCAAATTGTGAAGGTCTGGGGAAGTGTAAGAAATGAAACTTAAAATGGTACATACAACATTAAAACTTTAAAGTTTAACGTTAATCAATGGGGCTTGGGTAAATTATTGTATTAGTCTAGTATTGGTAACAATGTTATAAACACTGGCTATTAATGGTTTAAATGAAAATACATTCTTCTCTGATACAACCCAACCAATTTTACCTCCCTCCATTCCTCCTAGTTTCCCTCCCCTTCCTCTCCACAAGATCCTTCCCTCTCCCTCAGATCCACTTCTCTTCCATTTCCTTGTCAGAAAAGAACAGGTTTCCAAAGTACAACAATCAAACAGGACACAACAAGATACAGTAAGATAAAGTGAAGAGGCAGGACAAGACAACGCAGAAGGAGAAAAAAGTCTTAAGAGCAGACAATAGTGACAGAGATACACTGAGTCCTCCCCCTCCTGCTAGGAGTCCCACAAAAACACTAAGCTAGCAGCTATAACATATATGCAGAGGATCTGGTACAGACACATGGCAGATCCTGTGCTTGCCACTTCAATCTCGGTGAGTCTATGTGAGACCTGCTTAGTTGATTCAGCGGGCTATGTTCTTCTATCCTATTTATAGGCTCAGCATTTTTAATTTCCATTTGCTACTTTCTAAATTCAGACTAAAAGTGTTTTTCATTGTGCTAAAATGTTTGTATTCAAGACATATATAGATGTAAAGATAGAGATAGCAATAGATAGATAGATAGATAGATAGATAGATAGATAGATAGATAGATAATTAGATATACATATGGCCCTCTGGATAGAGGAAAGAGTGTTTAGTTTTATCCCAAATCATCTTTGTTTTCTTCCTTGCCAAAGCATATGTCTTATTACTGATAAATGTTTGTGTTTTATTATGCTAATAACTTCTCAGCTTTTCAGAATTTGTTTTAGCATGGCTCAAAGGCATGAGTCTACTCCATCTCTGTATAGCAGCTTAGAAACTACTTATCCTACAAGAGAGTGATCACTCTTGTATCTACTGTTCCTGGTAGATACCTGCTCAGGTTTCAGCAGATTTCCATTCAGCTGACAGACAACATCCAGGAGTCAACTGCGGCCTGCCCCTTCCTAGCCCCAGGTGGTCCTCTAGAACCTGCCTGCCTGGATTGCTGAAAAGCAATGCAAACCAATGCTAATTGTAAAACAATCACAGCCAATCTGATTCAATCAATCTTCAGGTTCAGTCAATGAATCAGATACTTTTAATGAAACTTCCCAAGTTCTCTATCTTTGGCTCATTCTGTCCTAATTCAGTTTTGAATCAATCACAGATTATATTTGCACAGCTTTTCTCATCAACAAAAGCCTGGGATGCTTTGTCTCAGTTTATATATCCAGACTGCAGAAGGATTTCTGGTGTTTAGACAAAAGTCAAGATTCCTTAAGAACTAGTGAATGTGTTCCCTGTCCACAAAAAGGAATCATCTTGGCATCCTGGCCTTTCTAACCCTGCCCAGGCTTCCATCTTCCCAAATTCTCATATGTTCTTTATATAACCTGAAAGGTTTTTGATCCAGACCCCTCTTCTTCACTGCTATTGCTAGTCCCAGTGTCCTATCTCCACTGTTTGATCTCTTATCTATCTCACAGATAGCCTTGACCACACCCAGTCTGCAATGTTTTTCTCTCTACTCAGTTCTTTTCCTTTCCAGATGGATCTGGGCATTTTCTCTCTTATTCGCAGTTATCTTCTCTATAATAATGGAATGGTCATGTCACTAACTCCTTTAATGTACCCCTCATATACAGTTTTATAATTTTGAACATAATAACTTTAGGAATTTCTAACCCTTTCTGTGTATTTTTCTGGTACAATGATTTTTGCTAGCAAAAAATAAGAGTTCTATATTTGTAAAAAAAAAATAACAAAATGTGTTTAAGTATCTGCTTATGAAAAATATATATGAGCTTGAAAGTACTGAGCTACATGAGAAAAGCTAAGAAAACTGGAGAAACCGTGTCATGAAGCTCTCTAGTTTTCCAGAGATTATGAAATTTCTATTTATTTTTCATAAAATTATAGAAAGATGATGTATGTCATTATATGAACTACATGTAAAGATTTCATTCTAATTATAGAAAGTGTGTGCACTTCAAGACTGGTACATGTTTAGACACTAATTTTTTAAAAAAATTCTGAAGAACCTGACAGAACGTTAGAATCTTATATATTAAGACTAAATATCAATTCCATTGTTATTGATTTTAAACAGAATATGAGTCATATTTAGTAAGTGTTGAATTTCCAAATGATCTTCCATGTCACTTATTTGAGTAAAAAGAGAATTTGGTTTCCTTGAAATCAATCACTTTTGAGTAAAAGAAAGCATATACGGTCCACTTTTATGTAAGTGTATTCATATAATACACTACCACAACAATAAAACTTAAGATAAATATCTAGTATACCAAACAAAGCCACTAGGAAGAATAGCACTTTTTTTTTTCTGGAAGACATACACAGCATACGCACGCAAGCGCACACACACACACACACACACACACACACACACACATAGAGTTTGCTTACCCAGTGAAGGATTTGTGGAGAAGTCTCATTTTTTCTTGACCTTTCTTCTTTATAAAAAAAACATTCTCTTCTACCTTACGAGAAAGAAACAAAGTCTACAGTTTATATCTACACATTTATGGACAAATAAAAGACTAACGGTTCCTCTAAATGTTAGCATGTTGTGAATGAATTAACCTGTCTTTTGTTGACATAACAACAACTGTGTAATACTCAACAAAGAACTTCTTTAGTTCAAGTTTTAAGGTATAAAGAAAATGATCATTCACACAGGCTAATGAATTTTGTTTTAGATCAGATTTCATGGCAGATAGTGTCATGATGATGACAAGAAACATCTTATGGCAAGACAGGAAGCCAGAAGGAGAGGTCTGATTTATTTGTAATACTTAGTGGCATGAGAAATAAACAGTGACCTCTGAGAGCTCCACTGAGCTTTTCAAGCCACCACCCCATGGCCTTACCATGACACATTAAGCTCCATCTCTTAAACTTAGCACAAAATTGACATATTGGCAAGCATGTTTCCAACATGTGAATCATTGAGAGGCACAATTAAATCATATCAAAGAAGTGTCCTTGTTTTAGCAGAGTTTCAGGGGTATGTCTCTGCATACATAATTAAAACTTACCATTTTCTCTCAAGAATTCGGGATAATTAAATTTCATAGTTACTAAAAAATATTTGTGAAGAAGAAGGTATCTTTCATTTTTGCATGTTAAAACCATGTTGTTCAAAATATTTTGCTGACTGATAGAAGAAACAGAATCCACAAGAATAATTCATTTCATTTTAAAAGAAGTGATACTCTGGTTCTTGCCTGGGGTCATGTGGTTCAGACACTGTACTTTTTGTTTTATTCTCATCATTTACTGACTAATTTGATCGCAAAGCATCAAATGGCAGAATGTTATCTTATAAATAAACATGTTAACTTAACTGAAAATGTTATCTATTTAAAGCACATGATTCTTTATAGTTTTCAGGAATATTGGTGCAACAAAGTAATTACTAAATTTTAACCAGCTTCTCAATTATCTGCAAAATTACATTAAAAATGGAGATTGTGGAGTTTACAAAATTCTAGGTATCTGTTATAAGAAGTGTGAGACATAATGGAGAAATACTAGAGTTTTTGCCTCAAATGCCTCTGTTTTTAAAAATGGTTACTATATTCCCAAGAACTCTGAGGATTTCCGTCCCTCAAAGGTATAAAAGTTTTTTTCAGAGACTTAAAGAAAAATACAATGAAGATTTCCCTGCAGTTCTATACCACACAAATTGCCTTCCTCTAAGCAGCTTTTGGCCAGAACAAATGCATTCCATTCCTTAGTGATAAATTCCTACTCTACTGCCTTCAGCTAACATTTGGGATGTTCTTTATAAATTGAATACAGGGCTCAGCTATCACAATCTCCAGACCTTAAAAGAAATCAGCCTTGAAAAATTGATGAGAACCTACTGGAGTGGGGGAGTGGTGATAGAACTTGATTCCGCTCTGCCTATCTAATCACTCTGGTTTCTAGATTGCTCAGAGGCCAAAGTTAGGGTTTAACTTCAATCAAAACATCAGCTATCATGAATCCTCCATGTTTTAAAGGATTTTCAAGTTTTGTCCTTCTTAGATTTATTAGATTTTTGGTAATAATCACTTTTAGAAAATGTTAATTTGGACATTTCAATCTTAGTCTTAAAAGTGTCAAAGGAGCCCTTCGCAATCAGAATTCAAAATAAAAGAGAACAGTCAATTTATTATCTCCCATATGTGAAGTTAGTATTTCAATGCTCATACAATTTCATAGCTTTGATCAATTTTTTTACTAACTTGGACAAAAATTATGGATTTTCTCAGACTATGCTGAGAGGCAAACAAACAAAACTGTGATACTTCCACATTTCTTCTGCATTTTATCTATTAGTACAAGGAAGAAAAGAAACAGATCTGGTGTCAGGTAAACAGTCATAGTAAATCAGATTTCTCCATGAAGGCCTAAAATAAACATTTTTAAATTATGAATAATTATAGAGGTAAATTGAACAGAAAGAACTGCAAGTATATTTTCATCATACATGACTACATTTTTAATTATATATGAATATATCTTTTACTTCCTGCTGAAAAATAAGTTTTATGATTTTAACACTGTTTATGCATGTGCAATATTTTTATTCATATTCCTCTGTCTGTTTTGATTGTGCTGTCTTTTTTCTACTTATAATCATGTTATATCAATATATCATCCACATCTTCAAATGCCACCTTAACTTTTTAATCACATTGCCTTAGTTTCTTCTGTTAAACTACAATAATCTGAACATTGGGAAAAGCAATAATATTGCAGAGTTTTTAATTAAGGATGCCTTTATTGAGTATCTATTTTATTCACATGCCAATTAGCAGGGATTGCTAAAGGATCCTCACACTGTCCACTCACCCTTTCATCAATGAACACTGGGATCTGACAATGAGGAAAATTGCAACCAAGCCATTCTACAATTAGGAAAGGCTATATCAGAAAAAAAAAAAGCCTGAATCATTTTCCTACCTCTATCTGCTCCCCATAAATGGAACCAGAGAGAATCCTAGCAGCAAGTATAGGAAAATTTATTCCTTAACAAGGGCAATATTTAGAAAGAAAGTGTGCAATTCATGATAGAATAAGAAGGAATACATAAACAAGATCATACTTTTCTTGTTATGGTTATCAAGGGATATATTAACATGAAATTTTGGGTAAAGGTTGATCAAGGAGTCAGCTTTAAAAACCCAGGAACATAAGGAGAAGACTCAGTCTGGAGTGTGAGGACCTGTATTCTATTCTTAGCACTCACAAAAGTAAGAAGTCAAGAATCCATCACTGGAAAGTTGAAAACAGGACTTCTGGGTTCTGATGGTCTCCAGCATAGACATATGCGTGGGCTCAAGGTTATGGAAGTCATAGTGTCTATAGAGCAAAAGTATAGTTGGTGTAATGAAGGAAAAAGCTGATGTTGATTTCTGACTGCCACATTTGCGCACGTACACACACGCACAAATATCCAGGTCAACTTCTCTATTCACTTTCTGTCTTCCTAGGGAGTTTCGTCTCCAATAAACTACTTCAACATGGGAAAAGCAAGGGATAGTCCTATCTAGTTTTGAAGCGTATTACAACTAGCAATTGACCAGAATGTCAATACCCTGAAAGCTACAGTATTGACTTGTACACCTTAGGGGTAAACTAGAGAGCAGAGGTAGCCCTTAGTGAGTAAAGTCCTGAGTGATTGTGTCTTGCTGTTCTCAGAACAGCCAAGACTCTAATGCCTCAGGCCCACAGTGATGGGAAAGAGTGGCAGTGGGAAAGGTTTCTGCAGATGAGACCCATGAATAGTTCAGCATCCCTCCAAGGACTGAGTGGGAATGATCGACTAAATCTAGTATCTACTAAATCTGAGAAGTGCCGCTTACTCTTCCCAGATGTTTACAACCTGTTCTGTTACAATGATCTCTCTCACAGCAATACTAGCTAACCACTCTCCTTGTCCTATACCTAATATACACCTTAAGTTACTGGGTTTGGCAGTAGTAGTTGCCATCCAATCAGCATTCACGTACCTCACTTGACCCCAGATTTTATGTACAAATATGTATGCATCAGTTCCCACTCACCCAAGTCAGGATTCAAAGACTCAATATTTAAGGTTACAATAGTAAACAACAGCCATGGTAGTGGACTTACATACCAGTGAATAGAAGAAAAAACATACTTGGAAGTGTGAACCTCACCAATGATCCATGGCTGGAAAGGCCATAGATCATAATGGAGAATCTAATATGTCCCTTTTCTAAACTAGCATAATTTCTAATGGTATCCTAAATGTCTATCTTTATTTCCACAGATAAATACAGCTCTCATGCTTCATCAAAGAAGTTTCTTTTTCCAAGTTTATCTTTATGATGGTATCATTATAGCCTAGAAGCCAAAAGTACATTTCAAACTTTAATTCATATCAATAAACCCAGTATTTCCTTCAGAAACAAATGACTTACAGAAGTTGAAAGCAAAACATAAGGACATTTTTTAATACATTGCTCTCTCTCTCTGGCATAGCTTTTGATAGAGTACTGTCCATGGATTTTCATCATAAGAATTTTTTTCATGTTAAGGTACAAACATATTTTAAAAGGCCAGATAAATATCTCCTATGTCTAGAAAAAGAATCATAGTGTATCTTGGTCCAATGATGCCATAGATCAGAAAATTGTCTTGCTGTCATCTAATGAAAACAACTATAAATTAAAGAAAGGTAATAGTCTCTTCCATTTAAAAATACCCTCAGGTTACTCCATTTCTTAACTCTGTGGAACCCTTTAAAAAACAAACTTAAAACTGCACCAAAATCTGTTTTTATATATTCTTCTACTTGAAAACTTCATCTATATATTATTGCTCACAGAATTTTATTTGAAAGAATTTGGAACAATATTGGATAGTGAACAAAATCATTATAAGTAATAGCTTGTGTACTGTGGACTTTTAAAGGTAAAGACAACATAACAAAAGCCAGATTTGGAGGGTAGATTAATTTAGATTTTTAAACCCTAACTTGTGCATACTGTGCTTATGCATCATACACACATTACTTAAACTATTTTTGGCCATTATGTTATAAGACAGAAAAAAATCAATCATGAGTTATGATTGAACCATTATGATAACTAGTTTTAATTCATCACAATAGGTTCACAGCTGATAATAAATCTTACCAGAATCTAGAATCATCCGAGAGTCTCAATGAGGAGGGTTTATGTATTTATTTATTTTTAATTTTTTATTTTTTGTCATTGTTAGTCTGTTCAAGGCTGGGAGAGATTTACTTGGTTGCTAACTGATATGGATAGATATACATTACTATGAGTAGTACTAATAGTTCCTGGGCTTAGGTTCCTAGATGATAAAGATGTGGAGAGAAAGATGAGGAAAAGAAGGCATGTATGAATTAATTTCTCTCTATTATCAACTGTCAACCTATTGTAACCAACTTCATGCCCCTGCCTCTGTGACTTCCCTATAAAGATGCCTGTAACCTGGAATTGGTATTCAGCACAAATATTTTCCCTCTTGTGCTTCTGTTTGTCAGGATATATTGTCATAACAACAGAAATGGAAAAAAATTACCAAATCAAAAGAGTGAAACTGTTAAACAATACAGATTTATCTTTTTTCTCTAATGCATAGAAGGATGTTTCTAGATTTCAACCTTCAACCTGGGGCCTGGTGCCAATCAGAAAGAAGGACAGGGAAGGCATAAAGACCAAGACAAAGTAAAGCTCAGAGATCTCGAGCACCGTAAATCCATTTAAAGGAAGGTCTTCACCATCTCAAGAACATGTCTGTTTTCAAAAATTTGACCATTTTTTCCATGAGATACCTGGTGGGAGAAAGGATATTCAATTTCCCTTTTCCTAAAGGAAAGTTCAATCCTCAGAGAACAAGGCAAAATATTGTTATGTGTCCAAGGCACTCTGACTCACACGCCATCATCCACTGGAAATAACAGACATGAAGAATCCCTGGATTATTAAAATAAAATGATAATTATTTAAACAAAATGTTAATGTAGCATGCATGTGATTTTACAAAGAAAATAACTGACAGGCCTGAAACGATTTAGTATAACAGAGATCATTAAAAGACTAAAGTGGGGGTTCTCATAATGCCCAAAATACTATATTCTTAAATAGATTTGTGTTTTTTCCATTCAATAATTATTTATTTAATATCTGTCTAAGCCAGGACTAGTTGTAGTTCTTGAAGATGCATAATATTGAGAAGAGCACAAATCAGTTCCTGTTCTTACAGTTCTCACCCTCCAATCAATAACTCTCCAGCCATTTGATGAATTACAAATTGTTCTTGAAATGGTGAGAGTCCTCAGAAGAAAAATGGTACCAAATATCACTTTTCCTCATGATAATGCAAAATTAAATATTGACATATAAATGGAGCTGCCTTTGTTTCTGAATGCTGTCCCATCAAATGGAAATAACAGACATGAAAAATCCCTAGACTATTAAAAGGAAATGAGAATTATTTAAACAAAATGTTAACGCAGCATACATGTGATTTTATAATCTAACTAGTGAAAAGTGATCATGTCATGTGTTTTCTGTCATTGTAAGAAAGCATTAAAAATTAGATGATTCAAAGTAACAGAGATTTACTTTGGCACATATTTAAAAGATTATAGTCTCAATTCAGTATTACTGGGACGAAGTCAGGTTGAAAGCAGGACTGACCTCTCTCCTTAAACTCTAAGGAGTACATCCTGCTGCTTTTCTTAGTATCTGTCAATAACCAGTACTATTTCCCTTGTGAGTTCATTATTCAAATCACGGTCACTTAAGGAATTTCATTTTCCTGAGTACCTAGTAAGATATCTCTTTATATCTCTATGAAAGAAACATGTTACATTCGGATGTCTGGATAATAGAAGACAACTTCTACCTTTGAATACCTTTAATTATATACATGCTGTTTTTATGATGCAAGAGAGCATTTTCTGAATCTATGGTTCAGCATATGGATGTTTTTAGAAGCCATTTCTCATTGCCAAACATCATCCTTTGGCTTGTTAAGATTGTATATGTTCTTTATTCTGTTAACTTTGCTCTTGTTAATGAATTCACACACTAAAGCAAACACAGTTTATCATTATCGTATCTGGTTCTTCTTGGTAGAACACAGTTCTTGCTGTCTTGAAAAATCAGCAACTGTGATAACCTGCAGGATACTCTGTTAGGGTCCCAGTGTAAAGAAAAGGAGGAAACACAGAACCTCAAAAGGGAAACAAGGTCTTCAGGAGATCTTCTGCCCTTCTACAGGTCATTTCAGTGGCAATAGCTGAGCAAAACAGGACATACTGGCAATGTAATTACCCTTAAGTTGTCAAGGCAACTTCCCTGTGGAAGTTCCTATGATAGCTGACTTCAAGTTTTACATGACTCCATAAATAATTGGGATAGAAACCTTTGTGTTTATGGATACCCTTTCTATCAAAAGCAAACAGGCATACATATTTCTTTACATCATCCCAGAAAAAAAATGATGAATCCCTATGTTCAGCTTAAATTAATAAGGATAAGACATTTGCAAAGTAGTTTTTACAAAAGTGGGTTTTTGAGTTACAGTAGAATATTTCATGCAAGAATATAGAAATTTCTCATATTATTTTAAATTAGATAGATGTTACATTTCAAGGCTTTCATGTATCACTAACTTCAAACCACATTTTCTTATTAATACTGAGATTTTTAAAATTACTAAACTTATCACTTTATCACTTGTCACTCTCTTCTATATCTTGTTCACATTCAATTTCATGATCTCTTGATATAATTGTTACTACATTCATATATGTATACATATGTATTGCTAAACACAATCTGTTCAGACTGTATAATGTTACTTTTATATTTGTTTTCAAAGATGACGGTTTGATACTGGATAACTAACATTTGTACTCTTTACTAGGGAAGACTATACCATGTTTTGCCGCATTCCTCGGCTGCCTGTAGAGCTCTGTGTAGGGTCGAGGTCTCTTGGATTTCCCCTGTCTGCATTCAGCTCTTGTTCAGCTCATGTTTAGGCAGTAATGGCAAGAATTTATGGGTGTATCTCTTGACATTTTTAAGACACACCATTTCATAGCAAACTCCCTGATCCTCTGGCACTTTCAATATCTCCATTAGCTTATTTTATTACAAATTCTCCAGGCATATACATTGTTTGTTGATGAAAGGAAATATGGAAATTTTGTACTCAAAATCTCATTCTCTAGCTGATTTCTTTGAATGTAAACATCTACCTCCTGGATTCATAACATTTTGAGCAGTTTTCCTTTGCTAGATTTACAATATACAATTCTTTTGATAAGAAGCATAATAAAACATTCACCTAAAATTAAATAGAGAATTAGACTTCAATTGATTGAAATTACATATTATAATCTTTAATAAACCAAACTAATTTTTATGACATATTGATGGTTGTACACGTGTTCTGAAATATTTCTAGTAAATATCAATTTATTTATTTTTCACTATTGGTATTGGAATGATTATTAAATCATAAACATCCATAATCTACAAAGATTATTTGAGTTAACTCAAGTTTATAATAGACAATGCTAGACTATTTAACAACTAAAAATTTTCTCTCTGCGTGTAGTTTTTATACCCTGATTTAGCAAAGAGAGATTTGGTGTTGAAAAAAGATAAATGCTTCATGAAGTCAGAAATCTGTAGTTGTCATATATAATAGCACAAGCAGATATGTATTCAAAGTGCTTTACATAAACGATGGTCTGGAGTACTGCATTTGATTGTAAAGTATGTTACATAATGTATATTAGTGTTTCTGTACCTTGGTAGCTTTAATTCTAACTAATGCTTTATAGGAGGGACTATTCCATTATTCCCTGAAAAAGAGGAAAGTAAATAATTCCCTGGAGTAGCATATAAACAATGAATGAAGGTGCTGTTTAACTTGCCAAGGCCCATATCACATCTATGTTTAAAATCATTCACTAAACTTTATGGACATTTGAGAAGTAAGTGATATAGCAATGAATCTGTGAACACAACCAGTTGAGAATTGCTTCAAAACATGGATATTAAAATCACAAGTCTTTTTTCCCCTTCCACACTATTTTATTTTCTTCAAAATTCACTTAGCAGCAGCACACCAACAAGAACAACATAACAATCAGAGGATGCTCAGTCATGTGCAGAACTTGGCTGGCACTCTGCAAATGTGACACAATATATTCTATTTGTGTAATACATTATCTCTTGTTTTATCTTAGTGAGGAATATAGGAAGTAAGTATTAAATAATTCACAAAGACTTGAGCTCCTTTTCACATCCTAGACATGCTCTGGATTTCATTTACAAAGAGACTAGATGATCTTTTCTCCTGTGTTAGAACAATTGATCCCTGGAGAGCTGCAAAAGAAAGACCCAGCACATGGAAGAGAAATGACGTCGTCCCAAATGGCTGCCTTGAAATTCAGTTTATTTCTGGCACTAACTCTGTCTATGTTAATAAGAGTCATCAAAACTTCCAAACATTTTAGGAACATCCTGTCTTCAGACTCCCCTCTCCTATGTTATTTATTCTATGTGACTGATCTACAAATCAGAGGTTCTTTCAACTCTGATCTTATTCATGTTTGAAAACAATAATTATCAATTCACTCTGCAAATGGATATTATGCAGTGAAAACTCAGAAACATCATAACAAAAGTGAAAGATAAGATAGTAAGAACAGGGTTGGGGAGGTCTATATGGACCGTCCAAAGCCTCCTCAGAATTTTTATGTTCCAGAACATTTATGCTTGAAAGCTCTCCAAACGTTGCTCTTTAGAACTTTACTTATAAAGAACTTATATCTAGTTATGGTTGGCTTTATAAATGGCTATTAGTGAAAGAATTCAGTCTTTTGCTCCCCTCAGAGATTTTCATGGGTTCACCTACATGTAGGTTTCATCAATTCCCTAATGGCTTGTTCATTTACAAAATTTCCAAACCTCTGTACCTAAGATAAGATAAATCCCTGTCCCAAAGCAACCTAGAGGCCAGGGTGCCTTCAAAAGAACCTGTTCCCTTAGAATGTAGGACCATCCCTTAGAATGTAGGACAGTTTAAGACCACCCTACCAGAAATCACTCAATAACCAAATACATTTCTTGAATAGTATGATTATACAAGTTGAATTTATTTGGATTATAGATGATTTAAACCTGGAGATGTGAATTACATTGTTTCTGCTGGATGATATTGATCTAGAGCAACAAATTTACTTTCTTTCTTGGACATTATCTCCTGCAAAGGTAGTTGGATCCATTCTTTACAAGTGACTGCTAGCTTAGAAAAGAGACAAAAACATGTGTCATTTCACTTAAAATAAAAAAAAAATTCTTTTGAATATCCTTTCATATATTTTTCCAATCACTAGTATTAAAAATATAGTATCATAAAATGCTGTTCTAAATAGGCTTGCTGAAATATAAAGTTCAGCTGCAATTGCAAAGCAGGAATGCAAGGATGATCAGCACTCCAGATGAGATGTGAAACCTCATGATGGACGAAAAGAATTACATAAATTAATACTGTTAATTACACTCCAAAGGGCAATGCCAAAATGATGGATGACTAACGCTGATTATTGAATGTTCTCTGTCAAGCAGGGAAGAATGAATTAGATCAATACAGCCAAAGTGATTTTTTGATGTACCTAATGTTTTCATCAATGTTTTTCTCTGGGCTCTTCCTTCTCTTATGATAATCATGAAAATAAATAGCTTGCCATATCACCTGATTATACAGCTAAATTTTGGAGTACTTATTATTGAGAGGGAATTGGAATGTAATAATACAATTAATTACCATGCTATTTATTCTATGATCATTATCCACAGCTTTCTGTATTATTCTGTTCAATTTATCTTTCTCTTTTAAACACAGCCAAGCATGCTGGGAGAGCATGAATTCTCTCAAATGAATAAAGAGAATGCAATAGTTGATACTTCACTTTGCTGTCTGTACCATTAACCCAGATCTCTTAAAGTAAGAAATGCAATCTGGAAGTCAAATGTAACACCTATTATTTAAAAGTCTGTAAAATTAACCCAGAAGTTACAATAACAAATATAATTGATCTTTTTAAAACAGATAAACAATTCCAAATAATTATTCCTATCATAAAACAAACGTAAGAAAAGATTCACAGTATTGTAGGAGATGACCTAGAAGTGGTCATTGAATGGCAGAGCTCTCCTGTGCTATAAGGATTTATTTGGAGTAAGTTTGAAGTGAGAAAGTTGGTGTCTTAGTTAGAGTTTTACCACTGTGCACAGATACCATGACCAAGGCAACTCTTATAATGATTACAGATCCAGAGGTTCAGTCCATTATCATCAGGAAGGTGTTCATGGCAGTGTTCAGGCAAGAGTGGTGAGGAGGAACTGAGAGTTATACATCTTCATCTGGAGGCTGCTAGGAGAATAATGGGTTCCACGCAGCTAGGACAGGGGTATTAATGATCATTCTTTCAGTGACACATCTAATCAAACAAGACCAGACCTATTCCAACAAGCCCATACCTCCAAATCGTGACACTCCCTGGGGCAAGCATATACAAACCATCACAGTCTACTTATGAAAGGTTGTAACAAATAGTTTTAACTTGAGAATAAGCAGTTTTATCAGTCACATGTCAGAGAGGCAATAATCAGTTGCAGAATAAAATGACTCAGAATTTCATGAGGACTAGCTGAAAACTTCAGTAGACTGAATGATCACAGCTTCAAATTCAGGTGTGAAAGAATTAATCCTGAGGATTATCACAGTAGGAAGTGGACTTTGGTAGTTCTAGGTCAATAGAGATGCTTCCATGATAGACATGGGCATCTACCCTGCCATGCTTACAAACCAGAACATAGCCCTAAATGGAAACAACCATTCTGAGGATTGTTTTCTAGTTCATCTTACTTTCAGATATATAAGATGACCAAATGATATAAGAAACAAATTATTGTTGTACATAAGTTACATAATATACTCTAATTTGTTATAGCAGAATGAAACAGTAGAAAAATTGACCTATAGCTGCAAATCTTCACATTACTGCACATGAGAATAAAAATTAAAATGCTTAAAAGGTGCTGGTCTTCCTACTACCCTGGACTGTTGGCAACCAGCACACAAGGCAAAGGGAGCAGAGTCAAGAAGCAGGGTTTCAGACAGCCCATGAGTAGGAACAGAAATGACATTTGGGATCAACTTCAGGGAGATCCACTTTAGTCAGGGTGAATCAGTGGTTATATCATTTTGGTGTTAGGAGATAGAAATATCCAGGATGGGCAAAGGTCATTGGCTGAAGACTAAGTTACTGGGATGCCTCATTACCACTGGGAGACATTCCAAGAATCTCAGGGGATGGCTGAAGGAGTTCTTATTGAGAAAAGAAGGAGGAGGAGGAGGAGGAGGAGGAGGAGGAGGAGGAGGAGGAGGAGGAAGAGAAGGAGAAGAAGTTGAACATATAATCTCACCAAGGCTATGTGAGATTCCACAAGTAGATATATAGTGGTTTAGGGCTCCCCAGACAAAGTCAGAGAAGAAGAAGTCTTGCTGGTAAAAAGAGTCCTCCATTTTGCACTGATCTCAGGGCTTTCCAGTAATGTCAGACTTCGATTTTAGCAGCAGGGTTTCTGCACAAAACTGTTGACACTAAATTGGCTCTATTATTACTGTAGCTTTCACATAGTTCTTCTTGTTGTTTTGTTATTTGTTGTGAGAAGGGTCTCCTTTCATAGCTGCAGCCATCCTGCGAGTGAATATGTTGTGGGGTTCCTCTAACCCATGATCCTACAGCCTTCACAATCTGAGTTATGGGATTACATAAGTTGATCACTGTACATAGCTAGATCTTTGTTTTGAAGACTCACTTGCTGCCTCAATCAAATCATTTCGCCAACCTCATTGTTTTTGGTATGTTCAATACGCTATCTTTATTATGAAAGAAAATATATAGCCTGTTGAGTTATACTGAAAGCAATCTGGATAATGTTTACTGGTTAATTTTTTATCCTTTTTGATTAATCATTTCTGTTTGGTAAGTGGCTGATTAAAAGTAGGAAAAAATTCTACACTTACTTCCTGAAAGCAAAGGTTGGTTTAGCTTGACACTTACCTAAACATATAAAAGGATCCTTTCCCATAGTTTAGACCTGGAATATCCTGAAGGCCTTTTTGTCCTTATCTTGCTCTTACTGGGAAATGTACAGTATTTGAGAAGTAGGAGATCTGAGTCATTCAAGACAGAACATGATAATATTTCCAATGGGATAAGTCCTGTATTTGTTACTTATAAACAAACATGTGAAAAGAAGCACATAAGGAAGAAATCATTTGGCTTACAGTTCAAGAAGGGATGTGTGGTCAATATCAGAAAGCAGTATGGTCATGAGGATGCTGGTCATGTCACATTTAGAGTTAGGAAGCTGAGATCATCCAAGAAGTACAGCCAGGTTTTACAACCTCAAAATCTTTCCCTACAGACGGGCTTTCTCCAAAGTTCTTCCTAACAGTTCACAGCATTCCAAAACATGGCCACCATATGGAAATGGAGTGTTCAAACATGTAAACTTACTTGGATTATTTCATATTTAAATTGCAATAGATTCTTAGACATCTCCCCTTCTTAATTTTCACACCAAGCCATGAGGCAATGGTGCCTTCTGCCCAGGCCCATGACAAAGCAGTAAATTGGTCCTTTCCTGAAACCTTAAAACTGTGAGTCAGAAAACACACTCTGTCTATGCAAATCAGTTTATCTCAAGAATTGTTATAACAGGAAGCTGGCAATCCTAATCTTTCATGGTTTTTGAGTCTTTCTGTTCCTCCATTCCAAAATGGAAGTTTTGAAAAGTTCTTCTTTCTCCTCCCTCCATTTCTCCATCTCCTTCTCCATCTCTGTCCTTCTCTCTCTCTCTAGCATACACACACACACACATACACATGCACACACACACACACACATACACACACACACACATACACACGCACACACACACACACAGACACACTACAA
Source organism: Grammomys surdaster (assembly GCF_004785775.1). Lineage (NCBI taxonomy): Eukaryota > Metazoa > Chordata > Mammalia > Rodentia > Muridae > Grammomys > Grammomys surdaster. The sequence goes on from NW_021620961.1 coordinate 5,552,832, forward strand.
ATATCTTAGGAAAATACATTCCATTCTTTGAGTGCTGAAATTCTAAAAGACTCATGAATCACAATTTAAAAAGTCTATTTTCCCTACGGGCACCCACTGTGATAAAAAATATTTTGAGGTTAAGTTTTGTAGGCTTAATGTTTAAGAACGTTAACAAAATGTAAGATATTTTAAAGTCACTTTTGTAAATATTAAGCCCCTCTCTTTTTACATAAAATTCTGTTATGAATAAATCATTTGATTGTCTGAAAGAATATTTCCTTTACATGTTACAAACTGTTTTAGAGAAACAGAATCATTCTTTTTGCCCTATTTTATCTTTTGGAGAATACTCTCTGTAGCCCAATAGATTTCTTAAGATCTTTTATTTTTCAGAAGAATATGCCTACTCTCAAGTGTCCAGTTGTTCTTTTTATCTGATGAGGCCTATTTAAAACTTGCATGCATGTCTAGGTTATCAGATTTGCTTTAAAATGCTGCCATTCATCTGTTCAATTTAATGCACACTCAGAAGGGAGTTACTGTATTGACTAAGGGCACTGCCATGGTGTAGCTTGGGAAATGAGAAAAAGAAGGCAGGCTTAAACTAAGAAGGTCATTAACTCTGCCTAGCACTGTGAGACATCAATAGTGCATTAGATCTAATCACATTTTCTGTGGTCAACCACAGACAATAAGAAGTGGTTTCTTACTCAAAAAGGAACATTACTTATTCTTTTAATCACCTGCTGATGTATTCTACTTTAAACTTATGGCAATTAGTTTTGCCTTTTTCTTGATCTTGAAGTAAAAAGCATAACCCATTTTGAGAAGTAGAACCCACTTTGGAAAAAAAGACAAACTCTTTTGACATTGTGTTGCTAACTAAATTTATACTTGAATACATAATAAACAGATATAAACAATATAGAATTGATATCACTTAGTGGTATAGATAGTAGGTTTGGGCATCACAGAGGCCCTGTGGTGGATCCCCAGAGCCCTCTAAAATGGGGTGATGTGGTCAAACATATCGGTAATCCCTGTAAATCCTGATGTGGAAGCTGTCTCAATGAATTAAAGGCCATTTGGGTGGTGGCAGGAACCCCTAGAAAATTCATAAGACTTGGGAGATAAGCAGCTCTCAGGACTCAATGGGATCACCTTACTCAAAATGCCCAACAGTGGGGAGATAGAACCTGTAGGGACCACCTCCAGTAGATAGACGGGGCCCCCAGTAGAGGTATGGGGTCACCAACCTATCTTGAAAAATTTTGATCCAGAATTGTCCCAGTCTAAATTAAATAAAGGTACAAAAACAGAGCAGAGATTGAAGGAAAGGCCATACAGTGACTTGCCCAGCTTGGGATCCTTTGCATGGGCAGGCACCAAACCTTTACTGTTACCAAACCCTTATTATTGGTTCCATGTTGTACATGCAGACAAGAGCCCAGAATGGTTGTCCTCTGAGAGACTCTACCAGAAGCTGATGGAGGCAGATGCAGATACTTACAGCTAAACATTGGACTGAGGTCAGGGACTGACCCCTATGGAAAGGTTAGAGGAAGGATTGATGGAGCAGAAAGGGATGGTATCCCCATAGAAATTGCAACAGTATCAACTAACCCAGACCCCTCAGATCTCCCAGAGACGAAGCCACAAACGAAAGAGCGTACATGGGTTGGACTGTGGCTACTGAAACATACGTAACAGAGGACTGCCTTCTCTGACCTCAGTGGGAGAGGATGCACCTAATTCTGTAGAAACATGATGTACCAGGGAAGAGGGATGCTGGGGTGAGGGTTAGGTAGGTAGGGAGGGAGGAGGGTAGGCTGGAGAATATTCTCCCATAGACAAAGGAGAGGGGGATGGGGTGAAGAACTCTTGGCTGGGGAATCAGGAATGAGGTTAACATTTGGAATGTAAAAAAATAAATAATTTTATAAATAAACAAATCAGAAAGAAAAAGTTAGAATTGTTTCAATGCTAATAGGGGATAGAAGGCTGGAGTTTACTGCTTCTTCTGAATCTATTTTGTTCATTATAGCTTTTCTCAGTAACATATCTGTCTGCTAGCTAACATGGATTGTGGTTGTTATGGCAACACAACCTTTATGACAGTATTCCAAACGTCCAAAATCCTCCAAGCTTCTCTGAAAATACTGGAATCCCCTTCTTTTATGCTTCTAATACCAATGCCACAGAGAAGTAAAGCAGAAATCACATGAGAATGTATATTAGCACATTTCTAGCTCAGTTTTCTTTACTTGCTAAACAGAACAAAGTCAAAAGTATGGATTCAGAGGTTATGAAATATGTGTAACTTCTCTACAAGGGAGACAATCAGAGACATAATAATGATACACACCACAGAAATGAATTAGGTTTAATAATGAACTTCATTTCAATCTCTCTTTTGACCAGAGTTATGAGTTATTCTTCTAGATGCCAAGTCAAAACCATTCTAAGACCACCAAAGTTTACTACAATCATGGCATCAATATCAGAATTTTTTATGAATAAATACATGAAATTAAGAAAGGTTATCTGCTTCATTTGTTTCATCAAGCAGTGGAATAAATAAATAAATAAATAAATAGTTCCAATAAATTATCCTTTTGGAACAGAGGATGCATATATGCATGTAAGTCTCTAGTACAGGTCACTCCTAAAATACATCCATGAAAGTGTTGCTCTAAGCCTATATTCTATTCAGTATGCAGGTCTTTCTTCTCTACTTTCAAAGTGACATCACTCAGTGATTGTAGAGAAACCTTCTCACTCAAAACACTAGGTGAATAAGCTACTACAATATACTGTGCAAAGAGAGTGGTGATGCTAAATTCTTTCGTGGAACACTGAATAATTGTAATTTTAGTCCAGGTTGGTAAGATTTCTGACAGTGTAGGTGTTGCCAAATGAAAGCGCCTCCTTTGTGGGCATTTTTTAAAGGGGAGAATTCATCTGATTGACACAAATATCTACAACAGTTTAAGCACCATGTTGAACAAGTATGGCATTCTCCAGTTAGAGATGACAGAACAAAAATGGAGTTGATTGGTTTATGGATTTGATGACATTTCTCATAATAAAATCTTTCTGGTAATGCAATGTGTACATTCCTTCTCATGGGTACCATCTTAGTTTTATATTACTCTACTATATGTGCTCTGTGCCATCATATCCCATGATGATTTTGCATCCATGTTTAGCAGAGTGTATGCTGTTGTTCATGTGTGGTCACTGAGGAAGTGTGTTAGCACTTATCAGGTTTAGGAGTTCCCTGGAGAAAGCTTTGGGGTCTCTTTAGTATACTATCATATCATCTGCAAATAGTAATATTTTGACTTCTTCTTTTTCCAATTCCTTTGACCTATTGTTGTCTAATTTCTATGACTAGGGCTTCAAGTACTATATTGAATAGGTAGGGACAGAGTGAGTGGGCAGCCTTGTCTAGTCCCTGATTTTAGTGGGATTGCTTCAAGTTTCTCTCCATTTAGTTTAGTGTTGGCTACTGGTTTGATGTATACTGTTTTTACTATGTGTACATATGGGCCTTGAATTCCTGTTCTTTCCAAGACTTTTACCATGAAGGGATGTCAAATTTTGTCAGATGCTTTCTCAGCATCTAGTGAGATGATCATGTGATTTTTTTTTCTGTTAGTCTGTTTATATAGTGGATTACACTGATGGATTTCCGAATATTGAACCATCCCAGCATTCCTGGGATAAAGCCTAGTTGATCATGATGGATGATTGTTTTGATGTGTTCTTGGATTCAGTTTGCGAGAATTTTATAGAGAATTTTTCAATCGATATTCATAAAGAAGATAGGTCTCAAGTTCTCTGTTAGGACTTAGTATGGTTTAGGTATGAGCATAATTGTAGCTTCATAGAACGAATTGGGTAGTGTTCCTTCTGTTTCTATTTTGTGGAATAGTTTATAGAGAATCGGTATTAGGTCTTCTTGGAAGGTCTGATAAAATTCTGCAGTAAAACCATCTGGTCCTGGGCTTTGTGTGTGTGTGTGTGTGTAGAATTTAATGAGTGCTGCTACTTCTTTAGGGGTTATGGGACTGTTTAGATGGTATATCTGATCATGATTGAACTTTGGTACTTGGTATCTGTCTAGAAAATTGTCCATTTCATCCAGATTTTCTAGTTTTGTTGAGTATAGGCCTTTGTAGTAGGATCTGATGATTTTTTTAAATTTCCTCAGTTTATGTTGTTATATCTACCTTTTCAGTTCTGATTTTATTAATTTATATACTGTCTCTGTGCCCTCTAGTTAGTCTGGCTAAGGGATTATTTATCTTGTAGATTTTCAAAAAGAACCAACTCCTGTTATTATTTTTTAATTACTCTTTGTATAGTTATTTTTTTCTACTTGGTTGATTTCAGCCCTGAGTTTGAATATTTCCTGTCATCTACTGCTCTTGGGGATATTTGCTTCTTTTTGTTCTAGAGCTTTCAGGTGTGTTGTCAAGTTGCTAGTGTATGCTTTCTCCAGCTACTTTTTGTAGGCAATTAAAGCTATGAGTTTTCCTCTTATCACTGCTTTCATTGTGTCCCATAAGTTTTGGTACGAAGAGTTTTCATTTTCATTAAATTCTAAAAAGTCTTTAATTTTTTTCTTTACTTCTTCCCTGACCAAGTTATCATTGGGTAGATGATTGTTCATTTTCCATGTATATGTGAGCTTTCCATTGATTTTATCATTATTGAAGCCCAGCCTTAGACTGTGGTGATCTGATAGGATGCATGGGATTATTGCAACTTTCTTGTGTGTGTTGAGGCCTGTTTTGTGACCAATTATATGATCGATTTTGGAAAGGGTACCATGAGGTACTAAGAAGAAGGAATATTCTTTTTTTTTGGATGAAATGTTCTATAAATTTCTACTAAATCCATTTGGTTCATAACTTCTCTTAGTTTCACTGTGTCTCTGTGTAGTTTCTGTTTCCATGATCTGTCCATTGATGGAAGTGGGGAGTTGAAGTCCCCCACTATTATTTTGTGAGGAGCAATGTGTGCTTTGAGCTTTAGTAAAGTTTCTTTTCTGCATGTGGGTGCCTTGCATTTGAGCATATATGTTCAGAATTGAGAGTTCATCTTGATTGATTTTTCCTTTGATGAGTATGAAGTGTCCTTCTTTAACTTTCTTGATAACTTTTGGTTGAAAGTTGATTTTATTCAATATTAGAATGGCTACTCCAGCTTGTTTCTTAATACCATTTGCTTGGAAAGTCATTTTCCAACGTTTTACTCTGTGTTAGTGTCTTTGTCACTGAGGCATGTTTCCTGTATGCAGCAAAATTCTGGGTCCTGCTTAGTTATCCAGCCTGTTAGTCTACATCTTTTTATTAGGGAATTGAGTCCATTGATGTTAAGAGATATTAATGAAAATTGATTGTTGCTTCCTGTTATTTTTGTTGTTAGAGGCAGAGTTATGTTTGTGTAGCTATCTTCTTTTGGCTTGTTGGAAGAAAATTACTTTCTCGCTTTTTCTAGGTTGTAGTTTCCCTCCTTGTGTTGGAGTTTTACCACTATTATCATTTTATGACTTTATTTGTGGAAAGATATTGTGTAAATTTGGTTTTGTCAAGGAATATCTTGCTTTCTCCATCTATGGTAATTGAGAGTTTTACTGGGTATAGTAGCCTGCACTGGCATTTGTGTTCTCTTAGGGTCTGTATGACATCTCTCCAGGATCATGTAGCTTTTATAGACTCTGTTGAGAGGTCTGGTTTAATTCTGATAGGCCTGAATTTATAATTTACTTGACCTTTTACCCTTACTGGTTTTAATATTCTTTTTTGTTTTGTGCATTTGGTGTTTTGATTATTATGTGATGGGAAATTTTCTTTTTTGATCTAGTCTATCTGGAGTTCTGTAGGCTTCTTGCATGTTCATAGGCATCTATTTCTTTAGGTTAGGGAAATTTTCTTCTATAGTTTTGTTAAAGACATTTACTGGCCCTATAAGTTGGAAATCTTCGCTCTTTTCTATCCCTATTATCTTTAGGTTTGGTCTTCTCATTGTGTCCTAGATATCCTGGATGTTTTTGGTTAGGAGCTTTTTGCATTTTGTATTTTCATGGTCAGTTATGTCAATGTTTTCTATGGCATCTTCTGTACCTGAAATTCTCTCTTCTATCTCTTGTAGCATTCTGTTGGTGATGCTTGAATCCATGACTCCTGATCTCTTTCCTAGGTTTTCTTTCTCCAGGTTAGTCTCCCTTTATGATTTATTTACTTTTTCTACTTCCATTTTTATGTCCTGGATGGTTTTGTTCAATTCCTTCACCTGTTTGTTTGTGTTTTCTTGTAATTCTTCAGGGGATTTTCGTATTTCCCCTTTAAAGGTTTCTACCTGTTTACCTGTGTTTGCCTGTATTTCTTTGAGGGAGTTATTTATGTTCTTCTTAAAGTCCTCTATCATCATCATGAGAAGCGATTTTAAATCCGAATCTTGCTGGGAGAACTAGGTTCTGATTATGCCAAGTATTCTTGGTTTCTGTTGCTTTTTCTTCTGTTTGCCTTTTACCATCTGTTTATCTCTAGTGCTACCTTCACTCACTGTCTCTGACTGGAGCCTGTCTGTCCTGTTATCTTGGTTGTATCTGAACACCTCAGAGTCCAACTGTCTTTGTGATCATGAGATCCTGGGTGTAAGAGCTCCTGGAAGTCAGGCTTCTTGTGGGATCCTGACATCCTGGTGTGACCAAGCTCCTGAGATCCTGTAATTCTATTATCTTATGTTCCTGGGTTTGTTAGAGCTCCTGGGAATCCAGCCTCCTCTGGGTTTTGTGGAATTTGGTGCAGAGCTATTGCCCTAGGTCTGCTCAGGGCACAGGCACAGACCGTAAGAATCAAAACTTGTAAGTGTTATATTATTAAATATATTAAGTATAAATTTTTTTATTGATGGCAAAACTGTTTTATAAAAAATGTTTAAATATATACACTCACATGGGGAGGCAGGATGATAGCTCAATAAATATCTTGAAAAGGTTAGTATATATAAGGAGTCTCCTTTCAAACACTCATAGATCTAAAACATAAAGATTTCTGATTAGAAAAATAACTGCTGAATGAAGTTGCTTTAAACAGGCTGCAAAATGTTCAATATGCATGTCTTCTAATAGGAGAGGAGTCAATACTGTAACACAGGTTGATTGTATCTCTTCTGACAGGGAACAATAGTAGAAGACATTGATTAGTAGAGGAGCTTGGGGGAGTGACATTTACAGTATAATGGATTAAGTTTAATGAGAGGGTTTACTACTCGCCAATAGAAAGCTTAACCTATTCTCACATTAGTCAGACATTATTGTCCTGAATAATTTAAAGTAGATTAAATGATTTATTGACTACTTCTAAATGTCCAAAGAAGGTAAACATTTATATCTTCATGAAACAGAATTATTTTCAAGTTCCTGAACATATTTCTGATTGTTTCTATCTTTCAAACATCTTAATGAGTAAATTAATTTTATTGTTAAATTAAAATATCATTATAATTGTTCAATAAGATAAACTAGATATTTAATCAGTAAATACAATTTAAAACTTTTTCTAAAAGTTGTGTCAAAAGTAGCTGATATTTTTAAATCATTTTATAATTCTAATTTCATATATGTATATGTGTGCATATGGCTGTGATGTCCCAATAGGACAGTGGATATCACCACTTATCACAAGAGTGGTCCTTGTATTCCCCCAGATAAATTTCTGTAATTTAACTCAGGTTCTCAGACTTGTCTACAAAGAGCATTCCCTGATAAGTCATCTCTTGATCTCTATTCTTGATAATCTTTGAATATTAAAAGAATAATAGCAAAAGTGAGGTTTAAATTGAGAAAGAGATGGGATAAAAGGAAAGAACATGCTGGGGAATGTATAAATATCAAAGAACTTTTGGAGAAACCATGTGGAGGCCTATTAAGAATTTATATGTAGTTGTCTTAAAGAAAGGATGGTAGTCCTCCCAGAATTCATAAATTGTCAAATGGAAAGCCTATTGAAAGATGTGACATAACTTCCATGGAATTCTGGGTCAGGAGAGGTCTGATAAAGTGCCAAAACCATCCATTGTAATTGTTCTTGGTTGGATGCTCACCAGAATTTGAACACGCCACACAAATAAGTCACAGGAGTTTCATAAGTCAAGCTAGTACTGACTTCAAAGTTTCCTCCAAGCTTAGCAGCTTTCATAGTACTGAAAGCTGATATGGATGCTTCCAAAGGGAGACGTTATCAACAGTGGTCGCAAGTGTAAACCTTGCAAGCTAAAACAATGACTACCCTGGCAATGCTGGGTAGCCTGCCAGGAGCATACCCTGGTATGCTCCTAAGTGAAAAAGGAACAAGGATGTTACAGAGATAGTAAACCATTTTGGGCTTAGACTTAAGACTCTTTACAGAGGAGTAAACTGATGATTGGCATAAATCCAGAAGAAAACCCATGGTTGGTAGCTATGAAAGCAATTTGGGTGAGTCTACTGCTATTATTGTGCTAAATAGAAAGTACCAATCCACCTTTTAAATATTTATCTCCAATACTCTAGCTTCCCTTCAGATCATAAAAGCCCTTTGCCTTTAACTAAATATTTATCTCTATATTCATCAATTAACCAAACTAATGCATGTGATTTGTTTTCATTTAATGTGTCTATAGAAGAACAGTAAAAACAATGTCTACTTGTATTATTTTAATATCTCAACATTTAGTCTTCAGACACAGCTTACTTAGCAGGCAAGAGTGCTTGCTATTGTCAGTCATCATCATTTTAGCATATTTTCACAATATCAGCAATTGATTCAGTGATTCAAAATTATTCGAAGTTCAAGAGACAAGTGTCTTTGAACTGTTCAGGCATAAATGAGACAACACCACTCTTACGAAATGTGCCAAAATATCATAAAATATAGAGTGCAAATACTTTAAGTATTGAAGGTCATGGAAGAATGTGAGAAAACAGTGTCGTATGGAGATGACAGGTCCTTTGCATTCACAAACTAACAGTAGCTGTGGATGCCTGAACAAATCCTGGATAAGATCAGGATAGTATTCCATCATGAATGATAGGTGTGCTTGTGGTGGAGCAGGGTCATTAGGCTCTACAACTAGCTGGAGAGCTATAGAAAGTTGATTACTGGGGAAGGAAGAATCTATTTCTTTGATGGTATGATGGCTGGTAGATTGACTAAGTGCCTGTTGACACATACTCATATGTATATGAGTACTCCTGCACTCATACATATATGGGCATGAGTAACTAGACTGAGCAGTTTGTTTTTAAAAAACGACATCAAGTTGGGAAAGGAACACAAGGTAAGGCATATGGCATGGGTTGGAGAGAGGATGGTGAACTGAATAGGATAAAAAGAATTACTTGAATGTATTTAATTTTCAAAACAATGAAAAACAAAATTAAAAATATAAAAAATAAAAGGTTGCATTTAAATATGTAAACATACTTAATAAAAATTATTTTAAATATTAAACTTTAAAAATATGTTCAAAGCTTTTATGTATAAAAGGTTTAGCTTGTGTGTACATATGGACACCATGTGTGTACAGTGCCTCTAAAGAGAAGTGGAAATTAAATCCCCCAGAATTAGAGGTACAGATGCTTATCAGCCAATATGTTGATTCTATGAGCAAAACTCATGTCCTCTGAAAGACCAGCAAATGCTTTTAGTGTAAATCCATCTTTTCGTCCCCACATATTGAAATATAAAAAGGTACTAGCTACTGTTATTGTTTTTCTATAGTCACATTAGATACAAACTGCTCAAGTAAAATACACATAATTCATAAAATGTAAAATCAAAGGGAAACTTAAGTAAAATAAAAATATAATCATAGTTTAGTAAAGTCTATATTTTATATAAGAATACATAGTCATTCAGTAACAAAATAGATGTAGATGAAAAATAAATGCAATTGGAAAGCAATCAGAAAATGACATTCAAACTTTAGATAAAATTCATATGCAAATGTTATGAATCTCAATCCTACTTATGCTGTTACATTAGGTTTTATTCTAGTAAATAAAATTTATGTTGATTTAAAGGACATCTTTCAGAACCAGTTCTTTCTTTTTCATTCTTTTAAGAATTCCGGGTGCTTCCCAAGTCTTTTGAATGGCAATATTATCAGTCTTAGTTATCTCTTTGCCATATTACAGGAACTAATGTCAATTTCTACAATATCAGTCTCCATTCTAGAAACCTCCAGGTGCCTCTCTGGCTGGATATACTCAACATTTTACTTCAATCTCAACCAATTATCTTGTGTATGTTACATTTGATTGAATGAATGCTTGTATACCAAAGTCACTGAATCCACTAGTAGAATGTGATGAGTCTCGAAAACTGTATTTAATACTGTGAGCAATTCCCAGACTCATGTATAAATATTCTTCTGGAAATTTTCTTACATAGTTCTTTTATTTACTACTACTCCTTCCTCAACCAAAATATGACATTCTATCATTGGTAAATATGGTTTCTAGTCTAATTTCACATATAGATTTGTGTTTTGTTTCACATATTTTTAATGTAATATTTGTTTTTGATTTTCATTCATACTGTTAATAGACCACTAATCTACATTCTGTATAACACTTGCTCTTCCATTTTCATCTCTCAGACTCTGCAATCAGTCTTTTATTATGTTTCTATGTGTTTAATGTTACATATTCCACATACTGGTTATGTCACATTTGGTTCATTTCATCTAGTGAAATGTGTTCTGTATTTCTATGTTCTTGCATGTGGAAACACTTCCATTTGAAAGTCTAGATAATAGCCCTGTGATGTACATGAGTACACATATTCTCTGTTCTTTATACATTTAAAAACTAATGCATGCTTGCATGCTTACATATTTTTACTCTTGTGAGTAAAGGCACAGCAAACCAGGATTATAGATTTACATATTATATTTCTGAGGAAAATTCCAGAGATTTAACCTTTATATTAACCAATATGCTGTTAGGAGTCATTTTGGATACACTAAGGTTGTCAGTTAATCTTCCTGGAGATGACCTTCCAGTTCATGCCCATTGTTTTTGCATGATCTGTGGTAAATGAGTTCAATAGAAAGTTTCCAAAGAGACTTCATCTCAGGATCGTTTCTAGCAGCTGATATGCCTTTCCTGTCACTATTAACTTAATATTATGATCCCTGAGCATTAGTGTATACTATTGATCAGATTTTCTACAGACTAAAATAAAGATGAATTTTCATCGATTAATGCTGTTTAGAAGAATTAATGATTTTGTAGAATTCCTGATTTTATTCCCATAATTTTAGAAAGAATATTTAAGAGATGATCCTAATTGTTTTTCTAGAAATGTGTAATAAATTCAGAATCAAGAATAGAATGTGCCCACTCAATAATAATAAGTAAATGCTACAGAATACAAAATACAATGGGCTTTCATAATTGCACTAAATAAAGAAAGAGGCTTGGGACAAATTTGTGTTCAAGGAAAAACGTTTATGTCCAAGGTTAAAGCCACAGGTCTGCACTATGACAAGGCCATGTGAAAACTGTTGCTTTGAACTTATAATGAGCATATTATAATGAAAAACTGCTTTGAACTTAATATTAACATCTTTCTGTAGTCCCGTTTTATGTAGTATTTTATCTGTGATGTCATTTTCTAAAGAATTTTTGTCTAAGAAGGTATAAATAGGACTGAAGAAAAAATAATGTTTGTTGGATTGTTAGGCTAGATACTCTTTGCCATCCCCATCAATCCATCCTCCCAACTTCCATCCATCCATCCATCCATCCATCCATCCATCCATCCATCCATCCAAATGTATATTTTGTCTTGTTGGATGGTTAGGCTGGGGCTCTCTGTGCTACCCACTCATCCATCAATTCATCCATCTTTCCATCTATCTATCCATCTACCCAAATGCATATTTTGTCCATATGTACATGTAAAGAACAGATTATGACAGATGAATGGGTCTGTCCAGAGTGTGAGTATATGAATGTTTATGTATCTGTGTAAATTTGCCAGTATAAAGCATCTTTATTTGTTTCCTTTCCTTCTTCTCTGGTTCACAAAGAGTTACCAGCCTAGCCAGAGATGCTTCTGTCTGCCTAGATAGAGAAAGGAGCAATAGCAATAAATCCTTTACCTAATATCCCGTGCTGTTAGCAATAAGTGTAGATCCAGAGGCCTGCAGCTTCTGACCTCAGAGAAACTTATAGTCAAGATAGTCATGTGTTATTATCGGAAGGAACCCTACTCTCGCAGAAGACCAGTCTTGCCCACTCTGTTGCTCCTCCCCTTCAGCTGCTTCAGAGAGGACTCAGCCTCGTGCTAAGCTCCTGGTACTAGGCCACACAATTCTAGGCTTGACCCTCTGGAATCATGACCAAATAAGACTTTTATTCGTAAGTAGCCCTTAACAAGCATTCCATTATAGATATGAAAAACTGATTGATAAAGTGTATTATTATTTACATGGTATTTAACACATATAAGTAAGAATTTGGGGTATCAAGGATGTTGAATGATAAGAGATAACATTGCTTCTGGAAAAATGAAAATTTATATTCAGAACAATTCTCATACCCATATGGAAAGGTTCTAAGTTTTTCAACTTTTGGATCAAACTTTGATGAATGCTTATTTAATCTACTATATACGTGCATCTAAAGCAGCACTGTTAATGATTGCTAAACAGTAAATTTTGTGAATGGAAAATGGCTACATAAGTCATGTCATCATCATAGTCAAATATCAAACTGATGTTAAAATAAACTAGGCTACATCTATAATATCAAACAGATTTTGAAGAAAATTAGGTTTTAAGGAATTGACATTTTATATGAATGGGATGAAAATGAGGAAATAGAGAATCCCTTTCTCTCTCTATACTCATGCAATTACGAAATGTGAAATGGGGACTCATTGAGACCACGGTTGTCTGCAAGTAAGGAAGAGAGTTCATCCCTAGCAGTCAGAATCAGCATGCATCCTGATGTATATTTTCTGTATTCCTAAACTTTGAGACATCGACATATAATTTTTAAGCCCCTGTGACTGTTATTCCACTATGACTATATTAGAGAGCTATGAGAGTATTCATTAAAATTTACGCTTTTAAAATCTCTAGTCATAGCTACTTAAAAAACAAATATTATTTTGAAAGCTTTTATCTCAATAGTAAAGTTATTTTAATTTTAAAAAATTACTACTTTTAGCTCCTGAAACATAGTTCGTTTTTTACAACTTTCTTGTGACTGTATCACCCACAGTACTTTATAGCATAAGGTATGTAACTGAGAGATATTCCTCCCTTTTTCTAATGCTCTGTAAAACATATTATAGTTAGACAAAAAAGTAATACTATCCAAAATACTGATATTGTCTACACTTTTAATAATTTTAAGCATATTTTTAATTATATTAAGAGTTTCCATGAGGAGAAACTTAGGTCTCTAATTTAAGATGTGCAGATACATCCTGGTGTGTCAAGAAGACTCTTATGAGAAAATCTGTCCAAAAGAAAAGAGTTAATAAGGGATGTAAACTGTCTAACACAAGCCCTTGGGTTTCTCTAGCTACTGAACTGGAAGGAACACTGAGTATATGGCAGGAAGGAGTGTAAAGAGAGAAAGAGAGTCTCTGTTTCCTCATTTTGATCCCATTCTTATAATGCAACCAATAGAAGTAGGCAAGAATTACACACATGAAGCCAAAAAGGACCATGTCTCAAAAGAGTCACCTAGGAGGTTAACATCCTCACATAAACATCTAAGTGAGAAGAATAGATCAAAACATAACTCATCTTTCAAGTTTGGTGAATATCAACATTTGGTTCCTCTTTACACTATGTATTCTAATTCTTCATTTGTTGTAAAGTACTTTTGAAGCCAGTAACAAAATATATGACATAAATACAGGCAACTTACAATATAGAATCTTGAAACACTTGTTGGTTACATAAACGACCATTTCTACATCTAATGAAAATGAGAGTTTATAGATATCGCTAGTGAGCAACATTGAAACTTTAATTTTTGTTGTTATTGTTTTATTTTTGAGCAAATACAAGGCCAATGTTCACATCCTGTGACTGATGGTTATTTTAAGTTTTGTGTAATTTATTTCACATGTTCTTTTCTTTGAATTAAGCTTAATTGTGAAATGGAATAACTTTTAGGAAAAGGTTCCATAATGTAAGTATTTAACTATTTGGTTTTTATTTATTATAGTGGAAAAAAGGAATTCACTCAGCATAGTATTTTGAAAACTTACACCCAACTATTGGACTGAAGTCAGGGACTCCTGTAGTTGAATTAGGGAAAGGCTGGAAGAAGATGAGGAGGAGGAAAACCCCATAGGAAACCAGCAGTCTCAACTAACCAAGACCTCTGAGATCTCTGAGACACTGAGCCACAACCAGGCAGCATGCATAAGCTGGTCTGACACCCCCAACATGTATATAGCAGAGGACTGCCTCATCTGGCCTCAGTGGGAGAAGATGCACCTAACATTGGAGATACTCGAGGCCCCAAGGAGTTGGGAGGTCTGAGGGGGAGTGAGGACATCCTCTTGGAGCCAGGGTGGGGAACGGGATGAGGAACTTGGAGGACAGATAGGGAGTGTGGCAACAACTGGATTGTAAAGAAACAGAAGTAATAAAAAACCATTGACAAAATAGGTAAAAGCAAAAAAGAAACGACAACAAATACCAAACCAACATCAAAAACAAAAACATAAACAAACTACGATAACATATATATATCCACATTCTGGAAATTGGCTAAGAAAAATAAAGAATCATGAAATTCTTCAGTTCAGAAGAAGTGGATATAAAATATCAATTAGTTTATTTATTTATCTAAACATGAGATCAATGTACAATAAACTCTTTGTATGAAAAACACCTTTAAACACACATAAGTGCTTTACAGTTTATCATATTAATGGCAAATTATAAGATACAATGAAATAAAATAATAACTAATGACTATGAATCATGTTATACAAATTCTAAAATCAATAATAATTTTGAACATTTATTAAAATATAAAATAATTACACATATCTGGATTAATGTGGGTACCATGGCTTTCTATAAAGCTGTCATAAAAATTAGAATTTAATTGGCAATTGATACTATTTCATACATGTCTATTTTTAAATGCAGCATTTATATATGATAATACAGTTTTATCCAGGCATACTTATTACTTACAATGGATTGGGAACAATTGAGAGGTTTGATTTAATTATCTCCTTCAATGCTTATTGTGTGAAGGGGAGCAGAATGCTCAATTCCTAGTTATTAGCCCTAATCAGCTGAGAAAAGCAGAAAATGAAGAAGTTGTCTATTTTCTTTCCAAGCTGAAATTGGTTATTGGTATGTATGGAAAAGGATGATATTTTGTGGAGTTCCTATATAATGGTTGTATCAATTTTCTTCTTAAGTGAGAGGTCAAAAA
Source organism: Grammomys surdaster (assembly GCF_004785775.1). Lineage (NCBI taxonomy): Eukaryota > Metazoa > Chordata > Mammalia > Rodentia > Muridae > Grammomys > Grammomys surdaster. The sequence goes on from NW_021620961.1 coordinate 5,568,298, forward strand.
GAACTCAAAATGACACTCTTTGTGGCTTGGAAATATTAGAAGAAATGTTTGAGAAATTAATAGTTTAGTATAGACTTTAGCTTATTCACGCATTTCATAATAAATTGCAGCAAAAATGGTATTAAAATGCAGCTCCCATTATCTTAACATTCCAGAAGAGTGCTTTCTAGTTTTTACATAAAATATGTTTTAATCCTGTCCTTTTGATAAAAACTGTTGCCTATTATTACAAATGCCACATTCCATAGCTGTTTCTGTCAACTCTATTCTTTTGTCATACTTCTTAGTTTTTCTTGGTCTGCTTTGAAGCTGCAAGCTGAACTTGTGTATTTGTTAGAGTATACATATCCTTATAATCTCCTTAACTCTGACGCTTAAATCTTAAAGCTTTTACCAGCCTTGATGATGCCTATGCACATTAAAAAGAATGGTGTACTTTGTTCCAAATGCACTGACCATTAGTGTTAATTTCTACAGATAACAGTAGGCTTATGATTGGACCAACCCAAGGCAAACTGACACAGGAAGTGATTGACAACCCTTATAAAGTATTCACTGTGAATTTTTTGTCAGTGTCACACAAAGAGTGGGGGTGGGAGAGAGACTTTAGTTAGTTTCCTGTATTAAACAGCATAAAAATAAAATTCTGAAATTTTCCTTTCATATTCCAATAACCTTTACCCATACCTGGCAAATATTAGGAAGAGTCGTATTTTCATCTCTATATTCATATAGGCTTGATATCTCTGTATTTGATTTTTTAGCATTATATAATGTACTTTGACTCACAGATACTACTATGAGGTAATCAGGAAGCCAATTTTACGTTTTATCTTCTAAACCGAGCCATCTGCTCTGGAGTTTGTTAGATGAATTATTACCAGATTGTCAGCACACGAACAATTTACAATTCATTCTGCCAACTCTGTTTTCCTGTTATTTATGAGATAGATGAGCAATTACTCTTTCCACCTGTAGTTCATTCTGCAATAATATTCTTAAGAAGGCTCTTGAGGACAACACTCAGAAAATTTAACATTTAAAATTTAACATTTAAACTGTTCTTCTGTTTATAAACTGTAGGTTCATTTGCTTTCTTTCCCAAAGAATCTAATATATTTCTATTTTCATTCTTGAAAGAAAATGGCTAGTGCTTGGCTAATGTTTCATTACACATTGATGACCATAGACGTGATCATGAGCCTGAACGTCTTTTATGAAAATAGGGCAATATAATCCTATCAGCATTATGTGGATCCAAAATGTATAATTTGTCCGTATGACAAGAATCAGGACAAGTAAAATTTTGTTCTTAGGTCAGTTTCTTACTGAGAAATGTAAGATAGAATGAGAGGTGTCCAAAAAAGTGTTAGTTGTTTAAAAATTAAAACTCATAGACAGTAACATTAGGTCAGTCCTTTCAAATGAATCTATAAGACAATGTGAAAAAAAACTATGAAGTCTGAATGGTTAGAAACGCATGACTTGGAGGATTCATTCCACCTGGATGTATGTCTCTGCTTAAGATCTGTTGGCAAAAGAATAAAAATTTTGAGGCAAGGTGCAAACAGATCTTGAACTGACCATTGTAATTTCTTTTGGTAGTAATAACTCTACTCTTGGAGAATAGCAATGTACATGGAAGCTTCATGCAACACATGTTAGCTGTTATTTATTGGCTAGATGAGGAATTACTCTTTCCATCTGTTTTTATTACAGCACTATGTATTCTCTGTTCTTCAAACTGAGGCTTGCCATGCTGTGAGAGGTTAGTAAATCTATAGGAAATAAGTGAGTGTCAGGGAATATATCTCTCACCGATAATGTTAGGTTGCAGGCTGTGGTGGACATTTTCACCTTTCTTCCCTTCATCTGTTTCTAGCAAGTCTATGTATAAATAAATATACTGGAACATAAGGGGACATCTATGAACTACATCGATAAATATATGTACATTTTCTACAATCTAAAATGATTTAGAATAAAATAATATTCATTTAGTTATGATACAATAATTTCCCAAATCCTGCATAAGTAGCTAGTAACCATATCTGTGTACACAGACCTTATCCCTTCTGTTAGAAGCATGAAAGCAGATTATTATTTGTATTGAAATAAAGAGGTGAATCATGTACCCTTCCTTTTTAATGATCACCTGGAATTTATTAAGTCCTTTGGATTATTTTGGTAACTGGTACCATTAAATATGACAAGATTTTGATTAATTTTTTTATAATCTGTATATCCTGTGGAGGAGCATGCATTTAACAATATATTATGTTTGTATTTGTTATCATGGTACATGTTTCAATTTCCTTAGGCTTTCTTTTACTATTGATGATAAAGTTTTGAATGAGTCCACAAACTTGTAGCAGAAATTATCCCAACTGTATTTATATGTTCATATTTTAATTTTAATCATATTTTAATTATTAATGCCATATTTGGTAATCTATATGAACTTTATTCATTTAGTGCTCTTCATAAAGCATGCAATATAATATCATATGGTTAGAATGAAATTAATGTGTAAAATATTAACAGATTTTCTTTTTCTGAAACTGAGAAAAAATAACTGTGTTCTTCTAGGGTAAGCTTTAAGTGTTATGAACTAAGAAGTGACACAGGATTTCATGCTTGAAGGACCCTGTTCTTGGTTAAAGATCCATCACAGCCTTGACGTCAGAATAGTTTTGGATTTGTATTTGATATTTTCTAAAAGAGATCTTAAGAATAAGCATGACCTTGTTATATATTGGAGCCTTTTTTTTTGGTATATGCCAGGAGTGTAAACACAGGGATAGAGTGGTGCAGAGATTGAAGGAAAGGCAATCCAGAGACTACCCCACCTGGGGATCCATCCCATATGCAGCTACACAACCCAGTCATTATTGCTGATGCGAAAAAGTGCTTGCTGATAGGAGTCTGATATGGATGTCTCCTGAGAGGCTCTGCCAGAGCCTTACCTATAAAGATGTGGATGCTTGCAGCCAAACATCAGACTGAACATGGGGACTTCAATGGAGTAGTTAGGGGAAGGACTGAAGGAGTTGAAGTGGTTTGCAACCCTATAGGACACTGAACATTTCTTTAGGTGCTTCTCGGCCATTCGAGTTTCTTCCGTTGAAAATTCTTTGTTAAGCTCTATACTCCATTTTTTAATAGGGTTATTTGGTTGTCTGGAGTCTAATTTCTTGAGTTATTTGTATATATTGGATATTAGCCCTCTATCAGATGAAGGATTGGTAAAGATCTTTTCTCAATTTGTTGGTTGTCGTTTTGTCCTATTGATAGTGTCCTTTGCCTTACAGAAACTTTGCAATTTTATGAAGTCCCATTTGTCACTTCTTGATCTTAGAGCATATGCCATTGGTGTTCTGTTCAGGAACTTTTCCCCTGTTCCCAAGTATTCGATGGTCTTCCCCACCTTCTCTTCTATTAGTTTCAGTGTATCTGGTTTTTTTTATATTACCAGATAACCTTAAGAATTTTAGTTGTGTGCCTCCCTAATACCTGATCATATTCTCCTCTTTCCCCACATGTCCCCTTTCCTATCCAGGTCCCTCCTTCCTTCCCTGCTCTCCCTCCCCCAGTGATTTCTTTCTTCTTCCTCCCAAGTGGGACTGAGGCATTCTCACTTGTGCCCTTCAGCTTGTTAACCTTCTTGTGTTCTGTGAATTGTGTCCTGGGTATTCTGTTCCTTTTTAGCTAATATACACTTATTAGTGAGTACATACCAGAATGGGGGGACCATCTAGAATGCAACAGTGACCTGGGAGTTGAGAGACTCTCAGGACTCAAAGGGAGGGACATTAGATTAAATGCCCTATAATGGGGATGGAGAACTTGTAGAGGCCCCAGGAAGTGGGGAGGTCTGGTGGGGTGTGGGGGGTGAGGTAGGGACATCCATTTGGAGATAGGGTAGGCAAGAGGTATAGAATGTGGAATAGTCAGAGAGCAGACCAGGAGAGGTATAAAGACTGGACTCGAAAGAAAGAGAAAAAGAAAGAGAAAGAGAGAGAGAGAGAAAGAAAGAAAGAAAGAAAGAAAGAAAGAAAGAAAGAAAGAAAGAAAGGGAGAGAGGGAAGGAGGGAGGGAGAGAGGGAGGGAGGGAGGGAGGGAGGGAGGGAGGGAGGGAAGGAGGGAGGGAAGGAAGGAAGAAATAATAAAGAATAAAAAAAGAAAAGAAAAAGAATTTAGTTTTGAAACATTGTGCAAAGCTATATTTGTTTTATTAACAGCTAGAACAGCTTTCTTCTGATGATTTTAACAGAATTATTTTGGAATTTTGAAACTCAGTTCACAGACTGCAAACCTGGAGCTCAGAATCAGAAGCCACCCACTACAATATTTTTATTTTCTAATCTTCCTAGCACATACGCAAAATAAAATAATGCATTAAAGTGTAAAGTTCAGTTTTATTCTTCCCTGCAAGAAAATAGGCTTCTACAGAATTCATAAAGTTCTTATTTGGCTTAAAATTGTTACAATTTATTTTTGTTAGAATTGTGTTATACATTCAAGATCTAGAACAGAATTAGAAGAAGCACTTTCTATTTTCAGAATTAAATTTCTATCATCCACCACAAAAGCATGTTTTGTTCAAAGGCAAACCATATATGTAATGACCTATATTGTTTAGTAGAATCCAATCATCCTTCTTATAACAAGCATAATCTGATACATTTCCTTAATCATGAAATTAACCAAGATGCAAGTGGAAAATACCTACACATTGAAATTATGAGTTTCTTTGTGTACTATATCTCCTGAGTGTTGCAGAAATAGTTTGCCAATTACTCGTTTTGTTAGTGTTTCTTTTAAACTCCATGTTCAAATGAATAGCTGTCTTATGCCTATATATTAACAGTTGTCTCTTCAAATAATTGCTATTTAGGTTTGTAAAGTATTCATTAATTGTCTCCCAAATTACTTAAAAATCATAATAGACATTTAATGGGTGCTTTAAAACTGGAATAGAAATTACATTTGATTATAAGTAACTGTAGGTTTATAAAGCTATCATTATATGTCTATTAAAACCATTTAACTTAAGTGTTATGTAATTAGTGAAGAGCCAGGATTTTAATTGCACATTTGCAAACTGCCAACTTGCTTTGCTAAATATTCATTTTATCCAGAGCAGAAAAGTGAGTGGTGTGAAAATTATATCAGATTGTTTCGTAAGAAGTTAGCACTGTGGAGGATTCTGTGAGTTACGAAATCTAACAAGTTCCTGTCACTTTTAGAGATCTTGTCCTACACAAAAAAATAAAGGTGATTTAATTATGCATCCTCAAAGAAGGAATACGTGTTCTTTATTCTTTCTCTGCCACACAAAATAAAAGAATAATAAAATTCTCTATAAAAATCCAAAAGCCTTTTCTTTCCCATCTTTCAGGTAACTGAGTGATTTTTAGCATGACTAACAGATGAGATGGAATATAATTGATATCAAATTATGATTCAGTAACTACTGTCTTGTCCATAAAAATACATCCCATGTTTCCAATTAAAAATTACAATTTTCCATTAATTTATCTCCTAAGTAGTTATTTGTTATCATAGAAGTTAAGTGGCTCTTAAGAAGGAGACTAAATTGTACATTTATGTCTTGAAGTGTCAACTCATCTTGAAGTCAAGACTGGTATGCAAAATTCAAAGAAGAAGATTGTAATTTGATTGCAGGTTTCACTCCATAGCTAAATAAAGTGCTTCAGACAGCAGGCTTTTAGAGGCACTGAAATTCCTTTTGCAAAGGTACCCAGTTTTAGTTCTTCAGTAAATCTCCATTAGACACCTGAGTTTGCCTCTTTCAAACCTGAACAAGAAAACATTCTGCTGAAAGAAAATTTATTTAGATATCATTTCTTCTCTGAATGCTTCTTCTCTGTAGAGAAATTTGCATTTAAACAAGCTTTTGATTTCTTTGGAATCCATCTGCCTACATTTACCCTTCTTGTTTTTAACCCCAGAATAAACATCACCTGGCTAGGATGTTGGGGACACTGTTGCACTGCACTTCTTAATTTTGTACACATCAATTTAAAGTCCTAACATGAAGACAATTTAATCCATTTTATTTTGTACATGTCACCAGCATCTTTATTCACTCTTTGGATTCTTATCAATTTAGTAATCTTCTGGCTGAGAAAGTTATACTCATAACTTGATTTTGTTAGACCTATTTCTTAAGTAAATCTAATAGAGATGAAAAGAGAGAGCAAAAGATTTTGAGCCTAAATTTTTATAACAACCCATTACACTTTGTCCATCTCAGTAGAATTCCCTAAACTTTTGAGATTCAGGTTCTTTTTCTGTTCCAATTTATTGCATTTCTGTTTTGACTACCTTCTAATTTGAACATTGCTGTGATAAACTTCTACTTATCCTCACCTTTCTTCATGCTTGAAATAGTCATAAGAAAATATTTTTTTTTGCTTTTTATCTTTACATGTATCAGACTTGGTAAAAATATTATATGCATAAGAAATTTTCTTATTTGAGTTTGTTCCTGTTTCTTTTACACACACACACACATACACACACACACACACATGTACAGATTTCCTTTGATTTAGTTATAACATCTGTCAAGTCGAATATCTTTAAGAATAGTAATGAACTGTATGTGATTCCTATTACACTAGAGCATCTAGGTTATGGCATTCCTTACCTTCATTTCTACAGTGAACATGCAGTTGCACGTTGCTGTTCCTATCATCCTCTACTACTACTACACACACACACACACACACACACATTTACGTATATTCTACATTATTTTTCTCTTATAAGTGACTCTTCTCTTGGATAGTTTCTGAAGTGATCATCCCACTGATTTATAAGTTTTACCATGAAGCTGGTTTACACTTCAAACAAGTAAGCATAACTCCATTTCTTGATTATTGGTTCATAAGCATGGATACAACAAAGTAACATCATCTTATTTTTCTTTTTGTAAAATTTGTTACAGGAATTTGTCTGTAATTACAGAGGATTAAAATTTAGAACATGCAAAGAAATCAAAATCTTAGCTTCAACAAAATGAAAAACTCAACCAATAAATGGGCTAATAAAATGAGCAAACAGTAGCCAAAATATGAAATAGAAATTGTCGATAAATATACAAAAATGCATTCAACTTCATTTGTCCTCAGACAAAAGCAAATAAAAAGTACATCAAAATTCCATCATTAATATATCAAATAACAAATGGCAAAAAGGAAACCCAAAAGAAAGCCTTATTGCATCATTGGCAGGGATATAAAACAAGTATGGAAGTTGGGGGTTCAGGTTCACAAAAATGATAATGGAGATTCTTCCATTTTACCAGAACTATCATTCCTGGATGTTTATGTAAAGTGACCCAAAATAAAGTATCACTGAGGTATTAGGACGCCTATGTTCATTGTGGCATTATTCAAACTAGCTAGAGGGAACCAGATAAGATGAACTACAGCTGAAGAGTGGGTAGGGAAAGGTAGGGGCACAAAATGGAGTTTCTCTCAGCCATGAAGTACAAAGTTTCGTCTTCATGACAGTAACTATGAATTGGATGGTTCATATTGAGTGAATTAAGCCAGTCTTAGAGAGGCAAATACAATGTTTCCCCTTAGTTAAGGCCCCCTGGATTTTGTGTAGATACATACAAATCATGTTTATATAGAATGCTTTAATCTTTTCCATCTTGGTCTTTTAAGATAAATGGAGAAATCAATAGAGTTAAATTTTGTAAGTTGACAGTTTCCTGCACCTTACGCATTGTTCACATTACTAGTCTCTAAAAACTGCTTTCTTGTGAATTCAAGTTGTTACTTCTCTCTTCCCTCCTATAACCACAGCTTTTACATCATACAGTTTATTTTCTTTTTTACTTCATCAAAGGTAAGTATAATAAAATTACTCAGTTTTTATAGTGTAAAAATTCAACTAATAGCCCTGAATACATGTAACCCAACTATAGCTAATAATGAACATTACTGTACAGAATAGTAAAAATAGTACTACAAACTAGTCTACATAGGGTGTTCATCTGGGACATGAATTAACAGTTGATAGCATGAAAATCATTCACATTAGTACATAAGCGTAAGTTAGTTTTCTAAAGTAATTTGGTCATGGTGTATATTACTAGATGTTGTATAAGAACTCTTTTTTACCCACATTTCAACTTTCACTTTAAAGATTTTATCATTTGTTGAATTGTATGATTGTGTTTATTATTATTTATTTTCAGGTCATAAACACAAATACAAACAATTGCACTACATTACATTTTGATATACATTAGAGAAATAATGTCTGTGCTTATTAGTCCCTTGAGTATAACGCCTCTTAATTAACTCTTGAGTCTTTGCAATTACCCTACTTTCATCAGCATTGGTTAATATTATAAAAACATAAATAACAAGTCATTGTAATTCACCAAACAAAATAATTTTCATGGACATATAGTTTAAAGGTTTTTACAGACTCATTCTTCAGTTTTCATCAATTTTACTATTTATTAAACCTGATTGCATTTATCAAAACTAATGGTGTCATAAAGTTAATGACATATACGCCCTTGATCAAGTATAGCAGTATTTTACTCCACCTATATACTTCCCCATGTCACTGTAGATTTGGACTTTGCATGAATACCAGATACTGTTCCATATAAACCCAACTTTCCACATTTTAGTAGTTTTCCTCATGTTCAAAAGCTTCATCTTACACCTATCAGGATGATTAAGGTATATTTGGCAAGTGGTAACTCACACTGAGTGAGTATGGAGTAAGGGAACATTCATCTAACCTTGTTGGAACACACCCACTGGTCAGAGTGTAAACTTGTACAGTCACTGGAAATCATGGGGCAGTTGCTCAGGAACGTGAGCATTGATCTACCTCACTATTCAGTGACACCATTCTTAGGTATACACTCAAAAGATGCTTCATCCTAACATAGAATCACTTGCTGAACCATGTTCATTGCTGATTTATTCATAATAGCCAGAAATAGAAACAAGCTGAAACAATTTAAAAGTACCTCAACAGATGAGTAGATAAAAAATTGTGATACATTTACAGAATAGAGTATTACTCTGCTATTAAACTAATGAGATAATGAAATTCACAGGTAAACGATGGAACTGGAAAAAATCATGAGTGAGATAACACAGACCCAGAAAAACAAAAATCTTACATATTTACTTATGTATGCATAATAACTGTTAAGTCAATAATGACAAGGTCACAATCTATAGAACCAAAGAGTTTGGCTATACAGTAAAGGAGTAGTAGGAAAGATAGATCTCTCAGGAAAAATGAAATAAAATAGTAAATAAAGAAATAATTGAAGAAAACATTGAACATTGACTTCTGATTTCCATACTTAGGCAATGACTAGTGTACATGCACATATGTGATTCTCAAAATATAAGTAAATAAAACAATCAGGACTCTTCTGTGGTAGGATACTAAACTCTCTGTTGCCTCCAGTAACGAACTTCCTTCCTTTTATTTAATATATTTGCAATGTATTTTTAAACTCTTTGACCTGGGATTTTGTCTGGATATAGATAATAACTGATTGCATAATTCAGAAATCATTTATAGGTGATAGATCTGAATTATTCACCATGACCTCTGTTTTTATAGCTCCCTAACACAAAATGTAGTTTAGAAATATGACTTTCAAAAGTTAGATTCAATTGTCACAGGAAAGACAAGTATTTTACCACAGAAATTAGCTGTGAAATATTCCTGATACTATGCCAATTTTTCACCATGAAATTGATGCATGAAAAGTAAATTTTGACCATTATTTTTATAAAAACAAAGCCTTAATATATAGGGCTTTAAATAAAATATTCCAAACATTGAGATTAACTAAATCAAAAGTATGTATGTGTGTAGTGTGTATATGAGTACGTGTGTAAATATATATATATATATAAAACTAGAATATATATTTATATATATATAGAAAAAATATATATATAGAAAACTAGAATATCCATTCTAAAACCATGAATGACATGACACATTAGATTTTTTATAATTTTATTATATTATCAATTATATTTCATAAGTTATACTGCAAATATAAAATCCATGTCATAGTTAAAACTAGAAAAGCAATTAGCATTAGCTTTATATCTTTTTATGTATGACTCATGAGTCAAATTATAGGCTTATGCTTTATGTTTTGAATTTGGTTTTTATTTGAAAAGAGACTGACAGGTTATCATAAGTTTAGGAAATTTAAATGTCACTTTTAAGTGATGATAATAGTTAAAGAAAGAGTTGTGTGTGTATATTTATGTATGTAAGTATATGTGTGTACATGTATGGATAGAGTCTGAATGAGAGGTCTCCATCAAATCCCTCCTCTTAGATCTCAGGAAAGCCAGTAGAAATGTACTTGGAAAAATTTTAAGAGCCAGTATGTAAACCCTCTGAATTGACTAAGCAAGGTACATATGAGTTCATAGAGACTGAAAAAGCAAACAAAAGACCTGCATGGGTCTACAGCAGGATCCCTGCATTATGTTACAGCTATTAGATTAGAATTCTTATGGGGTTTGTGACTGTGAGAATGAGTTGGTCTTAAATCTTGTTCCTACCCTTGAGATTCTTGTCCTTAGTTGTCAGGTCTTACTTTAATATGATAATTTTTCAACAATGTATTCTATTTTTTCAAAAATATATAAACCCTGCATTAATACAAAAATAAATAATGTTTACTATCTGTACCCAAAATCCCACAATGCAGTTTGAATATTCATTGATTCTAAAGATAAAATTATAAATATTGACAATTTTATAATAGCTTGACTTATAAGCATATGGCATAACATACCATATTCATTTAATTTTAGTCTTCGGATATTTTTTTCAACAATGCTTTGCTTTTCAAAGCAGATTGTCCTCAACACTAACCTTCCATTTTGAGGTACAGGTGACATCCATACAACTTCTCATTAGAGGAGAATTCTAGTATTTTTCTTGCTTGAAATAAGGAAGAAATATTTCTCCTTTATAGATTTTGCCTATACAGTGTTTCATATATAACTATGATTTGAAATTACATTTATACAGTTACACATAAGAATAATCAAGAAATATTTAATAATATAGGGAATTTATAAGTTTTATATCATTCGATGTAAATAATGATATCAGAGTGATATTGTAATTTGCATTCTTGTTAAAAGTTATTAAATGAGTAGAGACAAGATATGTATAGCTTACCCAAATTGCTGTTCATTTTAGATAATTTTCAACACTCGTTAATACATGTAAAATATCAACTCTTTTTATACAAAACAACCAAAAATATTGTCACTTACTGCCATTGTCTAAATCATCACACTTCACTCAATTTAAAACCTAAGATGTTCTTGCATTTAAATCAGGAAGTAGTAAGACTGTTAGAGAGATTGCCTTCCATAACATAGGAGCTAAAAGATCCCTAGGGCACAGTAACAACTGCAAACCGTTTGTAACCTTTGGCAAGTGAATTCTTCCAGGTGCATTGTGCTGAGCTCATTTATTAGAAAATCTTACTTGTAGAGTGCTATATGCAATGTTATTTTTTTCTATCTTATCAACTCTTGGGCAACTTCACAGTAGGGTTGCACAAATATAAGTCATTATAGACTTTAATTGCATGCATTTTATGGCTGCTGTCAATGTAAGAGTAAAAAGATTAATCACGTCTGCACTTAGGGAACATGCTAGGGCCTTTTAAAGATTCAATCTTGTTCATTTTTTCTAAAAGGTTCATTGGAATGCACAGATGTACGTTTTGATTGACTGCCTTGCTCACTATTTCAGTGGTCAAACTAAAAGCCAGTGCATCTATCAAAAGGAGGAAAAAACACTTGGAATAGAATATATTTGTGAATAACAATGCTCAATAAAACTTCCAGTTGTGGTTCAATACACATTATTTTAAGCAAAGTAATCTATATAAAGTAGGGTAAGTGTGTAAAGCAACATTCTCAAGCAAAAGTTGGTTGACTCAGTAAGCAGTACTCTATGGATTTTTATGGTTCTGTGTTCAAGATTCTGCTTGATCCATGAGAGTTGTTACATTTTCTACTTCCAATATGGCTTTCCTTTTCATGGAATTTGTTTTCCTTTGATGATAAAAGCACTTTCATTTACTCTGGATAGAAATAGTTATTGCAAAAATCAAAGTTAATTTATACTGTTCCTTCCATAATCTTAATCTGTGCTTTATGAATAATCTTAGACTCTACTCAATGTACTTACATTTTATCATTCCATTTCTGCTGTGTTCAGAGGTTCCAAGTCATAATAATTTCATAGCACTTTATTTCAAGGATATATTAGCATTTTTACTACAGTGACCAACATAAATATGGTGTCTTGGCTTGTTTTCTTCTTGCTATAATAAAACACTATGACTAAAAGTAATTTGGTCAGCAACATTGTGGCCTTTTGTATATTTTTCCCTTTTTTCATCTTTATAGCATATTTATTTATTTATTTATTTATTATTTATTCATTTGGTTTTTTGAGATGGCTTCTCTGTATAGCCCTTGCTGTCCTGGAACTCACTCTGTAGACCAGGCTGGCCTCTAACTCAGAAATTCACCTGCCTCTGCCTCCCAAGTGCTGGGATTAAAGGCGTGTGCCACCACAGCCCAGCATATAGCATGCTTATTAAATCTTAATTTGGCTTACTATTGCTCTGTAAAAATACTATGAACAATACAATTTGGGGAGGAAAAGGTTTATTCGGCTTGCACTTTTATATTTGCTCATTCCTGTCATGACAGTAATTCAAACAGGGCAAGAACCTGGAGGCAAGTGCTGATGCAGAGGTCATGGAAAAGTGTTGTTTACTGGCTTGCTCTTCATGTGTCTTGCTTAGATTGTTGTTTTTTTGTTTGTTTGTTTGTTTGTTTTGTTTTCCTTTTAGAAACAAATCTGATAATACCAGCTTAGATGGGGACAAGCGAGTCATAGGCAGAGTCATGGTAACTTGTGCCCTGAACCTTCACCCAGCCGATACCCGGTTCTGAAGATATCTGTACTCCCCCTGAGCACCCACACTCCAGTGCCATTCCCTTCCCCACGTCCTGCCTTTCTGTGTTTATGCCCCTGTGTGAATTAATTATGATTTGAGAAAAAATTTAAAAAAAAAACTTGTAAAATAAAATAAAATAAACCAACCTGAGGTTGTCACCACCAAAAATGGACCAGGGTTTCCCCATCAATCACTAACCAAGAAAATAACTTACAGGCCTTTTTTAAAAATTATTTTGTTTATTTACATTCCAGTCATTGCCCCCAACTCCTGGTTCCCCTCCCACAGTTCCTCTTTCCATTTCTCCTCCCTTTGATTCCAAGGGAGTGCACCCTCCACCAAACCTCCCCATTCCCTGGGGCCTCAAATCTCTAGGATTAAGCACATCTTCTTTTACTGAGGCTAGACAAGGTAAACCTCTGCTATATATGTGCCAAGGACTTCAGACCAGCAATGCACATGCTCAGTTGCTGACTGAGTCCTTCAGAGCTCTCTGGATGGGTTAGTTGAGACTGCTCATCTTCCTATGGGATCACCCTCCCTCCCCTTCATCTTCTTCAACCCCTTCCTGTAATTCACCCATAGGGGTCTCCAAAATCAATCTAATGTTTGGGTATAAATATCTGTATCTGTCTCAGTAAACTGATGGTAGGGTATCTCAGAGGACAGCCATGCCAGGCTCCCATAAGATGGATACCAAGTGGGCCCATCATTGGACCCCTTTTCTTCAGTCTCTTCTCCATTTTTGTCCCCGCAGTTCTTTTAGGCAGGGACAGTTCTGGGTCAGAAATTTTGACTGTGGATTAGTAACCCAGTTCCTGGAGGTATTTTCTTGATTGAAGTTCCCTCATCTCAGATGACTTTACTTGGGTAAAGTTGACATAACACTCTCAACCACACTCATATCCCATTATGAAAGGAAGTCAGAACAAGTATTTAAAGCAGAAATACAGAGGCAGAAATCGAAACACATGTCATTGGAGAATGTAGTTATTGAGATTTTTATACAACTCAGGATCACCTGAGTAGAGGTGACACTCATCTCTGTGTCCTCTAACCAATAAAAATAATTTTTTAAAAATGTTGTACAAGTTTTCCTTCAGGCAAATCCCAAGGAGGCATATATTTCTCTTTCCCAAAGAGATTATGTAACTCTAACAAAAATAATAACCCAGATGGGACTGAAAAAAGTATAACGTAAAACATACTACATCTGGCAAGTAGGGATTCCATCACTGCAGAGACAAGTCAAATTTCTGTGTTCATGTGGCTGAACTTACCTCATTATCCTGATGCTTCAATCTCTTCAGCTCTCACTACAATAATTGCTTACCTGAAGAAAACGGACAATAAAATCATAAGGAGTTCCTACCTTATTATAGTTAACTCATTAAATCAAGTACGGCTTGACATACAGATTACATATAAAAGTTATTGTCAAAATATTATTATTTGATTAATAATAAGAAAGATAAAATGGGGATTACCCAGTAGTAAATCCTGAGTAGTTTTATTCCCAGTTATATTTTCTCATGTTCATGCTCTTAAAAGTTCAGCTAATCGTTGAAGACCTTGTAAGAGCCTACATGTTGTGATAGGAACATAAACAAATAAATTTCTTCATATATTGTGCTGAAGCCCTGTCTTTTATAAATACAACCTATGCCATCACAATAGACATAATTGGTTTTACACTATTCATGACCACATGTTAATTTGCAATGTGAGAAGCTTGAACATAATAGCATTTCTCTCATTAAAAATGCAATTCATTAATGACTGTTCCCATGCTGTCTATAAAAAAATGACATATTTTATAATCAACGTGTCATGATTTGGACTTGACATGGCCCATAAATGTCAAATGCTGGACACTTGGTCTTCAGGCTGAGTGACTTCTGCAATATGGTCAAACCTTTATGACATAGAGCTTGGAAGAAGGATAACTCAGTAGGATATGCCACAAAATGAGGTAGTAGTTCTCCAACCCATTCTTTCTCTTTATCTTAGTGTCTATCAAATGTAAGTAGTTCTTCTCTACTACGCAATCCTCATCATGAAACTTTGCATATGATGAGAAACAAACAAACAAAAAAATCACCAAACCATGTACTAGATCTTCTGAAATGGTAGAAAAATGATGCTATTTCCCTCATAACATTTGTAATTCTAAATAATTTGGAGGGTATGTATGAGTCCCAAACTGACTTTGCATAATTTAACCTCACATAAAGACATTTGTGTTACTCAACCCTCCATCAATATGAACATATTTGAAATGCTAACTTTTTAATAAATAGAAAGTTTTATTTCACATAGAGTTTGAATGATAGTTTATGGTCAGTTGTTATTATATACCTTAAGTATGAAGATTAAAAAAAATAAAAGTTTTGTTTTAGGACCTGGCCCATAATTTCATGAACACTTGCCACTGAGAACCATATCTTAAAGGTCTCATCAGCTCTTTGTAGCACCAAGGACTGGATGACATGCCATTTAGTGAAATATTGAGTAGCATTTCTGATCTAGTCTATGGGAGTGCTATGTGTATGTATTTAGGCATATTATTTCATAGGAAATTTGCTAGTAAACGAAGCTTTCATATTGTACATTACTTATTGTGTTCATCAAAGTGTTTTACAGACTTGACAACACTCAGTAAATTTTGAAGTAAAAATACAGTCTGTTTTATTTGTAAATACTGACCTATATAACTTTAGGGCTATTGTATCTATTCACAAAACCTTTAAGTTTGTCTCTGTTGGAATCTAAAATTCCTAATTAGAATAGTGTCTACTCAGTTTTCTCTGATATACTTAAGCATTTAAGATAAAAATATATTATCTACTAGGTGATGAATTTATATCTATAATGTGTAACAGCCTTCTTAACAATAATAAATTACTCCACAGTGCTTTGCTCACTGTGATTTGTTACAAAACTGTATATACAAATGCACATGCACCTGAACAAATAATCCCACATTGAATATCATACTAATGACTTTCCATCTGCCCACTCATGTTAAGCATTCAGGCAAACAAGTGCCACCTGCCCAGCTTGTGCCCAGCTCTTGAACACCATCTACACCTAGATATTAGCTAGTGGTTTCAATGTATAAACTTATGAAGTCAGACATTGTTACCATCCCACAGGACACTAAACAAACATTTCCAACATGTATGTATGTGCACAGTTCACAGAATTGACTGTGGTTAATAATAGCAATAACTGTTCTATGACTTCTCTTGGGAAGATGAACTAATGTCTGTTCATCTAAGACCAGGCACCGAATACAAAGAAAATAAACAATGTTATTCAAATCTCATTTGACAATCCAATGGATTTGCTTGGGTACGATTAGGAACATGGAGAGCAATGGGTGACTCAGGCCAGGCAGCTGTGCCTCTGAGACTCTGACTCCAACAGTAATGATGACTCACTAAACTGTTCATCCCTGGAAATTCCTAATCAGTCTGCAAGAAGGGTGCTCCAGGAAGGATCCTCTCCTCCCAGCAGTTATCTACTGGTAATACCATTGTAATAAAAACCTTTGTGAGTTTTGTTGATTTTCTAACCTTTCAGGCCTCTTAGGTTTTGTGATCTTCCTGAGACTCTTATACTTGCATGTCACTTCTGGGGAGGTGGAGGGGTTGTTTCACTTAAGAGGAAATAGTACATAACCTTTTATCATATACCTCTCATCTAACATTCTATATGTTCCTATATAATAATGGTTTCCTGGGCCTTAGAAGGAATGGAATAGATGCTTGTTTTCAATTATTATTTGAGGTTGAGGATTTGTCTATTACATCACAGCAGTGCGTATGGTTGAGTCTGTCCAGTAAATATGGTGTCCTGCAGAAAAGGTCTCCTTTGTACAAAAGTGAGTTTCTTCAAAGAAAAATCTATATGAGAGAAAATGTTTAGAACAAAACTTGATAGATGCATCATACTTCTATAACAAAACAATGCTAATAACCTCCAACACTGTGTCTAAATCCTCTATAGCCACGGGTATTTACCCTGATATATAGTACTGAACATATTCTTTCCTCTGGGCCATGCATTAAACCCAGTTTTACAGCAGTTGGCTGTAATAAAGCAGCTAGTCACCATTGCACCAGTGGGCGAATTTGTCCTAGCATGTTGGCACTGCATCATCCAAGGTCCACATTAACAACTTCAGCTTCAAGCTAAGGCCAAGCCTGATTATCTTCATGTCCTGTCTGTGGTATCTTCATCCAGGACTCGTGAATGAATTGTGCTGTGCCACCAACATCAGTGACATTAGCCTGTATTATTCACAATGACACAACTAAAGAATCTTCTTGTGTGTCTGTCAGTAATTTATATCGATATGTATTATCTAGTCTAAAAAAATGAATTTACTTGTTTCTGTAAAAATTGGATCAAACTGGATGGAACTCATCTGCTTAAAAGTAATAAA
This sequence comes from Grammomys surdaster, assembly GCF_004785775.1. NCBI lineage: Eukaryota > Metazoa > Chordata > Mammalia > Rodentia > Muridae > Grammomys > Grammomys surdaster. Next base: position 5,585,796 of record NW_021620961.1, read on the forward strand.
GCACCTGCACAAAGTTAAGTAACATTGATGTGATCTAAAAGAATGTGAAAGTAGAGACTACTATTGATGCTGAGAGAGAGAGAGAGAGAGAGAGAGAGAGAGAGACAGAGAGAGACAGAGAGAGACAGAGAGAGACAGAGAGAGAGAGAGAAAATGGGAGTAAACAAAAGTGGTTAACATGGACTAGAAGCAATGTACGTTGTCAAATTGTGTTGCATGTACATACAACGAAGTCACTCTACAAACTCTAATTTTATACAATTAATATCTGAGACTAAATGGAATACAAAATGCTCAAAGGATCGTTATTATCCCAACATATGCCTGCAGATATTGATGTGAAGTTCATTGCTTAAGTTGACAGAATTGTGATTAAGCAGAAACACTTATAACAGTACTTCAAAGGAATTGTATGTTATAAACCAAAATATTAAAATGTTCAATTAGAATAAATAAAATTAAAATAATTTCCCTCACCTAGTCTTATGTTTGTGGGAAAGCCTTTTTCATACTGTTAATTATATACAACTATTTTTAATAAGGTACATATAAGACAGCACCAATATGAATGGATATCAAATAATTATACTGAGTTAAAGAAATCATAAAGAAAAATACAGGCCATTTGACTCCACTTGTGTAAACATGTGTGGAATGCAGCACACCCATTGATGGAAAACTAGCCCATGGCTTTCCAATGCCCAAGTTGCAGTAGACAAAGACAAGAGTGCACACAGTAAAACAAGGACATCCTAGCAGATGATAATATGACATATTGACTGCCACAGAGCTATAATTTGTCAAATACACCAAAACCCAAATATGTAGCTCAATTGTTTTTCAAATAAAACATCTTATAGTGAGTGATACTTACATGTCTCCTTCCACAGCAGGATGCTTCTAAAGGGATTTTGAATAAATTACAGACTGTAAAAATATTTGCTATGTGAAACAAAAACATACCTTTCTATGGGAAAATAAACTTTTTGGTTGCTGTGTTTCAAGTATCACTTGACTTCTTTATGATGCTACATAAAATTTCAAAACTGTTGGTAGACCTATCCAGAAACATTTAAAAGTATTCCACCTCATTGGTTGAAAGATCTTGTGAATCAGAACAGCACAAAAAAACAATTATACCATTCTACTGAAGAGGCCTTAATATTGCAGATGTGAGTGAGAGATGCCTTTCTAGGTTTTGTGCAGCCCTACAGGGTTTACTTGTAGCTTAGATTTTCTATCTGATGACTTAAATTATTACACCAAGAAGACATTTGGAATTCACCATTTGCATACACTTGGAAGAACATGATATTTCACTGAATAGTTCACTCATAGAAAATTAAATATATCATTTCAGAAACTAGTTCCTAAATTCTTCTTGCACAGTGTAAGTATAGACTATTTTGATTATTAATATTAGAAGGAACATATCACAATAATTCTCTTCCATTAGATAATGTAACGATCTATGTGTATAGATTGTCATACTACCAAGAATGTCTACTTCCAGGTTAATATTCTTCATTTACATCATCATCACTTTCAGATTATGTTTGAAATCTCACCAGTTCATTATTACTATTGCTAATCAAACAGATTAGCAATTGTAACAGATGAAGACTGTTTCTTGCATTCATCAGAAGAATTTTATGAGTAGCAAATCACTGCCACTAAAAAATAAGAAACATTCTAAAAGTGTGTGTTTGTGTTTGTCTATTATGGCTGAAAATTACACTCATTGATTTTTAACATATGTAAGCATATTTTTATCCATAGTGATGGCTATTTCTTAAAAACTCTATGAAGTTGGATATCTAGTTTCTTAGCCTGCTTTGAATAGATGCAGGTTAATATGCAATATGAAGTTTTTAGATATAAGCTAGATAAAGAATTTCATATTTAAGTTAATAACAATACATTAATAGAGAGTAGCTCTATTTTCAGCTTAATTAATAAATCCTCTCGTATATGATATAGAAATCAGTTTAGCTGTTTCCAGAAGCAGACATTTCAGCAAAGTGCCTGATACTCCAAGAAGAGTTTTGATTCACATTCACTCATTTCATTCATCAAAAGGGTGACGCAGAATTCTCCAGCCACAAATGATCCAGGGGTTTTTACTATAAAGTAGTGATTTAAATAAACATGACTTAATAATCTGTATAATTGTAACCAAAGATCAATCAAATAATGTATTTGAGTACCATTGAATATTCTTTACTTCACATGTAGTGATGTTTAAACACACAAAATGACTTGTTATTATATAATGCCTCTACTCTTATGAATAACATATATAGATACATTTGAACCCCCATATACACACATACACACACACACATACACAGCCACACCGCCCCCTATATATAGGATTATTTTTGGCATGAATCAGGTAAAGGCAATGAACAGTGTAGAATTACATTTTATAAAGTTTGCCTTAAGTAAATATTCAGAAGAAGATCAATTTATTTCAATTTTAATTCTACTTGGAATAATATTATTTAAAATTAAAATCTAGGATGTATTTTATAAAACTATAATAATGCCATGAGGAGATTCTCGTGTTTTCTGGTTACATTCATTTCATCATTATTTTCAATACTTTAACACAATTATTCACTATTCTGAAACTAATTTTTATACTATTTACATTTTAAAGACCATTTACTCAAGAAAATTATTCATTTCCAATAAACCTTATCAAAAATCATATTCCTAAGTGTTGTACAAATTTGTTGGTACTATATGGAAATATGTCTACTTTGCTGCACACTGACAATGATTCTTCTGGTAGATTCAGTATAATTTTTATCATTTTAAAATGCTTACTTACCATCATTCTCAGTGTTCAAAGTCTGTGGTAAAGTGCAGTCTGGCAGCAGATTTATGGGGACATTTTTAAATAGGTTTTCTATTTTTTCAGAATAACAATTCACTTGGCTTTGCAATAGATCAAGTTTTGACTTTAAAATGTGGATATGATGTTCTATGTCATGACAATGTATCACATGTTTCAAACTTTGGAGTGAATGATATGATGTACTCTTTGAGCAGTAAATTCTCTTCATTCTGTTTTAAATGGCACACATACCAATGAGTTATAAGTAAAATTCTACTTTAAGAAATGAACAACATTAACATAAAATCATACAAAAGAAGATTGGAGTGGGTCTGTAATTTCTGTCCAATCCTGTGTGTAAATACTAAGCTATTTAAGACTCTCATTAGTTCAGTCAAAGAGTTATGTGAGCTCATCGCTAGCTGGAGTGAAGGCAGTGCACCATGAAGCGAGCAGTTCTTGAGTCAACTTGATTTCAGCCACAAGGCATCTGTTTAACAAATGAGAGCATAAATTGTCAAATCCAAATGCATTTATTCTTTTATATGATAGTTCAGACATTTATAAAGAAATGTCTTCTCCATTATAGTCAATTATTCCATTTTTTAAATTTTATTTCAAATTGTGTGATATCTTAAACTCTTTCACTGTGATGGTTTAGGGAATGGCACTATTAGAAGGTGGCCTTGTTGGAGTAGGTGTGTCACTGTGGGCACGGGCTTTAAGACTCTCATCCTACTGCCTGGAAGCCAGTCTTCCACTAGCAGCCTTCAGATGAAGATGTAGAATTCCCAGCTCTACCTGTGCCATGCCTGCCTAGATGCTGCCATGTTCCTACCTTGATGATAATGGACTGAACCTCTCAATCTATAATCCAGCCCCAATTAACCATTCTTCTTTATAGAAGTTGGTCATGGTGTCTGTCCACAGCAGTAAGACATTCACTTTAAACATTCTTTCCTTTAAGTAAAACTCAGTTAAACTAATTACCTTCAAATGTATTGCATACGTTGAGTAGTTCTCTTTATTCAGTCTCACCAAGGGTAATTAAAGACATGACCTTCCATAATCCAGAATTTACTCATCTTCTGTGGCCACTGCCATGATCCCTCTTAACCTCTTCACTGATGAATTAGACTATCTGATATAACTTTTGTGAGCCTTTTGACACATATTTTTAAAGCCAACATTACTTACATTTATGATTTTATACATTGGTTGGGTGATCTTTCTGGTGTTCTTGGATTGTATTTGCAAGTACTTTATTGACTAATTTTGTATCTGTATTCAAAAAGGAATTTGGTCTGTTAGATGTTAAATGGTTTGGGTTATCAGGGTAACTGTGGACTTATAAAATTAATTAGACAGTGTTCTTTCAAAGTTATAGATTTTTTAAATATATTATGTTTTCTTCGTTATATTTTTAATAAATATATAAAGGACACCTAGTCACTAAGGTTAAAGGGTTAATCACTTAACCTTGTACCTGCTTGGTAGAGAGAAAATCAGTTTTCTACAGGGGAATAACATGAGTTATGTGAGCCACTTCAGGTAGGCCTTATGTTCAAGAGTTGTTGAGCAACATGTAATGTATTCGTATTCCACAAGTTTTTTTTTTTTTTTGTGTGTGTGTGTGTGTTTAACTTGATTACAATGTTTGTTTTTAGCTTTTGTTTTTTTTCTTGGTTTGTGGGGTTGAGGTTTGTGAGGCTGAGATATATATATATATATATATATATATATATATATATATATATATATATATATGTTGGAAATTTGGATGGGAATGAGGAGATTTTTTTGAAGGAGTTGGTGGGAGAGAAAGAATATGGTCAATATATATTGAAAATTTTCTAAATACTAATATTATTTTTAAAAGGGAGTAAGGTAAAACCTTGAATTAGAAGAAAGGTATTTGTTATTTATGAGGGATAGAAAGCAACACAATTCTTATATTATACATTTAAAAGTAATTTAAAAATTAGTTCTTAGCCATGGAAAATATAATTTCTTGTTAAAATTGTGAGTTCTGGAAGCATCTAGGTGAACCACTAGATTCAGTTTCGTCATCAGCAAAATGAGGATAATTATAGACTTTGTCCTCAAAATCACAGTGCACTGATTCAAAGAGAATTCTAAACATTGTTTATTTTTTTCTTTTCATAATGACTACTCTAGTAAGTCCTGAAATGATTGTTAAAGTTAACGAATATCCTGCTGATGGTGAGGTTTTGTCCTACCAAGAACCTCACTCTCATCTTCAAAGCAAATTTGCCTGTATTCAATGCTGAATTATAGCCCCAAAACACATAAAATTTGCAACTAGAAAAACACAATTTATTCACTAATTTGGAGGGCTTATAGCTAGAGAAAATGTACATGCAAAATACAAATTAGAAAATAAGTTGGAGGATACATCACTACCTGTATCTCATAAACATGAGGCATTTATATGATTTTATAAATTGTACATATATAATATTAATAATATAATGTCATTGTATAATTATAATATCCATTTCTAAATTTATGATGACAAATTAGGGCACATGCAAAAGAGATTACAAGGTTGGAAATCAAAACAGAAAGTGAACAGGAAACTTTCTAATACATCACCAAAATATATGATATTTTGGAAGACAGATAAATACCACAGTGCTTTTAGAAAGCATGACATTACCAAAGAAGTTGAATGATGAAGAATTAATAGTTTGCAAAGGAAAGATAAGAGAAAAGATTTAGTATGGTAATAGTCCATGAGGGCTACAAGTTATCAGGCTTTTAAAGTTTCATCCTATATGTCAGAGGAAAATATACAAATAGGCTGGGTGATAGCATAACAATATTGGTATCATAAAACATATTCTATGGTTTGAAATTTATGGTAAAAATAAAACTATATATTGCCAGCATAATCATAAAAATAATTACATTGATTGAACAGTGGGAGGAATAAATGTGAAATGAATTTGCTTTTAAAAAGGATGATACACAGCAAAATAAAATTAAAATTAGCAAAACTAGAATTAGAAGAATAAAATACTATGGGATATACTAAGCAGAAAATATTTTTGCAATATCAATTTGGGATCTTTAATAAAGGAATTTTAAAAACTGAGAATTCTTGACTCCTGAAACAGGAATGATAACATTTCTTCAAATAGGAAAGAAGGAGGATTCCTTAGTGTTTTACTTCTGTAACAATATGACATACACGATTACAACAGAGATTTATTTTGCAGAGTTGGGAAAGTCAGGAAATCAAATGCAAAACACAGACATGTATTGAGATCATTTGTACTTCTCCCACAACTGCCCAAAACAAAATGAAGTGGATCTGGAAACCAAATAATAGCATCATAAATCCATTCATGCTGGTGAAGAACTCATAATCCAGCCACCTCCAGTTAGATCCCAACTCTAACCTGTCGTAATCGAGGTTCCATTTAAAACATGTATTAATGTTACACCCAAGAGGAAGTGTTCACTGTTAGATTATGCCTTAAACTACTAGAATTTTTAGAGTTGAAGAATGAATGATGAGATGAGTATATGAGAGAAATTTTGGAAAATAACTCAAATAAGTATGGTTATAAAACCCCAGTATAAATAAATAAAATTCAGAGCAAGGAGTGCCCCAAATATTGTGGACCATTGACCATGGAAAAAAATGTATGAGTCTCAATGCTGAGGAGCCATTCCAATAAGTCCTAGAAACTGATCAAAGTTCCCAGAGACAAGAGTCTGAATACAATTCCAGGTCATAAATTTTAGTTTCTTTGGGAATGAATTATCTTGACCTTTAAGGTAAGAAGCAGGCCTGAAGGCAGGCCATGATGAGGATGTCACTGGAGACTATAGCGCTTGACTTAATCTCTACAGATTGATTTTTGCTGTTACAAGTAAGGCAGAACAATCTAGCAAAAGTGAAGAGAAGCAATTAAAAGCTTGCCCTTTAAAAGCATCTAAATCGTGAAGTTGTTTCTGAGACTTGCAGGATAGGAGATTTTCCACAAACATAAATTAGGAGAACTGGACAATACTCAAGCCACATTTCACACACTGTACAAATATTGATGGTGGCAAAATCCAATCACTATATAGAAATAAGTCTAAATAAGAAAAATTGTTAAAGAAGATTTTATAAGAGCACCAGGAATGAAAATAAATTTTTCAGATTTTTATATTAAGCAGAGAAAGGTGAATAATTGGAAACTTAAAAATATTTCACATTTGAAGCAAAGATACTAGAACCAGGCCTCACAACTTTACTTATGTATGACATCCATAGCGTTGTATTAAAGTGATCCCATGACATTATCTATTCTCTTTATGTGCTGATTGCCATATTACCTCATTTCCATAAGTTTCATCAATGTCATGACATGGAAGTAGATGCTAGTCCTCTCAATGATCATTGATATATGACGTTCCCAGAAAATTACTATCCATAAATTCAAAACTAATAGTTAAGTCCTATCATTCAGATTTCTCTCTGCATTAGTTTACTTCAGCCTTCAATTCTCAAATATTTGCTATATATTTTAAATGCTTCAGGATAATGTGAGTGTAATATGTACATGTAAATTTTACTTTGAAAGACTCCAATCAACAACATTTTGAGGGTGAGTGTGATAGACAAGGGATCTGAAAATGGTCTAAGATGACAAGAAATAAAATATATAGTTTATCAATCAAACTATCTCTACAGTTACTAACAAAATTAATATTATTATTTGAAGTCTCAAGGGCAATATGGGAATTATTAGGCAAGACTAATCTTCCCATAGAACACTTTTAACATCAAAGTAATTTGCCTTCTAGATAATTTTCTAATGCCGTAAGGTATCAATCTGCTTTTGATTTTTATCCATTCTTGCTACATGGGTCTTATTTAAACTGGTGGTGGGTCAGATTTTTTTCTGTGGCTTATAGTTAATATTTTATGTTACATATTATAATTGCTAACAAATGAATGACTGAAGATTGAGAAGCAAATCTGTATGTCTTCGAGACCTCTTTGTAGCACATTTTACAGCAAGAAGTTGGTTTAATAAATTTCTAATCTTTAATGTATGAGGTGCTATATCACATATGTATGTGTTTATATATATATGTCCATGTGAATCTGTGTATCATTAAAATCTCTTATCATCAATATTCTCGACAAGACAGAAATATTGTAGAAATTCTTTATTCCAAACCTGAAGTTTCTACCTGATCATTCAGTTCCTGGATAAAAGACACACAGAACATTTATATTAACAATAAGCCTTAAACAGCACAAGAACTAGGCAGATATATACTCACAAAGCTATGGGAATCTTCTTTTTCTATTGATAAACCTGAGTTATTACTTACTATGTTTCATTGGAGCTGCTCTTAACTACAATTGGCAAGCCTTTAGGGCCATGCTTTCTTGACTCCTAATCCCTGGCATCTTCCTCCTTCTCCTTCACCTTCTTCCATTCCTTGTGGTTCTTCTCAGACCACAAGCCCAAAATTTTAAAGTCCACATATATCCCTTCTGCTCAGCTATTGGCTGTTGACATTTGTATTTACCAATCAGAAATAACTTAGAAGCTAGATCCTATAGCCTCAGGATCTACGTGCAGATTCAAGATCTTGGGAGACTGCATCTACTGTTACAATAAACAGCAAGAACAAATCTCAACACAGAAATTATTGTGATTTTTATAAACATTCAATAAATAAGTATATTTTACTTAAAAGAATTTCTAGTTAATGATAATAAGCCAATATGGTTGAAGTATCTCTCAAAAACACTTTACAAGTTAAAACTCAGTTAAGAAAAGTTGAGTATTCCACCAGCTACTTAATAAAATAGTATTCCGGAAAGCCTTTAAGTGTTTGCCATTCCTTAATAAAAAATATTTTGTGTAATCATTTAATAAACAGTATTCATAAGATATAAATTTGTGGTCTGGTGAGATGGCTTATCTGTTAAAGTGTATACTACTGTTGCAGAGTACATGAGTTAAATTTCCAGAACCTACATCAAGTATTTTTCAACTCCAGCATATGGATACCTGAAGTTAATAGACATAACCATATATATATACATACACATAATTCAATTTTAATTAAAAACACCTTGATAATATATAAATTCTCAATATTATGTTATCTTGATATATACTACTAACTATACAAACAAATTTTTCTAGACACAAAACAAGCAAGAAATTTTAAGCATATTTGGTTTGTGTGAAGAAAAGTAAAAAGTACTAATTCTCAGTATTAAACAATATAAAATCATAAATTTTAGAAAATATTTTTTGTATACACTTAGATGAGATTAAAACCCTTTACTTCTGTAAAAGGTCTTTTAAATTTGTCTACTTAGTGAAAATTATTTATAGGAAAGTAGTTATTTTTATTAGAAGTGGAGAATAACAAATAGGGGATGAAGATATGGATTCTCTTTTAAAGCACTGACTGTGCATTCAGAGGACATGGGTTCAATTCCCTATCCCCGCATGACAACATGCAACTGCCTGTAACTTCATTTACATGGGATCTGAAACCTTCATACAAACATACATGCAGCCAAAGCACCAATGCAATTAGAGTTTTTAAAAGAATTTTTTAAAAAAGAAACAAAGAAAGAAAGAAAGAAAGAAAGAAAGAAAGAAAGAAAGAAAGAAAGACAACTAGAGACAGAAGAGAAGAAATACAAATTCATATACAGATTAATGATAGATATGTGATGTAAAGCCTTCACAAGAGACACCTGTCTATTTTAATGTGAAAAGAATTGTGATAATTAACTTTAAAACCTGAAATTTTAGTTTACATTTCTTTTTATTTTTAATTAATTTTTTTCTTGATATTATTTACATTTCAAATGTTATCCTCTTTTCTGGCCCCACAATCCTGGAAACGACCTATCCCATCCCCATTCCCCTGCTTATATGAGGGTGTTCCCCCACACACCCACCCACTCTCACCTCCCTGCCCTTGAACTCTCCTACACTGGGGCATCGAGCCTTCACAGAACCAAGGGCCTCTCCTCCCACGGTTGCCTGACAACTCCGTCCTCTGCTATATATGCAGGTGGAGCCATGGGTCCCTCCATGTGTACTCCATGGTTGGTGGTTTAGTCCCTAAGAGCTCTAGGGGGTTCTGTTTGGTTGACATTGTTCTTCCTATGGGTTTGCAAATCTCATCAGCTCACTCAGTGCTTTCTGTAACTCTTCTATTGGGGACCTGTGCTCAGTCCAATGGTTGTCTGCAAGCATCCCCTTTTTATTTGTCAGACTCTGGCAAAGCCTCTCAGGACACAGCTATATCATACTCTGGTCAGCATGCACTTTTTGGCATCCACAATTGTTTGGTGACTGTATATGGGATGGGTCCCCAGATGGTGCAGTCTTTGGATGGCCTTATTCTACATTTCTAATTTTTTAAATATTACTTATAGGCTAGGAAATAGCTAAGTGGTAGCATGTTATCAAGCAAGTGTGAGAACTTGAGGCCAAGTTTTCAGAACTCACAAACAGAAGCAACTAGAAACTATAATGAACATTTGTAACACTGGTAATCCTAGGGTCAGAGAGGAAGTATACATAGGAGAATCCTCTGAATATGGAAGGCCAGCTTGCCTTCTAGACTTCTATTCATAGTGAGAACGAGTAAGACCATCAAAACTAAGTTAAAGATGAAGGTGAGAACCAATGTTGTCCTGTGGCCACCAACATAATTGCCTTGTGAATCTGCACTCACACAGATAAACATGTACACACACACACACACACACACATAACACACATATTTACACACACACACACATAGAACGAGAGACATTTACACACACATACACACAAACACACATATATACAGAGAGAGAGGGAGAGAGAGGGAGAGACAGAGACAGAGAGACAGAGAAACAGAGACAGACAGAAAGATAGAGAAAGAGAAATTTCAATTAGGTGTGGAAAAACTTCATTTCATGAGTGTTTAATGGCTTGGGAGATGGCTGAGTAGTATAGAACACTTACTCCTCTTTCAGAAGACCCATGTTTGATTCCTAACACCTACAAGGTGTTTATTACCGTCATTACCTTCAGTTCCGGGTACTAAATGCTCTCCTCTAGCCTATGGCAAGCATGTATGTGGTATATAGTTCTAAGGACAGGAAAAATACTCATACACATAAAAATAAATTTTAAAATTAAAAAAGTGAATGGTTTAAAGTAATTGTAATCATACAACTGAAAGAAAAATTGTCCACAAGGTTTTCCATGCTATGTGAGGTAACATGAGACTCTGGCATTGATGTTATCTACTGCTGAATTGTAAAATGTTAGAAATAATGTCCCAAAGCTTGGCATATAAAATTACTGCTGCAAACTACTCAAGATAGAAGCATAAATGATGTTTATTCAGTGATGGCAAAATACACAAACTAGGGAGTGTTTGAAGCAGTAATTTTAAATTCAAAAAGTAAAGAAAATATGTAAAAGTCTGTGTTTGGTTTTCTATCCATACCTCATATTTGTATGAGTAATTGTATAGGCAGATCAATTCATGTAGCATAAAATATAAAGAGACAGTTTGATGAGTTTGCATCTATATTATAAAACATTCTTTTGGACAAATATATGCAGTTCTTCACTTTTTAAATCACCTGTAGTAATGGATGCATATATCTTTAAGAAAGTGTTTAAAGCATACAACAGAGTTACCTCAGCTTAGAGGAAATGATAAATGAGTTATAGTGTCTACTTTATACCCCAAACTCTTCATCCGAACAAAGATATAGAGACAAATAACAAAAATGCAGAGTACTCTTCCCTTGTTAGCCAGTAAATATCAGATTAGTACTAGGATTTCAAAGGATTTCAAAGATTTCAGATATACTGGTTCATGTTCTACTGTTTTAAATCATAGTATGCTGGACAGTTTAATGTCACCGTAACACAAGTTAAAATTATCTGAGATGAGGGAACAACAATTAAGAAAATATATCTACATGATTGTGCAATAGACAATTATTTGATGTTACTGAAATTATTTAAATCAGCATTTTCCTGGGCCGATTATCTAAGCCTGCTTAGCTCTGCCTAGCTCAGCTGCCATGTCCCATGGCCAGAGGCCATGTGTGCACTGCAGCTAGAAATAGCCCATCACCCATGAGATGCCAGCATGGAAGATGGCTCTGTCAATCTTCTACACTGTCTCTACAAGGCTGTGTTGTTCCCAGACCATCCTGCCATCTAAGCAGGCCTGGTAGGAAATGAGACATTAAAACTTAAATATTAGTCAAAGGCTTTATGTATTTGGTAAACATCAATAACTATACGCCCATACAATTAGAGGTGTTTCCCAATTAGCTAATCTAAATTTTTGTTACCCAGGACTGCTCTCCATACTTGCATGGCTCTTCATGCTCCTACTTCTCTAGCTCCTCCTCTTGCTCTTCCTCTCCTTCCTCCTCCCATCTTAGCTCTTCCTACAATTTGGAACACTTTGTTAATTAGTAATGGATAGGTGAGGTCCCAGTCATTATAAGTGTTACCACTTCTAGGATGTTGATTGTGAATTCTGTAAGAAAGCAGACTGATGAAGCTATGAAGAGCAAGCCAGTGAGCAGAACTCATCCATGAAATCTGCACCAGCTACTACCTCCAGGTTACTTCACTGCTTGAGTTCCAGATGATAAACTATGATGTGGAAGCTTAAGACAAGTAAAACCTTTCGCCACATGTCTCACAGTGTTTCCTTATAACCACAACCTTACTAAGCCTAACAAAGACAGGCAGTCAACAAGATTCTTTCAGAACATTGCTTAGAGTTTCATAAAGCTAGGAAAATAGAGAAGTTAAAACAAGTAATTCCAAAATGTTACATAAATGACAGCAAAAGCATGAAGAACCTATATCAACAAAGTTTTATATGTATTAAAAAGGTTTTCCAAATAAATAAATTTAAATATTATCTTCATGCTATTTAAAATTGATGTATTAAATGACCAGTTAGTGGATAATAAGGCTAAGAGATGTTCCTCTACTTTTAATTTAATTAATTCCAAAGATAAAAAATTTATAACCATTGAAATAATTTCTTATTTTACTTGAAAAATGATTTATGTTGGTATAACAATTTTTCTGCCTATTTGCAGAAAATTGCATACTGACAGGTGATTTTCGTTTACTTCAGTCCATAATCACTTGATTCAGTATTAGGATTAGATTCAATGCTGGGTCAAACTTTCTGAGAAGCCAGTGTTTCCAGCCTGAAACATTTTTTTCTAGTCTGAAATCAGCATTCAAAGTTATTTCTATCAAGATCAGCCAAAATAAAAGTCTGCATATGGTGTCTCTTTGTGTTTTTAACAGAAAAGCACCATCTATGTAATTATATTCCAAGGCACATAAGACAAATTACATAATTGAATATGACTAAATATCATGTTCTCTACCATCAGTAGAGAAATAATGAGATTCTGTCTTTTATGTTAAACATTACTTTGGACTCATGTTTCATGACTGGAAAAATATTCAGAGTTAAAAAGTATAGATCATGTTTGGTGAATTAAGAATAGGAGATATTTTAGTAAAACTGTTATAAAAATCATTTTCTGCTCTCAATATTCCAGTGTAGACTCAGGTCGAAAACATAACCTAAGGGACAGCACAGATAAAAAATCAAATGTGCTTTCATTTTCAAAACATGGTAGATAATGCACTTCAATTTTCACAGGGTTACATTTTAATTTTAAATTACAATAAATCAAAAATTTATTTGATATTTAATCTACTACATATCACAGTCCAGCAATGTGATCTCTGTTGCAATCTATGATTGTATGACTGTAAATTGGGTTAAGACAGAAATCATGAGTAAAAATCAGAACACTTCAGAGGAAGATGAAAATAAAACTACAACATATCAAAATCAATTGAGCACAATAAAGAAGTTGTAAGAGGAAATTTCATAGCACTAATTCACTACATTTTAAATTGGAGAAATCTCACATTAATAACTCAATGATATGCTTGAAAACTTTAGAAGATCATGTAACTATAATACACATAAAATGATAGGTAAAATAATCATTCTTAGGGCTGAAAGCAATGAAATAAAAACAAGAAATATAATATAAAAAATAAATACAATGAAGTATTGTTTGAAAACACATCAAAAATATTGGCAAAGCCTTATCCAAAATAAATAAATAAATAAATAAGTAAATAATTGAGAGAAGATACAAATTAATAAACTTAGAGATGAAATGGAATAGAATATGTGTCAAAGAAATTCAGATAATCATAAAGTAACATTTTAAAAATTACTCTACTGAACTAAAAAGCAAACAAGACAAAACATGGATGAACTTCTATATACATAAGGCCTATCTGTTAAATGGAGATGAAATAAATAAATTGAATGGATTAATAATCTCTAGTGAAATAAAAGCAATAATAAAAATTTACCAACCTTAAAAGCACAGGGTCAAGTGTATTTAGGTCAGAATTCTACCAGACCTTCAAGGAAGAACTAGTGCCAATGCTCCTCCAATTGTTCTGCAAAATGTAAACTGAAGGAACATTTCCAATTTATTTTTACAAAGCTATTTATCTGATCACAACTCCATACAGAGTTTCAACAGAAAATAAAAATTATAGATCAATATTATTTGTTCACGTAAAGGCTCTCCTCTGAATATGACATGGGCTTATGAACTCATAGGTATGTGGCTACTTCCTTAAGATCAAGCCAGCCCAAAGTTCATAGTGGATGGGGAATAGATTCACCCCTCACTAAGGATATAGTGGCAAGTAGTAACAGTTGCTGGAGAAAAGATCATGCATCTCTGAGCTATGACTATTGCTAGATGATAGCCCCACACATGTACACTTATGGGGCACTAAATTGATTCAATGAGTTATGGAAAAAAGAAAGGAGGAAATGTGGAAGAAGCACTGGCAGGCAGGAAGGAAGGAAGCAAAAAGGAAGAAAAAAAGAAAAATATAAATTTTGCCACAATCTAGGAAGTTTTAAAATGGAAAAAATCCTGCAAGAGTAGAATAAATAATTGGGAAGACACTCAGAGAATAGTACAGTAAGAGAATATGGTTCATTTAATTTACATTATGGCTGGATTTTCCTATCTAAATAAAAAAAAATACTACCTCATGGCAAAGATACCAACCTTACAGAAATATATCAAACCACAGACTATAGTTTAAGGTATATTCTATAATTTTAATATGGTCTATCTATTCTTCTACACATGAAATTTAAGTCCTGATATAGAAGCACTGATGGATAATAGAACTTCTAATGTTTAGGTCACTAGAAAGTACTGCAATAAATCTTTTGAGTTGAGTTTAGTTTTCATCTGAATGGAGTCTTGTACTGCATGATCATTTCTCATGTTTTCTCTGTTCAACATGATCCTACTGACTATTCTAATTTTTCATGTTATGATTTATCATAATGATTTCAGTAATATTGACATTCAGTTTTAGATATCTGGCCTACAAATTTAAAAGATAAATAACTTGAGTTTTTGCTTGTTTATTTGGTTTATTCACTTTAAATCCCGATCTCTGCTCCCCTCTCACAGGCCCTCTCCCTATTCCCCTCCCCTTCTCCTCTGAGAGTGTGGAGAACCCCACTGGCTATGTCCCACCTTGGCATATCAAGTCTCTGCAAGGCTAGCTGTTTTGTTGTGCACTGAGTCCTAGGAAGACAGTCTAAATAGGGGAATGGACTCCACAGACAGGCACCAGCTTTAGAAATATCATCTGCTCTAATTGTTACGGACTCAGATGAAGGCTGAGTTTCATGTGTTCCACATATGTGCTGGAAGAAGGAGGCTAAGTCCATCCCACATATCCTCTTTAGTTGGTGGTAGAGTCTCTGAGAGCACTCAAGTGTTCAGATTAATTTATTCCCTTTGTTTTCCTGTTTCCTGTGGAGTTTCTTTCCCCTTTTGGCCTTCAATGCTTCCCCAAACTTTTCCATAAGAGTTGCCAAGTTTCGCTCAACATTTGGCTGTGGGTCTCTGCATCTGTATGAGTCAGCTGCTGTGTGGAGCCTCTCAGAGGACAGCCATGCAATTTCCTGTCTGTATGCTACCTTCCAGATTAGAAGGTCTAGTGAAGGTGGGCAGAATGGTAGAGAGATAATGAAAGTCCACTGGGCATAGCAGATGGCTCAGGACTGAAGGGGTGAGCCTGAGGATTCCTGGAAGTGTTCGTTTATTTGTTTGTTTGCTTTATGGTGTTCCAAGCTTCAGATAGTGTGTTTTAGCAACAAAAGTTGCAAACAGATAGCACAGACATTCAAAGAAAAAGCAGAAATAATTCAAAAAGGAAGGACTAAGACAAAGACATAACACAGTAGTAAAGAACACTCAGTAATAGAAAAGACTTCAGTTATGGAATCATACATCATGAAAAATAACATAAATCAACTATACATGAAATATAAAAAGAACGTTTCTATTGATAATGTGTAATTGACAGTTTCTTAGACACACCAACCAAAGAGAGATGATACAAGTAAGTATAATCAGATATAAATAAGAAAAGTAAATGAAACCACAGAACTACAAAGATTAGATGTATTTGTGAATAACAAAGTGGAAAAGACAGAAGAATGAGACACAGGTCTGGGTTTATATAATGTATCAAATTGTAGCTATGGTGATGAACAAAAATGACAAACAAAAAGAAAAATGAGATGGATCCCCTACTTGGGATCCATCCCATGCTACTCCATTTTTTGTCCCTGAATTTCATTTAGACACGAACAATTTGGGGTCAAAAATTTTTGCAGGCAGCTTGGTGTTCTCATCCCTCCACAAGGGGCCCTAACTAGAGCAGGTGGTCTCATCAGGTTCAATACCCCCACTGTTGGCCATTTCAGTTAAAAATTTAAAGTTATGTTTTTTCTCCAATTTACACTATCTTGAATCTATCAAAAATCACTTTAATTATTGTGAAAGGATAAATAAATTATTATCTGTGGCAAAAATTATTGATATCTAAAAAACTTAAAGTAGTAGCATTGATTTTTTTATTGTTAATAATTTTGTTTGCATTTCAAATGATATCCCCCTTCCTGGTTACCCCTCCACAGCTCATCTCATCCCATCCCTCCTCTCCCCCTCCCCTTTGCACCTATGAGGGTGTTTCTCCACCTATTAATATTTCTACATACATCTACATAAAGAAGTCAAAAATACACATGGGATTAAAGAAAACATCTTCATCAAATAATGTTAGTCAAACTAGGTGACTGTATGTACAAGATTCCAATAGATCCATACTTACTACCCTGAAACTTAAAATCAAATCAAAATGTATCAAAAAATTAACATAAAGCAAGATACAATGCACCAATTATAATATACAGTAAGGAATACCTTTGACTTCATTGGCATAGGAAAATATATCCTGAGCAGATACAATTAACACAAACAAAAAGATAAGCAAATAATTAATTGGAAATGACAAAACTTAAAAGATTCCATTCAACAAAGGACATTGTCATTCAGAAGAAAGTGAAATCCTACAAATGATAAAAGATTTTTATGATAGAAAGCTAATATCCAAAATATACCAAAATTTAAAACACTAGATATCAAGAAAATAATAACATAATTTAAAATTCTCAAAAGAAAGGTCTCAAATCTTTGAAAAAACACTTAAATAAATATTTAATATCATTAAATGTTTGGGAAATATAAATCCAAATTATCTTGAAATGTCATCTTCTACCTGTCAGAATAGCCAACATCAATAAAACAGGTGATGACTCATGTTGGCAAGGATGTGGATTAAGGTAACACTCATCTGCTCCTGCTATGGAAGGAAATTGTGCAACCTCTTTTGTATCCTTGACTATAAAGCCAGAACTCCATGGATGAATCTGTCAAGTTCTGCTTGCTGGTGCTGGAACATGGCTCCCTCCCTCATTCAAGTACATTTTCACCAGCTTTCTGTTTTTGATAGTTTTTTTTTTTGGTTGGTTGGTTGAGTTTTGTTTTTTGTTTTCCTTTTTTGTTTTGTCTTTGTTTTTCTACTGCCTAAGTTTGGCTATTCTGGAACTTGCTCTATAGACCAGGAGACCCTTGAACACAGAGATTTGCATGCCTTTCAATGTCTGGGATCAAAGGTCTGCAAGACCACACTTTTCACATTATATTTTTATAAACTGGAATTTTAACTGGGTGTGGTCTTGCTCTAAAGTCACCATTCCCTTTATTCCATTTAGGATCTGGCTTTTCTTTAATTTTCTTTCTGGTGTTCTTTTCTCCTCAAAGTGTATATTTTATATTTTTTCTTGCTCAGCTTGCTCCTTTTCATTAAAGATCTGTGTATCTGCATAATGCTGGCCAGTAATAACCACAAAGTAGAGTCAATATTAAGCGGTCTGGAAATCTCCTCTGCTAAAGCTGTTAATCCATAAATTTAATTTAGCTTCCATCAGATTCTTTTGGACAAGGGTAGAAATCAGTCATATTCTTCTCCAAATATCAAAAGATCAGTCTCTAGGCCACATATTAATATTATTCTTCTCTGCAATCTTTTGAGCCAGCCCCTCACAGTTCAAAACACCATGTGTTATGCTTTTAAATAGATATGGAAAAGGCTGCACCTCTTTCTGTATCATCATGGGTGTCATCTGACTTTGGCTCAAGATAATCTTTATTTACCAGTAGCATATTGTAAGTTAGAAGATTTATAGTCATTTTAATCCTGCGTGATCATCTTTTTCTATATTATGGGTTATGAATAAGATAAAAATGTGTCATATATGTATTTATATGAAATGTGAATTCTTATTTTACCACAAGTGTTAATATCATTATTCTGATTCATTGATTATGATTTAAAAACTAAGATATTAACAATTTGCCAAGGTCAAAATATTTAAAACCGTATCACATCCTCAAATTAGCATCACACAAGATATGAATCTTTCTGCTGTCACCATGTAGGCTGGTCTCACATTTATATAGCGCATTATGTACCGGAAGTAATGAATCTGTGAAAAAAATCATTTGCATTTTCATTGTGCTCTTATCATATTTAGTTCTCATTTATTGCCTTATGCACTCAGCTATAATTTTTGTTTATACATGGTTTAAATGCCAGCAACCACGTAAGTGATAAACAAGTTGGCACAAGATTATCATTTACTCTAGAAAGATATTCCTTAAAAATATCCCCTAGATGTTTAGGCAGCAGATGGTACCTAATAAGTAAAACTCCTATCACAGCCTTGAGTGAGCTATGATTAAATTTTAAATCAAATCATGTCCTCACAAATATCTTCATATCTCAATTTATTGGCTAATTGCCTTCTGAATGGTCCAAATTTTAGAAATAATCAATGTAATTCTGCATGTCTTTGCATTTGGTAAGAAATGTTCATCTGAAGCTTTCTCTTTGAGTAAAACCAACTATCTTACCATGTGCTAATCTGTGAGGCAGGGAAAAAAGAATAAAAAATACATATTTCTTTCCAGAAAAATGATGCAGTAGTGAAAATGCTTTGAAACATTGTCTTCTGGATATGATATTGGATATCATATTGTGTTCACACACATTAAAATTATGAACAGACAGCAACCAGAGACACCTGCTTAAATTGAATGCACAAAAGTAGAAAGATTGGGAGGTGACAAGTGTCTTGTGGAAGTGGAGAGGATAGGGAGGATGTAGTCTGATGAATATGACCAATGCATTCTATAGCTTCATTTATCAATGTTAAAAAAAATAGAGATATGCTTTTACAAATTAAATAATCTTAGAAAAAATCATAAATTCTAATTCCAATAAAATAGACTGAAATGTAAGGTTCCTTATAAAACTCTAAAACAGTGATTGCTAATCTGTGGGTCATGACCCCTTAGAGAGTCACATATTAAATATCTTGCACATCAGATATTAACATTGCAGCCCAAAACAGTAGTAAATTTTCAGTTATTAATTTGCAATAGAGTTAATTTTTTGTTTGAGGCTCACCACAACATGAGAAACTGAATTAAAGGCTCCCAGAATTAGACAGATTGAGTACCATTGCTTGAAAACATGCAAAAATAACAGCACAGAGAGCAAAAGTCATGGTCATAAGAAAACAACTGAAATATATTTGTGCTAGGCCATACATGAATATTCACAGTTAACTGGGAGTTACTCAACAGATTAAACAGACAAAACACTAGTTATTATTAAAGCAAAATTAGTCCAACAACTTTCATAGAAAAGAGAGAGGATAAATATGACCCTCTTGAGGAAATTCTTCACAAGTTTCATATCTATTGCATTTTTGCTATGAAATAAGAATGGGGGAAGCCAGTACTCATTCATGCTAATTTTAGGGAGAGAGATGTTATAGGTATTTTACGAAGCCATCAATAATTTAACAGAATCATAAAACTATAAGTACAATGAGATCACTCCAACCACGTTCTTAGTACTTAACTAAGCAAAATGGCATCATAAAAACAAAACAAAAATGTCTACATAAGAATTTAGAACAGATTTATTCACCATGATCTAAATTCTCAATCATCAAGTTAATAAAAATATGCAAATTTTATCAGACTGAAAAGCACTCAATAATTTTTAAAAATTATTTGGTAAGGATCAGTATTTGTGTGCTTGTCCTCCATAACCTAAACCACACAGTCAGGACTTAGAATTAAAAACAAAAGATTAAAAATGGTCTACTGATCAATGTGTCAACACAAATGAATCTCAAAGTTCAAAGTTCCAACTACAGTAGGTTAAGTAACTAATTGATAATTAGAATCAAAATAATTCATAAAATTGCACATATTGAATGATTCCATTTGTATAGAGCAATTAGACATGTAACCAGTTTTGACACAAAATATGTTAGTGTTCACTTAGATTGGAAAAAAGAAAAACAAGCAGAGACGACAGTGTAATGGAAGCAATTGAATTGTAGAGGCTGCAGACATGTTCTTTCCCATGAGTTGGATAATGAGTTCTCTAATTTATAATTTTTAATATCAGAGTAGTGGAATAGAACTTAAGCCTATGATCAATCTATATAACATTCCACCTCTGAGATAGATCACAACTATAACCAAACTACATCCCGCATATAAAATATGTGGCATATTTTGAGTAAATATGTCTCAAAAATGCCAAAATTATGAAAGGTTGATATAAATAAATGAAGAAAACAAACATCTAAATCCCCTTTGTAGACTAGAAAAGAAAAATATCACTAAAAGTGAAGGAAAACAAAACTACAAAAGGAACCAGAGAGCTTGAACTAGAACGAATTGCTAAATGGTAAGAATTGGCATCAATAAATCATTACAAATGCCAATAAGTTAAAACACACCTTTTATGGGAAAGGACATGTTTTTTTGTTTTGTTTTGTTTTCAAAAAATCTGAAGGGAAAACCGTAGATCATGGAGAACGTATTTGACCAAATGTAACATGTGATGGCTGATTAGAGTACAAATTGTTCAAATTAAAACATCTAGAAAATTATAATTTTGGGAAGTTAAAAAAAATACATCTCATCTATCTTGCTCTAAAGGTAATGTAGATATTATAGAACAAATTTTAAGAATACAGGCACACACACATACATACATACACACACACACACATACACACATACACACACACACACATATATATATCAGGATAAATGATCAATTTGGCTTCATCACAGAGAAGTAGTTTAACATATATGAATTAAATATAATTTACTACATACAATTTTAATCTTAAGGAAAGAAGTCACATGATCATCTCAATAAAAGTAGAAAAGACCTTGATAATTTTTAACATCTCTTCATAAAGACAATGCTAGGAGCATTTTGATATAGGAAACACCTCTATAAAATAAAGGGTATGTGACTACCCATAGCTGACATCATATCAAATGAAGAAACTTTTGAAGCATTCTCATTCCCTCGTAGATGAAGTGGGAGAGGAGGAGTTAAGGGGAAACTGGGAAGAGGAATGACATTAGAAATGTTAACAAATAAAATAACCAATGAAAAATATCAAAGTTAAAAAAAAATTCAGGAGAAAGTCAAGAGTATCCAGTTTCTCCCCTCTTATTTAATAAAGTTCTTGAAGACAAACTCAGTTTTAAAGCCTCATATACTGTTGTATCACTTACTTGTACATAAAATTAATGTAGAAGTTTGGCTAAACTTTCTATTAAATATTAACACTTAATAAGCTTACTGTTTTATAATGTTATCCTTATGAATTTCCTTCCTCCTTTTTATGTATGTATACAAAATTTGATTTTCATGGGATAACAAAGAGTCAGTGTCATGAGAGATACTCATAAATCTGCTTACACAGATTTATCATGTGTTAATTCTTGTGGCTTTCTAGACTATACTAAGAGTTACCAGAAATACTGATGAGAGTAATGTTTTATAGACAGCGTGTCACCTAGTTATCTTAGATCAATTTTAATGTCAAGATCAGTTTCAATATCTTGCCTCTGCCTCCCTACTGTTGAGATTACAAACTTTTCCTAAATTTCTCAGAAATTTGCCCACCATTTTTTTGAAAATTTTGTTCATTTCCACTTGCCAATTTTTAATCCAGTTATTTCTCTTCTTGGCATTTATTTTATTCAGTTGCTGTACTCTAGATCCTTACTCTCCATAGTGCAGCTGGTAAATATTTTTTTTTTCCATTGAGTCTGCTACCTCTTCACTCAAGTGATGAAGCCCTTGAATCTATAATTTTTTTGTTTCATTAAACAGATATCTTTTTTCTATTATTTTTATTGCATTTTTTAAATTTACATTTCAAATGTTATCCCCTTTCACGATCCCAACCACTCCCCATTCTATCCCCCTTCCTATGCTTCTATGATGGTGTTCCCATGTTGTGATAAATCTCCAACACAAATAAGATCAGTCAAAGAAAACTCAACTCAATAATTATGGATACAGACTGCACGCCTAGATTGGGCAGATTTACCATTATACTACTCTATTCCCCAGTTATGAGATTCCTTATAACTTGCAATTTTTCCAGGCCACTTGCTTCTACTCCATTGTCCTTCCAACTCCTGGTCTTCAGTCATCTTCTTCTCCCTCTTCCATTGCCTTCCTCTCTTGTGGGACTGTATAAGGGTATCTTGGTTCTTGGTTGGGGCTGGGCCTGGAACCCTGAGACTCTAAGGGAGAAACAGATGGTGTTCGGCCATGTCCCCAGAATCCCTGGTCCTGACACACAGTCTAGTCCCCATGGACCTACATTGTTCAGCCATAACAGCCCCTCCCAGAGTGCATAGGTAGAGAGCGTGACTACAGGCCTCAGGCCCTAGAGAGATTCACTTACTAATGAAAGCTAGAGGGTAGAGCCGATTAAGCATTCTTCCCCAGACCCTCCCCACTTTCTCCCTACCTATTTAACTCAGGTCTGCCCTGAGTTTCACAGGGGTACATCCAAATCCATCTACCATCCGTCATAGAGATAAACCCCTTTTTGGAACTAAGGACTTTCTCATGTCATTGGGGCCATGTTGTGAGGAATTGTGCAGAAGGCCATTAATGAGCCATTGTATCTGCAACCACTCTGCATAACTTCCCACCTGGAGGAACTTTCTGAGTTTCCAACTACCCTACTCTCTCTCTCTCTCTCTCTCTCTCTCTCTCTCTCTCTCTCCTCCCCCAAGCCTTTTTTCTCTACCTCCCCATCTACTACCCAATCACTGTCTCTAGCCTTTATTTTACAAATTAAGGTGGACAGAAGGTTCACAAGAAGTCACTTATATACTGATTCACTCCTCTTCTGTAGTCCCTCTGAGGAAAGTGGAATTAGCATCAAAATACAAGGCCAGGGCTATCCACAACATTCACACACACACCCATCCACTCCTGCCTCCCCACCCTCAAATCCCCTACACTGGGGTATTCAGCCTTCAAAGGACCAAGGGCATCTCCTCCCATTGATGCCTGATAAGGACATCCTCTGCTACATACTTGGCTGGAGATTATGGGTCCCTCCATGTGTACTTCTTTGTTGGTTATTTAGTCCCTGGGAACTCTGGGGTGTCTAGTTGGTTGCTAATAGAAGAGAAAGTGGGGAAAAGTCTTGAACACATGAGCACAGGGGAAAATTTCCTGAACACAACACCAATGGCTTATGCTCTAAGATTAAGAATTGACAAATGGTCACTATGACTCTGCCTATGACTCACTTGTCCCTGTGTGAATGAATTACGATTTGAGAAAAAAATAAATAAATTATTTTAAAAAAAAAGAATTGACAAATGGGACCTCATAAAATTACAAAGCTTCTGTAAAGCAAAGGGCACTATCAATAGGACAAAACAACAACCAACAGATTGGGAAAAGATCTTTACCAATCCTGCATCCAATAGAGGGCTAATATCCAATATATACAAAGAACACAAGAAATTAGACTCCAGACAATCAAATAACCCTATTAAAAAATGGGGTACAGAGCTATACAAAGAATTCTCAACTGAGGAAACTCACATGGCTGAGAAGCATCTAAAGAAATGTTCAACATCCTTAGTCATCAGAGAGATGAATATCAAAACAACCCTGAGATTCCACCT
The DNA here is from genome assembly GCF_004785775.1 of Grammomys surdaster. Classification (NCBI taxonomy): domain Eukaryota; kingdom Metazoa; phylum Chordata; class Mammalia; order Rodentia; family Muridae; genus Grammomys; species Grammomys surdaster. The sequence goes on from NW_021620961.1 coordinate 5,610,230, forward strand.
CACACCAGTCAGAATGACTAAGATCAAAAACTCAGGGGATAGCGGATGCTGATGAGGATGTGGAGGAATACTCCTCCATTGTGGGTGGGATTACAAGCTGATGCAACCACTCTGGAAATCAGTCTGGGGTTTCCGCAGAAAATTAAATATAGTATTACCTGAGAATCCTGCTATACCACTCCTGGGCATACACCCAAAAGACTCTCCAAAGTAGAACAAGGTAACATGCTCCACCATGTTCATAGCAGCCTTATAGCCAGAAGCTGGAAAGAACTTGTTGGACTCTAAGATCCAAAACCATGGTACTGCACTCTCACAGAAATACACACAGTTGGGACTCAATGCAATAACATGAGGTTTAATGATACTAGTGCACTAGGACTCTCTTGCATGCAGACAAGAGAGCCCCAAACAAAAGCTGGGAGCAGTTCTTATACAGAGTTCACGAAGAGAAACCACAAAGGCCGGTCTCTAGGTGACTCAGATTATGACAATGAGTGTCTTCTGTTTGCCCAGGTTTATTATGTTAAGGTCCCAGCTTCCTGATTCCTGGAATGTGTCTGTGTGCTCTGGGCCTTCCTCACCTGCAGGTGAGTTCCCTTCCATGTTGTCTGAGGAATGTTAGTCAGCCTCTTCCTTTTCCCTCTGAATGTTAATCTACCAAGTGTCCTCTGATTAAGGAATGTGCCCATCCCAGAATGTGTCCTGGGACAGTGAGGTTCTTTTAATCTTAAATTCAAACAGAGATCTGAAATTTCTACAAACTCAGATGTCATTCAACAGAGAAATGGATACAGAAAATGTGGTACATTTACACAATGGAGTATTACTCAACTATTAAAAACAATGAATTCGAGAAATTCATAGGCAAATGGGTGAAACTAGAAAATATCATTCTAAGTGAGGTAACCAAATCACAAAAGAACACACATGGTATACATTCACTGATAAGTGAATATTAGCCTAAACAGATACCTTATAGCCTGGGCTACCAGGGTCTGGTTCATAAAATCCTTTCTTTCTTTCTTCCTTTCTTTTCCTATAAATTTAAGACTAGAGGCCTGTCTTCAGGTGAACAGGTCACAGATCAAGAAAATATATATGAATCCACAATGTTGTATGTGATGTTCTTAATTCACAGCTTGATTGAGTTAATAAACATTGAAGGTTTCATACAGCACATTTATGGTTGTATTGGAGGGCTTTTAAAGAGCTGTTTGATTCATTATAACTCTGACCTAATGAATGCACTAATTTTTCTATTGATTAGAAATTCAAAAAAAAAAAAAGAAATTCAAAGACATACTTGATATGAGGTGGGAATTCTTGCTTTGTTGAATTGCCCTTGGGTTCCACAACCTTCTTTGCACATTTTCTTTCTTGCTCCTGTCCCTCTTCTTCCTATTTAGCATGAAACTGTATACTCTGCTCCATATCACACATCCAGGATGCTCTGACCAGACCAGAGGCCCAGAATCAAAAATGACAAGAACTATTTGTATAAATTCTAAAATTAAAAGCTCAAATAAGCAGTCTCCCCATTTAAGTAGTTTCTTTCCAGTATTTGGCCACAGTTACAATAACTAACTGACCCATTTTGATTATCAGCCATAAAGTACAATAAAATTATGACCTTTGTAAAAATGTAGAAGGAAGTGAAAATCATCTCATTAAATAAATAATCTAAATGAAAAATAAATTAGACAAAATGCCAACAGTCAGGATTTCTCATCTATGCAGTATAAATTTAACTAGGTCTTGAAGTTAGAAAATAATCCTTAGAAAGCAAAAAATGTTTATGTATTGGGAAGATAGGAATGATTGAGCATAATGCAGGATAAACAAGATATTGCATACATACATAAAAATGTTGTAATTAACTTCATTGTTTAATGTAGTTAATATGTGATAAATATAATAGCCATGTATTAGTATATGCTATATGTGCTAGTAAGTGTAATAAATGTAAATGTGTAGTTTTATGTCTCTTGCTAGTTTCGATATAATTGGTTACAAAAAACAAAACAAAAGAAAAATACGCTAAAGATAATGGTGAATCATCCTGCAAACCATTGTCTAATGGGAGCACTACAAAGGAATTCTATATTACTTCCCCAGTGTGGTGAATCTAAACAAAAAAAAAAAAAGAAAAAAGGAATATTCTAAGGAGTTAATGAACTTGTAGGCAGAGAGATGTAATTTACAGGACGCTATCTCGCTGGGATATTACTAGTGTGTTTCCAGATCTTCTTAAAAAATATTTGAATACTTTCACTTTTTGTTATTTTGGAAAGTATAGTTTTATTATTTTATATGATAATTATAAAACATCTGGCTATAATAAAAGCCATCTTATTTTCTAATACAATGAAATATAATATAACATTTCAGAGAAATAAAATTATGAAGGAAAAAGATTAATGGTAAGAAGGACAGGTGTTTTGATGCACAACAGCTTAGAAAGATATTAAAATTAATTGGTACATTGGTACATAAAACTTGGAACAATTACTAAAGTTCTGATTTTCCAGTGCAAGTTCCAGCAAACTATAGTGCATGATTTATCTTTTTTTTTTTTTTTCAGCTTGTCCCCAGCCAGTTCTGAGGCAGAATGCAGGTACGTTTAATTCAACTTTTCTTTTAAACCCTTTTAATTACATGCAAGTATTTAGGTCAATTCTAGGTTTGAGGAACCAACATTACAATACAAACAAACAGTCAAGGAACAAACAAACAAGGTAATATACAGAGTCCCGTGATCACCCCTTGATCACTCTCATGATCTAAGGGCTGTTTCTAAGGTCTATCAGGATGACAAAGTATCTGAGCCTACTTCCCTGTCCTACACCACAGTCATATTCATGCCTGAGGCTTACTTCTTTGTTTTAGCCTAAGACTTGGATTCCTGACTGAATTTACTTCTCTGTTTTAGCCTAAGAATAGACTCCTGCCTGAACTTACTTCCTTGTCATGGCCCAAAGTCAGATTCTTGTCTAAAGCCCATTTCCTTGTCCTTGGCCAGTGCCAGATTCCTTCCAAGCAGCCCCAAAGGCTCTCCACATCTCCCCCACTTTATATTATTTAACAAGACTGAGCCTGTCTTAGGTCATTCTGTCAGCAATGCCCCCCCTTAGCCATCATCAAATATGCATTATCAAAAGCAATGCACTTCTGTCTTAGCTTGGTAAGGCACTTCGGAAGGTTGTCCATCACTGGCTTGCCAGCCTTTTAAATTTGGGGGTCCATTCTTAGTTTCAAGCCATGTACTTTGGCTGCCAGCATATTGATGTGGTTAAAAACAAGCTTTGACATGGCAAGGAGGAATAAAAGTATTCCCAGCCTGATGTCAGTGTTTTCATCTTGATCAAGCTTCAAGAATGGTATATAAAGCTTGATCATGCTAGTCCTTTTTGTCCTGGGAATACTTTTATTCCTGCATGATTTATCTTAAATGGCTAGAACTTCCTCTCACACAGGACATATGAAAATCTGTTCGTAGTACACCATCCAGGAAAGAAAACTGTAATCAATATTTACACTATTGCTAAGTATTGAGTTTTGAATTCTACAGTTGTTCTCGCTAGAGTGAATTTATAATTGCAATTACAATCATATTTGTTTGTAAGAATTTTATTGAAACTAAAAAATTTTGATCAAGTTACTAATAAATACTTAATAACAAATGCCAGTAATGCTGATTTATGATAATTAACAATATGAAGTAGGTTTGTTTATTATTGACAAAATTTTGAAATACATTTTAAAAGCTTATTTTTGTATTTTGTTCTATATACCATAGAGAAAAGAATAAATGTGCCTGTCATTTCCCATAATATTATCAATCACTAATTAAACCTCATGTTTCTCAGCTTTGAACACATTAATTCAATTTCTGTTATCTTTATGGAACAAGTGTGTTAACAGAATAATTACTCTCATATATGAACTCTGCTACTAAATATCCTCTGATAAACAAGAAATAGATTTACAAAAAAGTAATAGCAAACATGTGAAGATATAAAATATTTAAATAACAAAGAACATCCATGAATTGTAGTTTTTTCTGAGTTACAAAGCCAAAGTAATTACATAAAATACCTATAGGGAGTTATGGGAAAAGTTTTACATATGCAAATATGCATTTGCAAAATTGTGAAAAAAGAAATACACATGTATACATAATATATGTGTGTTGCATGATGTAGTAAAGCATGAACTGTTAGATATTATAGTATCTTCTAAAGATCACCATAATATTTATCAATAAATGAGATGATGTAGAATATTTCCACAGTCCCTTCAGTATTTAGAATTACATCTATCACTATTAAATCTCATGTTTTTATGACCTACTTGGAGCTAAGTAAATGAGATACAAAAACAGTATTCAACAACTGGATCATAAATGTAATGCATATTACACCCTATTTTAAACAACATGGAGCTGTGAACAGTCACATAGAAACCATATGACCCTCCATCTTGTAAGGATAAGAAGCCAAATCACATGAAGAGCTTGTATGTGTAATTTCACATTTTCAGTTCAACTGAGACTCACACTAATAACAAGCAATAAGCACCAGACGTAAGAGAGTAAAACTTACTACAGATAATTCAGGTTCTAAGAAGTCCAAGCTTTTCTTGATTATTTTCTTTTTTTTTTTAATTTTATTCCCACTACAGATGGTTGTGAGCCACCATGTGGTTCCTGGGAATTGAACTCAGGACCTCAGGAAGAAGAGTCAGTGCTCTTAACCTCTGAGCCATTTCTCTAGCCCCTCTTGATTATTTTCTAAAACCTCAGGTGTGTGTCCATGTTCATTCCATACTGGCAATTAGAAATGTGCTGTTATTAGAAATTTTTGGCTTTAGATAATATTGGATGAAATCTGATGCCTTTCATTATGCCTTGCCTTATCAATACAGATTAATCTCCTTTTGTGGTTTTAATAACTTGTTGGCACTAGGTAGGAGTTTAGACAGCTGCTACTCTTTTGATTTGCTATGTTAGGATGATAAATACACGAATATCCTGTGAGGATTTCCAATTAGCAGAATGATAGCTTCCCAGTGGTTTATGAAGGCATTCACATACAATTCAAAATGTGTCCCAAATCAACTCAATCCTGATATAGTCACCTAATTGTGTGAGAGAAAAATTCGTGCCAATGAAACATGGAGGATTTTTATGCCAACCATTAATGCAAAAGGAATTTCTGCTAGATATCTGCTAAAGCTAATTAATTGATAATTTTCCTCATTAGTAAAGCTTTAGTAAAATGTATGATGAAGGGAGTTCACTTCATAATTTAATGGTCAAGTGGATGTTATGAATTATTAAATATTTTAATGTTAATTCTAAATAAATCTAGTTTCTATGATTGGGTAAAACAGAAAATCAATATATTTGAAAAATTACCAATATTGATGAACTCAACATCACTTATCTAAAGAATTCTAAAAACAATATTAAATTACATATGTGTAAAAGGAAAGACATGAAAGCTATTTGGCGGCAGAATTGCGGCATTCTGACATGTTAGAATAATTTTTCGTCAGTCTAATCTTAAGTGTAAAGTATAGTAGAAGATAACAAAAAGACTAAAATAATTAAAGTGATACAAATATGATTATACATATTTGAAACAGTACAAATGTAGAATTACTTGGGAAGAATACCTGAGTAATATTCCATTGTGTAAATGTACCACATTTTCTGTATCTATTCCTCTGTTGAAGGACATCTGGGTTCTTTCCAGTTTCTGGCTATTATAAATAAGGCTGCTATGAACATAGTGGAGCATGAGTCCTTGTTATATGTTGGAGCATCGTCTGGGTATATGCCCAGGAGTGGTATAGCTGGATCCTCAGGTAATGCTATGTCCAGTTTTCTGAGGAACCGTCAGACTGCTTTCCATAGTGGTTGTACCAGCTTGCAATCCCACCAACAATGGAGGAGTGTACCTCTTTCTACACATCCTCACCAACATCTACTATCACCTGAGCTTTTTATCTTAGCCATTCTGACTGGTTTGAGGTGGAATCTCAGAGTTGTTTTGATTTGCATATCTCTGATGACTAGGGGTGTTGAACATTTCTTTAGGTGCTTTTCAGCCCTTTGAATTTCCACAGTTGAGAAATTTCAAATTCTTTGTTTAGCTCTGTATCCTATTTTTAATAGGGTTATTTGGATTTCTGGAGTCTAATTTCTTGAGTTCTTTGTATATATTAGATATTAGCTCTCTATCGGATTTGGGGTTGGTAAAGATCTTTTCCCAATCTGTTGGTTGTCATTTTGTCCTATTAGCAGTGTCCTTTGCCTTACAGAAGCCTGCAGTTTTATGAGGACCCATTTGTCAATTCATGTATTTGGTTTCTTTTCTATTTCTGTCACAAAATACCATGATCAAAGTAAGTTAAAGACAGAAGATTTGGGGGATAACAATTACTTATTGTTGGGTGAGGCCTGACATTCACATGCCCAGCACAGGAAGCAGAGATATCACACCTTTGCCACAAACATGAAACTGAAAAAAAAAAAAAACTGAAGTAATGTGGGGTATAATCTCTCAAAGCCTGTCTCCAGTGATGAGTGACATACTTTCTCTAGGAAGGCTATACTCCTAAATGTTCCACACCTCACAAAATAAAGTGACCAAAATTCTGAAATCGTGCCTCCAAACCAGAGACTACATAAGAAGACATGTGAGCCTAGAGAGAACATTTCTCATTCAAATCACCACACTAAAATGGAAAGATCTATATTCAAGACACAATATGCAAATAGTTAAAGCTTAAAAGGATGATTAGGAAAAAATTCTAAGATAGACATACAGGTGCAATAGAACATCTGTTTAAAAAGACCACAGCAGGCTTTACATCCATGCTGAAGGCATCTTAGAAGGCATCTATGTGTAAACACAAAAACTTTTTTGCTTGTCAGTATGAAAAGCAGTCCTGCAACTCACTCAGACATTAAGTATGCAAACCAAACTTTATATATATATATATATAATTAAAGGGTCATAGGTTTATTGAATATTTACTTATAAAGATTTCAATATAAAGTGAAAAATATAGTTTGAAAACGCCATTTTGTGCTTATAAGATGGTTCTCCATGTAAAGATGCTTTCTGCCAAGCTTGAAGAAATGACGTTGATCCCAGAACCTGTATTATGAAGGGAGAGCAAGTTTTCCTCTGGCTTCCTCATGTATACCACAGCAGGAATCCATGTCATGTATATTTGTACACCCCATACAATGAATTTGTCAAAGTAGCACGCATATAAACACTTTTAATATATTTAAGCACTAAATCATAAAAAATATTGAAATAAATATTATGTTCACTTTTTAAACAAATGTATATCCATTTATTAGCTAATGCATCATAATTCAGCTTCTTAAATAATGGTTGAAAGCCCAGACCAATTTTGGAACAGTAAAATGTTTATTAGAATTTGTAACAGCCAAAAATGAATAGCAAGAAATCAAACTCAAAACTGATCTGTAGTGTTTCCCATGGCACTTTTTCATGTTGCTTGGCATCATTTTGTGGCAGTGATTCTGAACACATGATATCTCTGCTTTGCACTGTACATTGTATATGCCTCATATGCCAACAAAACCTACTGAAAATATCTCAGTTCAGATTTGAGACTATCATTTACTATGGATTTCTGCTTCAATTTTTTGGTGTAAATTCAAGATTTTCTACTATTATAAAAATATGATGAGTTAATTATGGAAAACAAAGTCTTTTTATTATTTTTTATCACTGTTCCTCAACATACACATCAAGTAAGTATAGCAGTGGGTTTGATTTTGATAAATTGATTTTAATGTTGATGTTTAAAGTTTGTTATTTGAGTTCATAAACAATGAATTTTGTAAGGATTAGAACAGTTTTTTTTCAATTTATGACATAGTCTTAAATATGCTCTGGCTACATTGTACTACTTATATCAGTGTGAAGCACCATTTTCAACACTGATGATTATAAAATCAAATATCACACTAAAAAATTATTGAAAAGTTTCCATATCATTTAGTTCCAAATTTTCTTTATGTAAAAACAAGCAAGCTTAGTTTTCTCATTATTACATTGCTTTTAGAGTTAATAATGTTAAACTTACATATGTAAACAGTTTATCTTTTGAAATGAAATGTTTATGATTTATAACTATTAAATATTTGTTTCATATACTTGTTTTAAACCTAAATAACTGAAAATACACACAAAATTCTCCCAGCTGAAAGAGCCATCTCTAGAGACAGGAGTTTAAGAAATTATATTATATAATTTATCCCATACCTTTATTTTAATAAATGCTTAACATATAACTCAGTTTGCTTAATATTATGTAGTTACTTTTATCTATCTTCCATAATAGTCTAGGTACCTCCACTGTGTACTGAGCTCAGATTGCTCCTATCTTTTTCAAGTATAGTTTGTTTTGCAAATGGACAATGAAAGAATGATAGATTATAGACAGACAGACAGACAGGATTTTTAATATATATCTTCATTTATTTATTTAAATATTTATTTTGAAATTAAAGGAAGAGGCTGGAAGGATAGTTTAATGTTAAGAAATTTGTTGTTCTTGCAAAGGACACAAGTTTTGTTCCCAGCACAGACACTTGGACTCTCATACACACTGGTAACTTTAGGGTATGGTTCCCTCCTGGCCTCAGTAGCTCCCCTCAGGAAGTGTCCATGATTTCAAACACACAGTGAGTATAGAGTAAAAACTAGTTTGGAGAATAGCAAGCATGCCTTTCACTTTTTCTTCTTTGCTTGATATTTTTTATATATTAAATCATACCTAAATTATTTGAAAATTTCTAAATTCCCATTCTCTAAATATAATAGGTAGACTAAATAAAAGCTTTCTTACTATGAAGAATGCATATATGTAAAAGTGTGTGCATATACAGGTTATTTTTCTAAAGCTGTCCAACCAATCTACCAAAATAATGGGAGCTTAAAACAGTAAAAATATATTTTTCCTCTTTTCAGAAACTACAAAGTCCAAAACCACACACCAATAGATGTGTGCTTATTTTGTAATGTTGTGAATAACAATACTCTGTGAGACTCTCCTACATTTTTAGAGCTATAAGCAAACATTGGAATTAATACTCATTCTTCAAACTGTAGATCTTTCTCCTTTTTTTTTTTCTTTTTAAATCTCTTTGTATTTAGAGTCAGAGGACAAGACAATGGGCCTCATACATTTTTATTTTTCTTACCAATACTATCTTGGCACTTTCAACACTGAAACTATACCCCTTCCTCCAGCGAAATCAACCCCTCCCATCTACTTCAATTTGATACATATAGATAAATAGATATAGATAAATAAATAGGTAAATAGAAAAATAGAGATACATTATAGATAGATGACAGATTGACAGATAATAGATATATAATAAATTGATTAGATAATAGATAAATACATATATATATATTCAGATACATAGATATATAGATAGATGATAGATAATTCATTAGTTATTTATTTGATAATAGATGATAGATATATTATTTGATGATAGATGATAGCTAGATTATAGATAATATATGTAGATAGATGAATGATTGATATGTAGATATAGACAGTAAGTGAGATAGATAGATAGATAGATAGATAGATAGATAGATAGAAAGATAGATAGAAAGAAAGATAGAAAGATAGATAGATAGATAGATAGATAGATAGATAGATAGATAGATAGATAGAAAGATAGATAGATAGATAGATAGATAGAGAGATAGAGAGATAGAGAGATAGAGAGATAGAGAGATAGAGAGATAGAAGACAGGGAAATAATCAAAATCTATATCTACCTTATTACACTTCATAGGATGACCTTAAATTCCATTCATTTTTTCAAGTGACATATTTCATTTTTTTCACTGAATAAAATATCTTTGTATATGTCTACTACTTTTCCTTTTTCTGTTTATCTGTTTCTGAGCTCACAGTTTCATTCTCTGCATTTTTACTACTATAAAGTATCTCAATAAACATGGCTAAGCATGTATCTTTTTAGTGTGTTCACTTCGATTTCTATGGGTATATTCTCAGAGGTGGCATACTAGATGTTGTAGAAGTTATAGTATCAGGGTTTTGGTTTTTTTAAAATAATTTTTTACTGTGAACTCCTATTTGCAGTAAGTGAGGAGTCCTTTTCCACCACAACCTCATCAGAATTTACTGCTGTTCTTTTTCTGGATGACAGTCATTCTGGATGAATTGAGATGGAAACTCTCTCTCTCTCTCTCTCTCTATATATATATATATATATATATATATATATATATATATATATATAT
>NW_021620961.1:5620582-5628087 GCF_004785775.1 Grammomys surdaster
TATATATATATATATATATATATATATATATATATATATATATATATATTTTTTTTTTTAAATTACATTACCACTTGAAAGAATATTTCATAGCTTAAAGCTCATATAAGATAGAGCATCATAGAAATTACATAGAAATTACATTATTTGTTATTGTTTCATTTTCAACCTATGGATGAAATTTTATGATTGTAAGAAAATGTATGGCTTCTTACATAAAAATATTTCTAACATTGTAATTAAATATATTGTTAGGAATTCTGTTTGCTCAAAATATTCTTCTAGTAAGTAAAAGTATATCTCTTCTATAATAAGATAGTTCTTTTTTCCTTTTTTGGCCACTCATTTTTCTTCCTTTGTAATTTTTCTTTGAATCGACCATGATAATAAGAAATAAATAAAACAAAATATATGATTTGTTATATTTCACAAAACATGGTATAATGGGATCCTCACATTGGAAACTAATTTCAACATTTAATGTTTGTTTCTCATTCATTTTGATAGCATATATCTTCTACACTCTTAGTCACAGGACAAGATAATAACATTTATAAAATTATGTCATTTAGATAAAATGCACCATGTGAAAAACTGATTTTGAGCAAATCTTTTGTTGATTTCTAGACACTAGCAAAATAATGAGGCATCTCAACAAATATATTTATGGAAAGTTTTTGACTTTCTTTATAATTTAATTTACATTTGTTATATTTTAATGTATTTAACTCTAATATATTTTGGAAGCTTAAACATTTAAAATAAATAATGCTTTCAAAATTATATTTACACAATAAAACTGAAAAGCATACTCTTATTTGAAAATGTTCTGAGTGTTTCCACAGAGCTTGTTATCACTTCATTTCTAGATTTCTTATGAGTAAAAATTAGCTTTTTTATTTATCATTGTGACACAATGGTAAGTTATTATAACAGCATTTCTTGTGTGTTTGGGCTCAAAGAAAATTGATTAGCTTTAAAAAAACAAAAACCTGTCTTTTTCAAAGGTAGTATACAAGGAGTAAATCCCGATTGCATAGATATTCAAAACTGAAGCAACTAGCATTTGCTAAGATAATCACATGGTTCTATATGTCCTAAGACACAGCTTGTATACACTTAATATTGTTAAATATCCATTAATCCAGCTAGCATCCTCATTCTAAATAAAAGTCTTGATTTTAGAAAAATAATATATTCACTTACCCTTAGAGGTAGTTTCCATTGTCTCATAGACAGATATTTGATTGGGTGGTTAGCCTGACTCCATTCACACTTAGAAATCTGAACCTACAGAGAACTCCATTTTACAGGAGGAATCTCCAGAATTTATTTCTCTTCAACAGTACATTGATAGATAGCAAACTTGTAATATGTGTAGAAATATAAAGTAATTCTTATTTTCCCAAATAAAATGTTGGTGCAATTCCGTAACCATATTTTGGTTTAAAAATTAATTTTATGTGATAAACTATTCTCTAAAGAAAATTTGAAAAAATAAACTTCATTATATCTTTCATTCTGAAATTTATTAATCGCTATTAGATTTTTTTTGGATTGTTGGAATATCTTTTGGGGAAAAAAGATATGTATCTATTCTCTAAATATACACTGAAACCCAAATTAGATTCCTCCTTTCTGCAACACTTGGATAATCGACATTCAGAAACTTGATGATAGCGTATTCCTTCACCAGCATATCACATTCATACAATATACTTTATTTATCACTTTTCATAGTGAGCAATTAAATATAGTTAATTTGTAACTCCAGTATGACTGCATGCTTGTGAGTGTATCCTAATAGGCAGCATATTTTTCTGTTTGTTTTTCAACTTTCCATGATTATTACTTGTCCTTGAGGTGCATAGTGTCTTCAAACACTTCATTTACATGCAGATGCTTATCACTACCTAAATACATATTGTCTTAAAATAATTTCTGAACCTCTAAGCTACTAGTACACGGTATTATTACCTTCATTATTTCTCTTTTTTTCCTTTGTCCAACTTGTTCTTCTCTTTACTCCCTCTCAGATCCATGACTTCTTCTATAATATTTATTATATATCTATATATGTACATATACATTACATACATTCAACTATATATGTATATATACACATGTGTGTGCATGTGTGCATGCTCGTATGCCTGTGTGTGTATGTATGTGTGTATGTGTGTGTTAGTGTGTGTGTGTGTGTGTTTATAGCAATTATTTGGAATTAGATAAGATCAAAGCTCCCATTCCTAGAGGAAACTGATTCTCCCTCCTGGTGAAGGCATTGACTGCCTGTGTTTCTCATTAGTGTGGCGGTTTGTGAAATTTTCTCCAACCTTGTTGGTGTGTTGTGTCATGTGATAATAATGCAGAAATTGTTGAGATTTAGTGGAGCATTATCCCTACTATGTCTAGAAAACACTACCTGGCAGCAAGTGTACTGATCATCTGGAATCTTAGCAATGTTCTAAAAGAAAGAAAGAAATATGGCTAGAAATATATTTAAATGTTTTCAACATTCTTAGCATTTAGGTAAATGGAAATTAAGACTACTTTTAGATTTCATTAAACTCCAGTCCAAATGCAAACCAAGATTTGGAGAAAAGAAACCCTCATTCACTCCAGTCAAATTGCAAACTCTTACAGACACTCTAGAAATTAAGAATTTCTAAAGTGCAGAATTGTCAGGTAGCTTACAATAGATATACTATATAATCCAGTCATATTATTAATTATGCCAAAGCAGCTATCTCTTATTTTCATAAAATATATTTTGATCATATTATTTTACTTTTCCCCAACAATTCCACAGCCTTCCATGTGTCCATATTCAAAAAATGTTCTTACTGCAGAAGCAGGTATTTAGCTGTATTCATTACCTTACTATTGACAATAGCTAGAAAAGGAAAATAAATTAAACATCCTTCAATTAATGACTAAGTAATGACACTGGTTATATATACACCCTAGAATTTTATTGAGCTCTAAATACTAATGTGTAAATGTATAGCATTAATACATATAATATTGAACGAGTGAACCCAGGACAAATTAAACACAACATGTTCTCTCTTATTTGTAGATATTACCTCAAAAACATTCCATTTGATGTATAATCTGAAGAAATTGCACGTGCCAGAAAAGTAGAAAGGAACAATGAGGAAGGCAATGGTAAAATGATAAAGAAGTTTACTCTTTATTCAGGATCAGCTGAATTTCCAAGAGGAGAATTTCTTGATCAGGCCAGTACTATGACAAGTCTTATCCTGCAGAGCCAAATCTCTTTTAGTCATGGTATTTAGTACTTTTAATATTTAATAGTTTTGTACATTTATATGATGAATTCTAATTTCAGCCCTTATAACACTTTCTTATTCCTCTTATTTCCTAATAGAGCCACTCCTCACAAGTTCTTCTCACTTTCATGCCATCTCTTGGATTTAATCAGATTTTTCTGGTCTAAGTATGGGAATAGGGTTACTTTACAGAAAAAGGAATACTTAGGAGCCACTACATCACTGAAGAAAATCAGTCTTCCTGCATTAGCAGTACACTTTACCTGCCAATACCTGTTCTGACAATCACTCAGAAAACAGGCTCAGGTTTAGTTATTCAGCTAAGAGCTTGCACACTTAACCTTAATAGTCCATAGGGAAACACTAATTCCTCTGGGTCATTTATACCAACGTGCCTGTACCAAGAATATTCTAGTAAGAAAGTGGTATTAAGACATAGCAAGTGACCTTCAAGATGCTATTTCTTAAACTAATTAATGCATATCTTATTCTTATGCTAAGTATTGATAGACACATTTAAGTCTTTCTGAAGGTAGGCATTTAGACTCAGCCTATCCTGAAATCAGGTCTTGTCATTCTGCATACACTCAATAGAGCTGGGATGATATGATTGTTCCTGTACCCATGGTGATATTAGATACGTACTTATGCTTAAATTCCTCTAGTACAGCCATGGTTAGGACACAAAAAGAGCTTCTGTTTTCAGCGTCAACTGAGGCATAAATGAGACTGAAGTGACTACATGCAATATACTCCTACTCTGTCTATAGATTTTTCTCTAAATATGCTTTTCCTGATTGTGAATTCTGTGTATAATAGTTAAGTCCAGTTTGCATTTTTTATCTCTGACAATCTTGTTTTGTGTTTACCAAAAGAATATTCTGAACTGCCGTATAAATTAAATGTATATTCTATGAAATCATGGAACTATCTGTTTCTTTACTGAATTGTCAATAATTGTAATGATTCTTTGATTTCTAAAATGGTGCTTAATGCATAGCAAATTTTAAATTTAGCCTTCTAAAAAACAGTGTATTTGGTGAATAGTTTAACCTAATGGAATGGGAGATATAACATGTATGTTTGGAGATGATATGACATTCAGCTATCTCTCAGTTCCCCACAGTGACAGTGATAAATTACATGGTTCTTGGAGGAGAAAGGACAGGCTTAAGCATTTAGTGTTTCTAATAACCTAATGTTACATGCATCATCTAAATTATGCAATTTATCAATTATGATTATAAAGGAGGAAAGATGATACAATATTTGTCTTCATTTCAGAGATCAGTAGTGACATGAAAGAGAATGTTAATGAACTTTTTAGGATATCTCAAAGGAAGAAGAAGACAACTCACGTTAAAATGCCCCCAAATTACTAATTAGGTTGTATTTTGCATGGGTTTCATCATTTAAGCACTATAATTAATTCTCAATGAATATTTCAGGATTTGTGTGTAAATGAATAACATGTCACTATAATTTACAAAGAAGTCAATGCTAAGAACTTTAAAATGATTGCCCTTGAAATGTAACATTGTCACCTTCTTGACCTGTTACAAAAGTTATTAATCAGAAAATTATGTCAATAATCATGAAACTTATTATGAAATGCTAAATATTAGTGGCATGTTGGCTAAAAACTTTATGTTTGAACATCTACACAGTTCTCAAAATATTTGTGGAGCATTAAAGGCCTTTATGGTTCTTTAAATTTTGCAACTAAATTTTTAAAATCTTTGCTATGTTTTTCCATTTTAAATTAAAAAATTTAAATTTTAAATTTACTTATACAATTATCATATATGATTTATTATGATTATAGAAGAGCATATTCCATAAAATTTCAGAAACCTAGAATTTAAAAAATAAGTAACAGTTTTCTTACTTGTTTGTATTACTATTTTTATTTGGGGTAGTAAAATATAACATCATTTCCTCTTTTCTTTCCTCCATTCAAATGTTTACATATATTCCTACTTGTTCTGTTTCAAGTACTTGGACTCATTTTTATTAATTCTTCATTTACTTACCTCTGTCTCCATTAGCACCTGTGTATTACATATATACATACACATGCATATATACATACCTATACATATGGAATATATAAATTCAACCTATTTAGTCTGTATATCATTTGTATATATGTTTTCAGGACTAGAATAGGAATAACTAGATTGTTCTCACCTGGAGTAGACTATTTTCCCTTCTCTGAGCAATTTTTATTTTCTTACATGATACATACGTCTAAATTAACTGCATTATCAAAGTCTTAAAATAAATGCAAATATTTATAATTATATTGCTTATTTTAAAATTTTTTTAATATTTTACTTTGTTAAAAGAATGAGCATTATGGGTATGTGTCATTTGATTATAGACTACTTTAGGAAGAAATAGATTTTGAATGGAAGATAGAAGAATTGAATGAAAGACAGAAATTTATGACTAACAAATTTCTAAACCTTCAAAATTAACAAGCCAAACTTCATATAAATTTTAGAGTACAGGTATATTTCTAACACTTTCAGAAATGTTTTACAAATAGTTTATTTCATTATGCTCAAGCAAAGAGACCTAACAAACAAGCAGACATAGCCATTTTAATATCTGAAATATAGACTTCAAACCAAAAGTAAGCAGAAGGACAATAGGATGGCAGAAACATACTCATCAAAGGAAACATACCACAAATCATCTCTTGAGATTGTATACACTCTAGTCCTTAGTCTTCAAAAGAAGAAAGTTTGAATTGATGAGGCAATGGTTTCCAGACATTGTTGGGAGATGTGCAATGGCAGAAGTGGAGTATTATTAAAGAATTTTAACACTGCGCCTTCCCCTTATAACATATTCTACACCAAGCCATGTTTAACAAACAATAGAACTAATGTAAAAGTAAAAACATTAAAACTTCTGTACAATACTGAGTGCAAGAACTTTTTAACATCAAAGTATGAGAAAGATGTGCACATTGGAAAACAAATAGCAAACTTAGCTGACCTGCATTAGTAAAAACAAAGGAATATGATGAGGGACAATAAACACTAAATACCTTCTGAAAAACTGTACAGAAACCTACTATTTTAGAAGCATCTGAAAGTATATGCATATGCATACATAAAAAGTGTTTCAAAGCCACCAGAGAGAAATTTAGTCTCAGCACTTGGAAAGCAGAAGCATGCAGATCTCTGCATTCTGTAAGAAGAAAGCTTCGTTTTCTTTAATTAGACTAAGCCTGCCTTGCTATTAAGAGAAGACCTGTTTGTTCCTTGGTAACAAGAAGCCTGCCTGCTCCTTCTGCTCTTCTGTAGCTTCTTATTTCCTCCTCCCCTTAGCATTCTGCATATTGCTCTCTTAGGATTTTAAGTTGCTTTATAGTTTCTAAGTTATTCTACACTGGATTTGCCTTCAGATCTTTCTCTCTCCTCCTGTTCTAATGTTGCAATAATGTCCTTACTCTCAATACCATTATTTCCAAAGCTGTGTCTTTACTTCTAAATTTTTCTTGAGTTCAGTTGTGTCTCAAAAAGTGTCTTCAGCTGTGTTGATTTCTCTCTCTGTCCTTAGCACTTACACATATTTCAGAATACATGATCACATTGTAAAAAATTTATCACAAGTTTACACATGTTTTCAAATCATAAATTGAATAAGAAGTTTAAAACAGAGTATGTTTACATGCAAATCCATTAGGAATAATTATCTGGCTAAACATTCACAGATAAATAGGTTCATAGAGAGTTAAAAACCATAAGTATGCTATTAGTGAAGATCTGTATAGATGAATCCAGTCAATATTTAATCTTCTGCCTTAGCACCTAGAATAAATCATAGTTCCCTTTTCAGGACCTGTGGTTAAGGTTTTATCTCTTGGAATGTGCTCTGAGTAGTAGAATGCCTGCTCACTAACTCAGAAGCAATTAGCTGGTGTCATTTGGAGACTGATACAGTTCTCATTGTAGTTTTGACTATCAGAAATGAATTAACGGTGGTCCCACTATAAAAGAGTTTAATAAATACTGATATAATTTCAGGAATTTTTATAGGATCATCATTAGGAATTAAGAAATCATCTACTTATCTATATAGCATCACGGCAAGAGAGTACATTTTCATAGTTCTGCAGAGATCTACTCAAAGCGTGGGCTAATACCTACTGATAAATTATATATATATATATATATATATATATATATATATATA
>NW_021620961.1:5628187-5630434 GCF_004785775.1 Grammomys surdaster
ATATATATATATATATATATATATATATATATATATATATATATATACATATAATCAGTAAAGGCATATTAATAGCAGAAAACTTTCCTAAAATGAATATTTCCTGGGCCTTGCCTATTGAAGCGAGTCTGTCACAGAATATTAATCTAAGGCAGACTCATCTCAGGAAGATTAAATGCTAGTTATTAGCTTGTCCTATGATGGCTCCTGGCAGTTGGCCAGTGGAGTCACAAACCCAAATCCTCGAGTATTACAGAGTATTTTTAATATTCTTAGTTACCTTTCAGAATTTGACCATAAGACTTTATTGCTAAGTACAGCTCATCATTAAATTATGGAACATGGAGAAATCAACTTAGTATTTACATAGAAATTTCATCCATCCTGAATTGCGTTCATACTGTTGGAAGGTGCTAAGCATAATACCAAAAGGGAAAGGTAATTCTCACTGTCCCTCAGGTGTGAATCCTGTGGGCTGATGGAACATACCAGAAAATTTGATCTCTGATTTCCTAGAACCCAGGTACTCACATGAGATGGTAGGTGCCTCCCTGCTCCCTGCCAGATTCCTGGTCAGAACATGTGCCACATTTCCGATATAAGAAAACATGTCATGTGGTCACATAAACCCAGGACAGAGTGCTCCATGCTAATGAGGTATCTAGAGGCTCTGAAGGTTTAACCAATAAGTGTCCATTTCTGAACATTCCTCCTTGAAAAGGTATTTAATCTCTATTCTACCCTGAGAAGTTGGTATGCATCCATTTTTCATGATGAACAGATCTTCAGCCTAAGTCTCCCGTAGAAGACCTATCTTCCCTCCTAGATAACCGCTGACAAACTAAGGTCAATTGCTAGTGAGCTAAGCAGTAGGTCACATTTCCCCAGCTTTGGGCTCATTGCTGTCCTCAGCCCATGGGTCATCAACTCTGCTCCCAACTCAGCAGTGTTTGAATGTCCAGGCATTTGGGAGGCCCCAGTCCCAGCTGGACCATGGAGCCCTGAGACTTCTTTCAGTCTTCTTCGTGGAGTTTTTCAGCAGTGACTGAAAGCCTGGGAGTGAGGGAACCCCAGCTTTGGACTCCACATCTTTGATTGCATTTTTCCACCCCCTGAGTGATGCTTGGTGCTACTTTGAAGCGTGGCACCTGACAGCATCATGGTATAAGCGCAGTCAAGCCCTTCCAGTATTCTGCCTTCCCAAGTGGCTGTTCCCACACCTGAATGGCAAGGTGAAACATGGACTCACAGGTCCCTGCAAACTAAGTTTTAGTTTAATAAGTAACGAAACATGATATGCCCAATTGTATAAGAACAAGGTGTATGTTGAGCTATAAACTAATCTTTCTGTGAGAAAGTACCTGTACTTGACACTATTAAAAGTACAAGAATCTGTGAGTAGAATGCCAGAGGCTCCAAGGAAAACATAAATACTATTGTTCTGGTAAACAGACATAGTACTAAATAACTTCTAATCAGTTGTTGCTCTACACATTGTTTTAGTCACCGTTCTATTACTATGATGAGTCTTCAGAACCAAAGTAACTCAGAAAATAACACACTTATTTGAGGGATTACTTACAGTTTTAGAAGGGTGGACTATTATCATGATAGGAAGCAGAGCAGCATACAGGCATGTATGATGCTGAAGAAATAACTGAGAGGTACAGCTCAATATGCAGACAAGAAGCAGAGAGAGAAAGAGAGAGAGACAGACAGAGACAGAGACAGACAGACAGAGACAGAGAAACAGAGAGAGAGAGAGAGAGACAAACACACAGAGAGAGACAGAGACAATAACACAGAGAAAGAGAGACTGGGTCTACTGTGGATATTTGAAACCTCAAAACCTATCCCAAGTGGCACACCTCTTCACTGCCTCCAATAAGGTCAAACCTCCTAAACTTCCACCCTCAAACAGTTCATCAACTGCAAACTAAATTTACAATTTTATGTTCTGATTTAGGGTATTCTCATTCAAAGTACCACCCTCTTCAGTCAGTGATCCCTCTGTCCTTATCAGAGAATAATCTTCCTGCAGTAGATGGTAATTACCATGGGCACACTCAAGAACAAGCACACAAGAGATTATGAAGTACTTAGACATAAATATGACTTACATTTAAGACTCAAGATTTACATATAGATACATGTAAGATAGATATATATACATATATATGTATATATGTATATATATGTATATATATACATATATATGTATACATGTATACATATATATGTATATAT
>NW_021620961.1:5630834-5635834 GCF_004785775.1 Grammomys surdaster
ATATATATATGTATATATATACATATACATATACATATATATATATATATATATATATATATATATATATTAGAAGAAGAGAGTGTGGAAAGATTTAAGGGCCAAAGGTAGTAAATAACACATAGAAAGCCATTTTTTACGGACACCACTGAATAGATGCGCAAACAAGTGATTGTAGCAGCATGCCTTAAGACTATGTGAGAACTCAAGCAAGACAAAATCCTACATGAAAAATATAAAATGGAGCAGAAATCCATTCCTAAATAAGGAGATAGTGGCATTTAATAGCTGCTAGGAAAGGTACCATCTGATTTCTTTAATCATATGACTCCTAAGTGGTGAGCATTCAAATGGACAGGACAAAGGCCTAAGAGCAATTGGGCAATCCTATCTGAACTCATGGGTTTAAAAACAAATAGAAAATAAAAGAAAATTCAATGTAGCATGTGTAGGTGGAGAGAGTCAAGAAGGTGGTTATGAGATGCATAATAAAAATACAGTCTATGGAATTCTCAAAGAATTAATAAAAATATTGTTTAGAAAAAAGAAAGAGTAAAAATTACTCTAGGGAATATAAATGGTTATTTTGAGATGAATTCATGTGGAGAAACTGTTGTCAATCACCAATGATGTAAGCAAATAATCTTAATAAAATATGAAAAAAATGAAGTAAATCATGAGTAATAAATATAATCACAGGGATACAATAGGGTGTTCAATATCTTTAATAATCAGAAAAATATGAATTAAAATTAAGATGCTACATATTATGAACAAACTTTTAAGACTTAAAATAGACAAGACCAGGCAGTAGATTAACATTTGAAATGTAAACAAATAAAATGATTAATAATTTAAAAATAGGGTACATTAATGAAGGGAAGTCCCAGAAATTTTTATACCATATAAATTCACAGGGGTAAACCATTTGACAAAACTGCTGAAGATTAACCTACGATGTTTACAGAACTGTTTATTTTGGGTAAATCTATTCTTGGCCAAACATGGCTCAATATTGTATTTGAGAATTAGAATTTATTATAAACATGGCAATTCCTCTCAGTTAAAGCCACTGAGGGAGTTTTTATGGCAGATGAGAAAGCTTTAGGAAATTAGAACTATAATGATATGAACCAGCCTGATGCAATTCTGTCAAATACAAACAAGGGTATGGGAATTTCTTTCAGTAAATAGACTTGGTCACTTCCCAGTCTGTCTCATGTACAGAATGTACTCAGCACGCAGAAAAAGGTGAAGCATTTTTGATAGCGGTTTCAAGTTTTTACTTTATTTTAAGTAAACATATTGTATGGTTCTGTTTTGATCCAGGGGAAGCAAACACACACACAATGTAAATGCCACAGGATGCTTCTCAATAAAGCTTAACTCTAGTGTAGAAATACTATTGTGATTAATCTTTTTCACAGCGATTTCTCTTTCAGCACATCCCAATCAACTTTAATGCTTTATCTAGATTATCTCCTAGCAATTGGGTCTCCTGTTGGTGTATAACCCAAAGCAATTAAAGTCCCATCTTCATTCTCCCCAAGACCAGTGCTTCCCATTTGGTTAATAAAAATTAACCAGAATTGTTTCTACATTCTCACACCAGAAACCTCGTCTGTATTCAGTATATATTACCCCCTTTTTTTCCATATTGTGACTGACCATGAGTTATCCATAGTGTGTAACCTGATTTTGAACATGACATATGTTATAGTTATTCTGATCCTTTCCACAACTGGTCTTACCTGGGAGATGATTTCTAGACTTCCATAAATAAACAATAAATAAATAAATAAATAAATAAATTCTACACATGTCTCTTTTTTCTTGTTTTCAGTGATCATCATTGCTTTTCTCATGCTAGAAATTTCTTTAAAATAAAACAATGTGGTATTACGTAGATATTTTTAAAGATGGTGATGTAAAGATGGTAAGGTACTATGCTTTGTGTATTCACATTTATTAGAGAGATGTTCAATTAAATTATAGCTCCAGGTAATAAATAAAGGCTTGAAATATCAATACCTCACAATGATATCTATGTGTTGTATTTACAAAGACATATAATGAAATCCTCATATGCCCCAATGCAAGAGATCTGAAATTATGTTGAAGATATTCATATTATTTCATGTTAACAGAATTTTATATTTAGGTATATTTTCCTCGAAAACTGTGGTTAAAATTAATGGTTAGTGGGTATACTGTTTTGAGATAAATTCAAGGGAAATTAATATCAAAAGATTGCATCAAAAGTGAAAGCAAATGTATCTAAGAAAGATATTGGAGGAGAAGAAGACAGAGCAAATGGAGTGGAATGCAAAAATATTAAGATTCAGAAAATAGTGGAATGACTGCAGTGTTTTCTTAAAATGTCATCACATATAAGTAATATTATCTTGTACAGTAAAAGTACTTATGAAGTTATCATCATCCCTAATTGCAAGGTGTACTACAAAGCAATAGCAATAAAATCCACATTATACTGGCATAAAACCAGAAAAGTTGATCTATGGAATCAAATTGAAGAACCAGAAGTAAATCCATACATCTGTGATTACTTGATTATTATTGAAGAGGTCTAAATGATACAACAGAAAAATTAAAGCATCTTCAACAAATAATGCTGGTCTAACTGGATAGCTACATGCAGAAGAATGAAAATGATTCCATATCTATCACCCTGAACAAAACTCAAGCCCATGTAGATCAAAGACCTCAAGATAAAACCATACACAGCAAATCTGATAGAAAAGAAATTAAAAAAATAAAATAAAATAACTCATGAAACACATTTGCAAAGGAGATGATTTTCTAAACAGTGTACCAAGATCTCAGAAACTAAGATCAATATTAATAAATAGGACTTCATGAAATAGAAAACCTTCTGTAGGCGAAGGACACAGTCAAAAAGACAAGAGAGTATCCTAAAGAATGGGAAAATGTTTCACCAACTCCACATCTGACAGAGGGCTGACACCCAAAATATATAAGGCAACCAAAAAACTACACACTACACCCTGACAAACCAAATGATCCAACAAAAAATAGGGTAGAGATCCAAACAAAATAATTCTTGGCAGAGGAATTGCTAATGGCCAAGAAGCACATAAAGCAGTGTTTAACACTCTGAGTCATCAGATAAATGTAAATTAAAATGACACAGAGATTCCATCTTATAACTGTCAGAATGGCTAAGATCAAAATCTCAAGTGACTGTACATGTTGGCAATAATGTGGAGCAAGGGGAACACTTCTCTATTGCTTGTGGAAGTGTAAACTTGTACAACCACTTTGTAAATCAATTTGATGGTTTCACAGAAAATTGGGTAGGTATCTATCTCAAAACCCAGCTATACCACTCCTGGGTGTGTATGCAAGGAAACTCCAAAGAAAGACATTTGCTAAACTATATTCATAGCAGCTTTATTCATTATAACAAGAAACTGGAAATAAGTCAGATATCACTCAACCAAAGAATGGATTTTTAAAAATGTGGTATATTTACACAATTGTGTATTATTTAGCCATTAAAAACAATGACATCATGAGATTTGCAGGCAAATGGATGGAACTAGACAAAAACCATCCTGAGTGAGTTAACCCAGACTCAGAAAGACAACCATGGTATGTACTCAAGAGTAGATATTTGTCGTAAAATACAGGATAGATGTGCTACAAACAACAGAGCCAAAGAAGTTAAGTAACAAGGGAGGGCTAAGTGGAAACTCTTGACTCTCACTGAGAAGAGGAAATAGATTAGATGTCAAAGGTGAATGGAGGGAGGAATATAAGTGGAGAAAGCATGGGAGTAAAAACGAAAGGGATGAGGTATGCGGAAGGATATAGTGAGAGAGTACTGGTGGAGATACAACTGGATTGGAATAAGGAACTTCTCTGGGAAAAGCTAGGAAAATGGAAATTCCCAAGATTCTATGAGGGTGACCATAGCTACAACTCCTAGAGATTGGGGGAGATGGAGCCTGCACAGGCCATCTCCTTTACCTAGGCAAGATTTCCAGTAGAGAGTTTGGGACACCAATACAACCACAAAACCTTAGAATTACAATTTGTCCTGCCTACACGATGCGAATGGGTAAAAGATGGAGTGGAATTTGAAGGAAGGGACAACCAATGACTGTCCTAGCTGGAAACCCATGACATGAGAGGGAGCCCACCCCTAACAGTACTAATGATATTCTACTATACAAGCAGACACGAACCTAGCTTAACAGTCATCAGAGAGGCTTCACCCAACAATTGATGAAAACAGATGGAGGGACCCACAACAAAACATTAAATAAAACTTGAGGAATCCTTTTGAAAAGGTAGAGGAAAGATTTAAAGAGCCAGAGGGGTGAAGGACACCATGAAACAAAAGCCGTACAGAATCAATTAACTTGTGTCCATGGGGGCTTATAGATCCTGATCTGGCAACCAGAGAGCAGGCAGGAGATGAGCACAGAACCTGAGCATATACATAACATTTGTGTAGGTATGCCTTCAGGTGGGACTCCTAAATTCAGGTCAGGGGCTCTTTCTGACTATATTGCCTGCCTTTGGATCTCTTTCACCTAACTGGGGTGCCCTGTCTATCCCCAGTAGTTGAAGACATACCTAGTCTTACTATAACTTAACATTCCAAGGCTGTTTAATATCCATGGAAAGTCTCCCCTTTTATGAGAAAAAGTGGTGGATTGGGAAAAACAGGAGATGAGAGGAAAAGACTGAGAGAAAAGAAGAGAGAAGATGTGACTGGGGTATAAGTAAATAAAAAGGTATAATATATGCAATCTGTATGTATATGTATATATGTGCATATATAGGCATATATTATAAAAATGTATGTATATACAACTATATGATTAATATATATAGTATGCAATATATTATGGGGACATGTGTTGTATATATTATATATTAAATACCTGAAATGCAATAACTGTGAGGAAGAGTTTTCTTTATTTCACAGTAGGAGGACTGAAGGTCCAAAG
>NW_021620961.1:5640834-5672507 GCF_004785775.1 Grammomys surdaster
ATACTATATGATATATACACACATACATAAATTATATAGAATAATGGATTTAAGTTAGGGAAATAGAATTTACATGGTAACTAGTATAATCCTGGGAATTCTAGAGGAGAATCTGGAGTTTCCAGAAGGGAGAGAAGGGAGTTTCTACAGCCAAGAACACAAACTAAAACTCACAAGAGCTAGGCTCTTAACTCATCTCTCACCACATTGAAAAATTTGGATATAGGTAATCTGCTAAAAAGATGAAACATTTGAACATGAAACTTCATATCTTTGCCTAACATTTGAAACAGTTAAATAAATGGTAGGTGTTTCAGTAACTCTGAGTCCAGAAGTTGCCAAACTCCAATCAATCAATAAACAAACAAGCAAACAGATAGCAAGTTAATACATATGGGCAGAAATTGCGCTGGACCCTCAACCCTATTTTGCCCACACAAGCTTGCAGCTTGTTAATTACTTCAGTCTTCCAGGCTTGCAACTATCCTTTTCAGTTCCATCTTAGGATATGGAAAAATATGCTGATTATACCTGTTCCAGCACAGCAATAGTAACCCGGCATGAAGTTACTGTAATAGGATAAACTGCACCATGCTTCTGTAATCTTTGCCAAATACTAGAGATTGATATCAATAAGAATTTGTTATCTCTGTGAGATACACTACCTTAGACTAGATTCAGTAAATTAGAAGAATTGTTTACTGAATCAAGCCACTCATTGTGGCTAGAGACAAAGATATCAGATGGCTCACTGCTCATAAAGTATGTTTATGAAGAGTTGGAAAACTTACTATTGTGTTAAACACATGGTGGACAAAGACTTTTGCCAATGGGATAAAGAAGTAAAATACATCCCAAAACAGGGCAGTATTTTCAAATTATTATTCAGATTTCTGTAGTCTTTTTTAAAAAAATGCTTAATTTTCTGTGCTGTATATAAGCATATCATACAATGATGGGATTTAAATATGGTACAAATGACACCTCCAGGGTTCAATTTCTGGAAATTTGGGTAAAAGAGGAGCACTGAGAGAGACATCTGGTAAGTTTTAGCAGGTGGAGAGCTAGGAAGTTAGATAATTGGAAGTTCTGTTGTTGGATAGAATTAATGTTGCTCTCTCAGGATCTAATTAGATTCCAAAAAGAATATATTATATAAGAGCAGGTTTGGCCCATTATTTCTTCTCTGACTTCTTTGCACAGCATGTGATTGCTTCTCTATGCACAATGGGAGCTTAGGTGTCACTCACCTTAAGGCATTCAGCAGAGCTGAGCAGAAGCAGAACATTGCTCTTATACCTTCCAAACTGTGAGTTTAATTAAGTTCTTTACCTTGCAAGCTATACAGCCTCAGGTATTTTGGTATAGTAAAACAAAATAAAAAAAATACATACACTCTCTAGAGAAGGCAACTAAAATATAAATCAGCTATGATACTAAATTTCAGTCATAATCTCTGTTGGCTGTTTTCTTGATCCAAGGAGCTTGGAACAACAACAAATACACAATTTATTGGCTTCCTTGAACCATACATAGAACAACGTAATGGGGGAAAACAGAGCACAATGTAGTGATATAAGAAAAGTAAGTTGCATGAAAAGAAAATGAAACTCATTACCTTGGTTGTTCTGAGCTCATGAGAAAAATGTGCTGATTTCTATTATTAGGAATACCTTACTCAGTGGCAGAAATTAGGTTTGTTTTCTGGGTGTGGTTTCAGACTTTGACAAAACTTTTCCTATTTTCCATTGGTACAAAGAACATTGGCTCTTACATCCTTCATGTTAAACAAAACAATTTTTAAAATCTCCTTCTTGCTTAGACAGAGGTCCAAGGATTCATATCTAGAGGGCTCAGCAATCACAGAAAAGATTTCCAGGTCCTTCAATAAGCTCTGAAATTTTTATTCCTTAATGTTGGACTTTGATCAGT
Organism: Grammomys surdaster; assembly: GCF_004785775.1. NCBI lineage: Eukaryota > Metazoa > Chordata > Mammalia > Rodentia > Muridae > Grammomys > Grammomys surdaster. The sequence continues at coordinate 5,642,767 of NW_021620961.1, forward strand.
TCTATGCAGAATACACATTCAGAACCTGTGATAACACTGTGACTTTTATGATTCTTCACACCCAGACATTTTAATTAAGTGATCTCCAGTAGGTGATGTTTGTGGAGGTTTAGGATTTGTACCCTTTCAGAGGAAGTATATAACTGGGAGTAAGATTTGAAGTTTTCAAATCCAAGTACCATTCCCAATTAGCTCTGTTTGCCTCATTCTTGCAATTCAAAATGTAACTTTGTAACTTATTGTTTCAAATGCCAGAACTTCTGACAAGCCTCCTATCTCCTTCTCTCTGGTACAGTGATATCAAATAAACCCTTGCTTCTGTAAGTTGTCTGGGTATGGTGCTTTAGGACAGTAACAAAAGAGTAATAAATAAAGAAATTTATAGTGATCTAAATCGGCTTGTGTACTACAGGAGCCACATCCTTAATTGTTTTGCACTGAGATATCTTTCAACTGAACAGAATCATTAGTTATTGTCTTTAAATTAAAATGGTTCATTCATTTATCATTGTTAGTTTTTGTCAGTCATTTTCCTAATTTTATATTTTTTTATATATACAACTGATAAGCTCTTACCACATGCAATCCTACATCTCTAGTTTCTACCTCTATTTTTGACAAAGAACGATTTTTATTTTTAGAGGCCTTTCTCTTTCTGCTCTTCTCACAAGGTAGATCCGGGTTGTCTTTATCTTTACTCTTCTGTTCAAGAAGGTTCTCATAGGTACCAGTCTGAGAGGATAATGTATACTCCTCAGAGCAAACATAGCTATGCCTGATACCCATGACAATGAAAATAAAATGTCTTTCTAGAGCAAATGGATCAGTATTTTAACTTCATATCATAAAATAGCTGTTGTCCCTGAGTTATTTTCCTGTCATGTGACCCATACACTGAGCAGTAGAGTAGCCACCTGACCCTCTTCTCACCATCCTGAGATAATCACTGCTCAAGAAACTGGTACAAAAGGCTGATACTCTGAATCTCATTGTTTCTCTAACTTTGTGTCTGACCCATGTCCTTTGACAGCCACCATACATAAAATTGGGTCAGACTACTTCCTGTTTTCATATAATATATTCTCAGATACCTCAGAACACTAGTAGTATTTTAATGAATCTATCTTATATAAATATCAGTGCAAGTCATAGACTGGGGAAACCCTGAACTCTACTAATATTCTGTTTCAACTAGTTGGTCTAAAGATTACTCACATTATTATTGGCATTCTAGTATGTTATTTGTTCTCAAAATCTCATGATAAATGATTTCAGACTGGATTATTCACTCCTTTCCATAGTAAGTCGCCCTTCAAATTTCTCTCCTGTTAACCAACATGAAGCATAGTTTTTTTGTTATATCAGAAGTCATTATTCAGTGCTAAATATTTTCTGAGTCTACTGAGATAATTCTCACTCATGATTTATTTTAAATCTTCTGAAAAGTATAAATTATCAATGTGATATCTTTATTTCTTTTGATATCCCCTATGTTACTGTGTAATTTTCCTGAATTTGATGAATAAAAAAGCACTTTTAAAAAGCTAATCATTTCATTCATTTATTTCTCAAACAATATCCCCCTGCCTGGTAACCCCTCCACAACCCCCACAACCCACATCCACCCTCTTCCCCTTTGCCTCTATTAGGGTGCTTTCCCACCCACCAACCCTCTCCTATCCCACAGCTCCAGCATCCCCCTACACTGGGGCATCAAGCCTCCATAGGAACAAGGGCCTACCCTTCTGTTGTTGCCAGACAAGGTCATCCTCTGCTACATATGTATCTGGAGCCATAGATCCCTCCCTGTACACTCCTTTGTTGGTAATCTAGTCCCTGGGAGCACTGGGTGATCTGGCCAGCTGACGTTGTTCTTACTATAGGGTTGCAATCCCCCTCTGCTCCCTCAGTCCTTCCCCCAGCTCCCCCACCAAGGTCCCTGAACTGAGTCTGATGGTTAGCCCCAAATATCCACCTCTGGATTGGTCAGTAAAAGCACATTTCTATAATTAACAATTTGTTCTTACGTTTTTTCTATGACAAAAATAAATAGAGATAGATGATAGGATCTGCAGACATTAGAAATGTACACAACTATTAAATATCTAATGTAATATTCTAGTGGCTATCATAGGTTATCCTCTGACTACAGGTAGCATGGGATGATCCTAAGGGCTTAGCAGTATAAACTAAACTGCACAGCTTTTGTGATGCAATACTAACTCTTCTGGTTTACTTAAAGTAACAGATTGTCTAGTAAGGCCTCAGATTTATTTTTCATTCTGACTAAGCTCGTCCATTTTAGTCATGAACAATTTGTAATCATACAATTTGATTATAAATTTAAATCCGTTTACTGACGTTTCCAATTAAAGCAATGAGTTCTAACAGTATGACTCCTCCCATTTATGAATGAAGTTATGAAACAGAGAAAGAAGCAAACAAAGCAAACAGTCTTACCACTGTTTTGAGAAGGAAGGTTCTTGGACTCCTGTCACATTACTCAGCGGAAGCCACTTCTAATCTCATTCCAGCGTGGTTCAGAATACATAATATTCCTATGTTGACAACTGATACATGCTACCTCTCTTACACTTTCTGCTATGAGAGGGAAGGAACACATGCCAATTCCAAATAATAAGAAATTAAATTCATAAAGCGGCAGTAAACTTGGTATTGGCTCTCTGAACCAGTTATCTTTTTACACAAGAGCCAGGCCCTCAGCAGCCTATCCCAAGGGGACCTCCATTCTCCCTTATATCCATAATCTCTCCAGGACTATTTTCATGAAGGAGTATTGAATTTTGCCAAGGTTTTATATTTCTGCATGTAATGAGATGATCACAAGTTGTTGGTTTTTTTCTGTCAAAATATTTATATGTTCCATTACATTTATACATTTATGTGTGTTGAACCATCATTGAGTCTATGGAATGAAGCTTTCTTGATAGTAGTGGAGAATATTTTTGATATGTTCTTAGATTTTGTTTTCTAAGAATATTATTGAAAAATTTTGCATCTATTTTATAAGGAAAATTATTCTGTAATTCTCATTCTTCACTGGATTCCATTTGGTTTAGGCATAGGTGCGAATGTGGCCTCATGAAACAAATTGGTTTACACACTTTCTGTTTTTGTTTTGTTGAATAAACTGTAGAATAATAGCATTAATTCTTCTTTGAAAGATTGGTTAAAATCTGTACTAAAGTGACCTTTCCCTGGATATTGTTTTTAGTTGGGAGATTTTCAATGACTGCTGCTAGTACAGTAGGGGATAGAGGTCTGTTTAAATTCCTTATCTGATTTTTACTTAACTTCAGTAGATAGTTCATATAAAAACAAGTAGCCATTTCTTTAGAATTTTCAATTTGATGGAGTGCAGGTTTTAAAAGTATGTACTTAAGGTTCTATGGATTTCTTTAGTGTCTCTTGTTATGTTCCTCACTGTATCTGATTATGGTATACTGCATCTTTTCTCATTGCCTTTCATCTAATTTGGATAAGAGTTAGCAAAATTTTATTTATTTTATCAAAGAAACAGCTTTGTTTCATTGATTCTTTGTATTTTCCTGTTTCTATTTTATTTGGGTCCTGAGTTTCATTCCTTTTTGCTTTTTACTCCTTTTGGGTGTGATGTCTTCTTTATTGTTTTCAGATGTGCTGTTTGATTTTTAGTTTGAGATCTCTCGTCTTTTTCAATCCTATTAGTGCTATGAACTTGCCGTTTAGGACCACTGTCATTGTGTCCCATATGTTTTGTGTATTGTGTTTTCATTTTCATTTGATTATAAAAAGTCATTATCTGTCTTGACAAATTTTCATTCCGTAGAGAGTTGTTTAGTTTTCATGAGTTTGTAAGATTTCTTTTGTTTCTGTTGTTGATACCAAGCTTGTATCTGTGACAGTCAGATAGGATAGAGGTGCTACGACAATTTTATTTATCTGTTGGGACTTGGTTCGTATCTCAATATATGGACAATATTTAAGAAAGTTTCATCACCTGCTGAGAAAGTGGTATATTCTTCTGAATTTGTGTAAAATGTTCTGTAAATATCTGTTAGGTAAATGTTCGTTTATGATGTCTGTTAGCTCTTACATTTCTCTATTCAGTTTAGTCAGAATGGCATGTCTACTAGAAAGAGTGAGGTACTGGCGTTTCCAACTATCAGTATATAAGTGCCAATATGCTATTTAATCTGTATTAGTCTTTCATTTATAAAATGATTGTCCTTATGTTTGATATATATATACATATACATATATATCCCTCCTTCTCTCTCTTTGTTTCTTTTTCATATATATATATATATATATATATATATATATATATATATATATTCATATACATATATGGAATTGCTATGTTACCTTAATGGATTTTTCTTTCGATGAGTATATAGTATCCTCTCCTATCATTTCGGATTAGTTTGGTTTAAGTCTATTTTATCAAATATTAACATCTCTACACTGATTTGCTTCTTAGAACCATTAGCTTAGAATATATTTTTCATCCTTTTACCCTGTGGTGATATCTATTCTTGATGTTGAGGTATGTTTCTTGGCTGTAATAGAAGGAAGGAAGGAAGGAAGGAAGGAAGGAAGGAAGGAAGGAAGGAAGGAAGGAAGGAAGAAGAATTCTGTTTTTGTATTCATTCTGTCTGTACCTGTTTTACTGGGAAATTGTTACTACTGTTGTTAAGTTATTAATGAGTTGGATTAGTACCTGTTATTTTGTTATTGTGTTCCCACTCTCCCTCTCTCACTTCCTCTCTCTGCTTCTCTCTCTCTCTCTGTCTCTCTCTCTCTCTCTCCCTCCCTCCCTCCCTCTCTCTTTGTTTCTTTCTCTCTGTTTCTCTCTCTCTGCTTCTCTCTCTCTCTCTCTCTCCTCTCTCTCTCTCTCTCTCTCTCTCTCTCTGCTTCTCTCTCTCTCTCTCTCTCTCTCTCTCTCTCTCTCTCTTGATTTAGTGTTCCAAGATTATTTACACCTTAGCTTTTCTAGGTGTAGTTATCTCTTCAGACTTAAGTTTTCCTTCTAGAACTTTCAGTAGGATTTTGGATTTCTTGATAGATGTTGCTTAGGTTTGGTTGTATCTCAAAATGTCTTTCCTTATCCATTTATAGTGATTTAAAATTTTTCTGATTATGATAGCCTTGGCTGACATTTGTGGTTTCTTCAAGATTATTGAACATCATTGTAGACCCTTCTGGCTTTTAGAATGTCTTTTGAGAACATTGAAGTTGGGAATTATTTGAATAGGTCTGCCTTTATGTGTTACTTGTTATTCTCCCCTTGCAGAATTTAATTTTTTTCTGTTCTGTGTGTTTAGTGTTGATTATTATGTACTAAAATGAATTCCTTTTTTCTACTCTATATAGTATTTTGTAGCCTTCTGTACCTTGGGTATCTCCTTTACATTAGAGAAATTTTCTTCTATGATTTTGTTGAAAATATTTTCTGTGACTTTGACCATGATTTCTTGTATTTCACCTATTATTTGCAGATACAAACCTTTCACAGTGCCCCAGATTTCCTGAATGTTTTGTGTCTGATTTTTTTCCTTTAGATGCTGAATTATCTTTACCTAGGTAAATGTTTCTTCTGTCTTTAATGCCTGTTATTCTGCCTTTGATCTCTTATATTATCTTGGTGAGGTTTACATCTGAGGTAGGTGAAAGATTTAGGTGCACAGCTTAGAACAGATAACAGCAGACCAGTCAGTTCCACGGGAGGAGGTGGTTTATTCAGGGCAAAGGGTAGGGGGAAAAGCAAGAGAAGATGGCAGGGAAAGAAGAGAAGAGAGCGAGGTCTGGGGAGTTCTGCCTATTTGTACGGAAGATGCCGTAGCTCTTTTCCCAGGAGCAGGTGAGGTAGCCAGGTGAATTGTGGGAGTGTATATCAGTTGCCTTGGCAACGATGTAGAAGTTGCCTGTCACCTGAATGTGACGTCACCTAGTTCAGACTTATACTAACAGTAGGTATTTAAGTTCCTAACTTTTTTCCATTTTCATATTTTTTCTTTTTATATATATTTTTTCTACTTTCAGGTCTTGAACTATTTTTATTGATTTCCTTCCATGTTTGTGTTTTCATACATTTATTTAAGGGATTCCTTTGTTTCCTGAAGACCACTGTCTCCTTCATAACGTCTATAATACAATCTTGTGGTTGCTTCAGCAACATTGCATTTCTCAGGGCCAATTAGAGTAGAGTTGCTAGACTCTATTAGGGACATATTATCTTGGGTGTTCTTGATTGTGTTCTTATACTGGCTTCTAGTCATTTGAGTTTAGGATGATTGTAATTCCAGATGCTGATAGTTGGTCTTCCTCTTTCTTGAGTGGGTGTTTTATAACATGATTTCTGATAATCTCTTTGAATCCAAAAGGGTGTGGTAGCTGTATGTGATCTTGGACAAAATGCTTCTAGGATTCTGCTATATGTGGTGCCTGAGGGTTCTGGGTACAATGTGATTTAAGTATTAGGTAGTGATACTTAGGAATGAGGATGGTCTAAAAAGAGGGGGACATGCAGAAGAAACACGCAAGAGAAAAGAAAACAGGGTGTTCCACCATGATTTGCTTAGGTCCCCAGGAATGGTGGCAGAGTGATGCCGTAATAGTTAGTCTGGTACAGAATTGGAGATGATGCAGGATTATATTAGAGGTGAGCAGAGAGATGGAGAACTGCTGTTACCCTATTTGCCTTGATTGCATACAGGTTCCTGAAGAATGGATAATTCCTTCTTGGGATTAAAGGGTTTTGTGCGGGCATTAGTGGAAGGAAGGGAATTTGAAAGAGAAGATATGGGTGATCCACTGGAGATCGGGCAGGGACAGAGAGGAGGGGCCACAGCTGCTGAGCTGGGCCACCAAGTCTGCTGCAGACCTGTGGATGAGAGGGGGAGATTTGATTTAGAGGAGATTTCCTTTATATTTTTCAGATTAAAATCAATGCAACATGTTTTTAAGTAATGTGTGGTTAGATAATACATGACTTGCTAGAAAATGTAATTTTGATTCACTAATTTTTCACTACCAATGTGATACTCTAACTATTTAATTTGTGTGATCCACATCCTGTGTCTCACATGGTTTGTTGACATTATTTGTTGTTCAACAGTCTACTTCAGTGAAGGCTTCAAAGAAAAGCAAGTGTCTAAATATCACTGAATAGATGACATTCATGATATTGTAGAACACAGAATGTCAGGCAACTACAGTCATCTTATATTGTAACTGCTGAATGTGAGATTTAACAATGCCTGACTCGTTTTCCTTTTTAACTTACTTTTTAAAGGGCAAAATTAGGAAACTGACTTCAGGCTCAAGTGGAACTGCTTTTCTTTCTAGTGTATGTCCTCTTCTGTTCTCAGTGGAAATGTCCTTTCCAAGAACAAAGAATAAAGGCCCACAAAACCAAGATGTTTATCAAATTCACAAGAAAGATTCAAGAACTTGCAAGAAAATTCTGAGACACCATGGGTTTAGAAATATCAAGAGATGGCGTGGAGAAAGAACTAATGTTCATAGAGCTGCCTGCAAACTGTGCACAGAATTCCTGTACATGCTTGAGTCACTAGTATTCCTGTATCATAGCAATATTTTAAAATTAACTGGATCTTTTATATAAAAGTAAATAGAAATGTTGTCAGCAGTGTTTAAACTGGAGAGAACAAACGTACTACCCAAGGAAGAATCGAAAAATTTCTGTAGTTTCTCATTAATAGGATCACTTTGGGAGAGTTTCATTTTATTATTGATTATTTAAGAGGGATGTAAGGTAGAACCTTATACAAAGTGATTCTTGTACACTTCATTTCTAGAGACATCCTGTTCCCTGGTGTATCAAGTCTCTACAGTATTATGGTCATCAACTCCCACTGAGGTCAGACAAGGCAACCTTTTGCTACATACATGCCAAGACCCTCTAGTTAACCAGTTCTTTGGTTAGTGCTATAGTTGCTGTGAGCTCCCAGAGGACTGGGTTAGTTGAAACTGTTGGTCTTCCTATGGGGTTGCAATCTGTATCAGCTCCTTCAATTCTTTCGCTAAGTCCATAATGGTCCCTGACCTCAGTCCAATGGTTGACAGTAAGTACCTGCATCTGTCTCAGTCAGCTGCTGGTAGACCCTCTCAGAGGACAGGCATGCTGGGTTCCTATCTGCAAGCACAGCATAGCATCAGTAATAATGTTTGGTGCCCACTCATGGCAACAATTCTGGGTCAAAACTTTTGAAGTGGGTTGGAGACCTCTTCCCTCCACTGGGGGCCCTATTTATCTAGTGCAGGTGGTCTCTTCAGGTTCCATCTCCCCACTTTTAGGCATTTATGCTAAGGTCACTCCTGCTGAAGTAAGAATTCCTTAAAGGGAGTTATGTTACTAAGCCTGTATTTTCTTGGTAAAATGCTTACTTAACATTGGCCAACACTCTATATTGGAGTCTTAGAAATAAAACATGACAGAAAATGAAATGAGAGTAGCCAGAGATATTTTTTAATTGAATTAGTTTGTAAGTAATTTTATACATGCATTCTTATTCCTTTATTCAAGCTACTGTTCTTCCTTTCCAACTCACTTTTATAAAAGACCTGCTGTCAACCTGTATCTTTTCCAAGTTCATGACTTAGTCTCCATTATTCACTGAATTTTATTAGTTTCTATAGCACTTGTTTGGTACATGCAAAAAAAGGGGGGGGGGAATGAATCCTGTTTCCAGATAGTATACTATCTACATAATCTACATACTAGATTATGTTATGCAGTATATTCACATACTAGGCTAGATAGGCTGGCCTAGTATGTAATGAGAATAGGAAACACAAGGAAGGAAAGAAGAACCAGGTTTCCATATCATTAATATTAAAAGTAGATTTGTACAGGGAAGGAATAGCTATAGGAAGGAAGAAGGGAATCCTTCATTCAAAGAATTGATTTTTAAAGATTTTTCACTTTGTAATCAATCATTTTATGCCATTTTATGTCATTTTATTATATTATGTCATTTTAAAATATAAGTAGCTCTTCTGATGAGAGTCAAATTCATCATGCACTGAAAGAGTCTCTAGCAGTAGTCAAGGCTCTATAAACAGATTGCTTTACCTGAAAACAACAGCCCTCTACTTTCTTGCTAGCTTAGTTAATCACTCTGTGAAGCCAAATATGTGACATTTTTAAAATTGTCTTCCTGTGTCAGAAAATTACTTATAAAATTACACTATATTTTCCATGATGTTCACGCCTCTAATTCTGAAAAGCTTTCACTGTTTTTCCTTTCTTTTTACGTTTATTCTTCTCTCATATATTACATTCCGAGTTTTCCCTCCCTTGACTTCCCAATTGTACGCTTCGACCTTCCCGGTGTTTCCCTGCAGAGAAAAGCAAGTCTCATGTCTTAGTTAGGGTAGTATTGCTCTGAAGAGACAGCATGAAAAGGCAACTCTTATAAGGGACAACATTTAACTGGGGTGGGTGAAAGTTTCAGTGGTTCAGCCCATTAACATCATGCCAGGAAGCATGGCACTTTGCCGGTAGCCATGATGCTGAAGAAGGAGTGGAGAATTGTACATACTGAACAGAAAACAGCCAAAAGGAACTGACACTTTTGTAGGCAGCTGGAAAAAGGGTTCTTCTACACTGAATAGAGCTTCAAAGCCCACTTCCATATTGAGTCCTCCAACAGGGTCATACCTACTTTAACAAGGCCACACCTCCTAATAGCATCACTTCCACATTCCAGCCATATTCAAACCATGTATTACATTCCCTGGCTTCCAAAGGCTTGTTCAAACACATGAATCTATGGGTGCCAAACCTAGCCATAGCACAATGCAAAATAATTTATTCGAATGTCAAAAGTCCCATAACCTATCACAATATCAACAGTGTTTAAAAGTTCAAAGTTTCTTCTGAAGATTAATACAATAATTTAACTGTAATCTCCAATAAAGTCACAATCAAAAAGTAGATGACATACTGTGGGAAAAAAGCCACAGTGGTGGCCCTGGAGACTTTCCTCATGGTGAGTCCCACATACAGGAGAAAGGTCTTAGGTTCCAGAGGCTGGAGGCTTTGGTGGTGGCAGGCCCCAATGATAGGAGGAAGTCCTTGGTTCCAAAAGGGTTTATTTTCATGGCAGATGGTGGATGGATCTGGATGTACCCCCCTGAAAATCAGGACATACCTGAGTTAAATAGGGAGGAAGAAATGGGGAGGGTCTGGGGAGGAATGCTTAATTTGCTCTGCCCTCTGGCCTTCATTAGTATGTAAGTCTCTAGGTCCTGAAGCCTGTAGTCACACCCTCTATCTGTGCACTTTGGGAGGGGCTGTAATGGCCTACGTGACTGAACAATGTAGGTCTATGGAGACTAGACTGCTTGTCAGGAACGTGGGTTCTGGGGACATGGCCGAACACCTGCCATTTCTCCCTCGGGGTCTCAGGGTTCCAGGCCCATGCCCAACAAACAACCAAGAAACCCTTATGCAGTCCCACATCTCCTCCCCTTTACTGTTTTAAAACAGGGGGTCACTGTGTCATCTGTGGTGAAAATTTTGGATGAGGCAGTCAAAAGAAAGCACTATGTAGGCCAGAGGGGTTAGCACAATTAAGTCACAGGATAAGGGGAGTTTAGGATGGGGGTTGGGAAGTCAAGGGATCATTGAATCAATTAATTACAGTTGGTACAGTTTGAGGGTAATAACATCTGACTAATGTAGATAGACATTACATTTTCCTCACTGACATATAACTTTAGCTCTTCGACTTTGGCAAAAGCATTCACCTGTAGCTGGAAGGTCTGGATCTGTCTTCTGTAGAATTTAGCATGTGTCTGTGGATCTTGGCATTTGTCTCTGGAGTTTGGTGTGGCTCTGGGTCCCATTGTTGTCTCTGGAGTTTTCAGTCAGGTGGTGTGGCTGCAAGAAGACAACATGGCATCCTAGGCAGGTTACAGGAGGTGGCATTGTCTCCACTGGACTTGTGGGAGCACCTTTAGGATAATCAAAACAGGGAAGCAGCACCCTGGCAGAGGGATGTCTGCAAAAGGTATGTAGTAAACATTAGGCTACTTGGGAGCAAGCACGTCATGGTGTGCAGTTGAGATCCTAGAAAGGCAACGGTGTTTGAGGAAATTTTACTATTAGAAGGCACCTTTGAGTCTGTTTTGGATGGCTGAGGAAGAAAAACATCATGTCAACTATGTATCTGGGATAGGCAGCTACAGTTTGTCTGTAAAAGGAAACTAGTTGTTAATTAAGGATTGAAAAATAGTGATCAGCATCGTTGATGTGACCTGTGGAAGTAGATTAAATGGGCTTTGAACCTTGAAGAATTCTTTAAAAGGTTAAAAAAAAATGTTGGACATATATCACGAGTGTTAAAGAGAAAAGGAGACATTTAAACAAAAAAGCAAAAAATTTTGAAAACCATGAACACTGTTGTAGGTCTTCCTGTTGGGGTGAAAAAGCATTAATGGCAGGTTTAGAAGAAGTAGGGGGGGTCTGCTCTGCCATGTGGTGGCTGGGTGCTCTAGCAGAGAGGCCAGGGTATTCCCAATTTGTTTTTCTTAGTAGTCTTAAATGTAGAGAAAGAGAAGAAAAGTCAACTTTGAAGAAAAGCTCAAAGCAAGAAACACAGGGGCTTGATAGGAGAGTCAGAAGGAGTGAGATTCTGTGTCAAAATCTGAGCCATGGGAGGAAGACACGTGGAGACTGGCTTGGAGCCAGCAGCTCCTGGGAGAAGTTGGCAGGCAGCATTAGAAAGGCTGACCCCTGGGGGAGGGACAGAGCTTGGAGATTAGGGAATCACTGCCATCTTGTTGAGTTGGAGAACACATGGGAGAAAGAGAGAAAGAAAGCTACAATAGCAGGCAGCATGTGAAAAACTGAAGTAGGCACTCCTGAGAGCTCAAAACGAAAGGAGAATCTCTCACCCAAGGGAAAGAGTCATGGTAGGAGCTGTGGCCTGAAAGACAGCTGTTCGCTGTGAAGGAGCCCTACCAGCTGACCCACAACATACTTCCAACTTAGAATGACACAGGATATACATTACCATTCTAAAAGGCATAATGAGGAAATACTGGACCAATGCAAGACCAAAACTAGCTGAGCAGAATCCAAACTCTGCAACTCTATGTCCAATATCAAAATGTTCTTCAGATCCTCAACTTCTTTCATTCTTGCTACTACAACAAACTTCATTCTTTTGGACTAGTTTCACTCTGAGTTAGCAGCTTTCTTCAGCAGGTATCCCACAGCTCTGTCATTTCTATCATCTTGGGGTCTCCAGGGCAGCTTCAACTTTATGGCTTTTTAATCCAATGGCTGAAAGCAACACATGATCTTCTGGGCTCCTCCTAATAACTTAGGTAATGTCTCCAGCTCTGCTCTCTGTGGCACTCTAGGTGCTGGCTGACTCTACTTCACTGCTACTGCTGTTCTTGGTGACCACTGTATGGTACTGGCATCTCCAATATGCTGTGGTCTTGCACTGAAACTAGGCTTCACCAATAGCCTCTGATAGATGTTCTTCATGGTACTAAGATTCAACTTCTCTACGTGACCCCTTCAATCCTTGGATTTCAACTGCAGCTGAAGCTCACCTTCACCAATGGGCTATCCTGACCTCTCACAGTATTAAGCCTCATAAAAAGATCTCTCCATAATCCTTTTATGCCCTCAATCCAGTACCACCTGATGACTCTTGCACATTACAAAGTCCAGGTGCAGTGTGAGATTATCTCTGAAACAGTTTCTTTTTGCTCTCAGAAAACACTTTCCAGAAGATTTCTGGGATACTCAACTCTTCTTAGTCACTAATTTCTTCACTCCAGCTAGCTAGTATCAACAATAACTCTAAAGCCATAGCCAAATATCAGAAGATGCCAAATCCTGCTTCTTACTGGGGTTAAAACATTCCCCCTTGTTCTATTACATCATCACTAGATTTCTCTTTTCTAATTCCTTCACTGACTAAGCTCAGCTGTCCTGGAACTTGCTCTGTAGACTGACTTTGTACTCAGAGATCTGTGTGCCTCTGTCTCCTGAGTTCTAGGGTTAAAGGCTTATACCGCCACATCTGGACATAAACTTTTCTCTACTTGGAACTTGCTCTCTCCTAGGATAGCCTTGATCTCAAAGAATTGCTTACTTCTGTCTCCGGAGTTTAAAGATGTGTAATACCATGGCTGGACATAACATTTTCATGAACATTATTCTTCAAAATCTGGGTCAAAAGTGTATGCCCTTCTTTTCTGGATTGTAGCTCATTCCAGATTAAAAGTACAAATGAAAACAATAACCTAACATTTTATAACTATTTGTTATTTAACAGCAAATCATGAACAAAAAGTTTAGCAGAGTGGTATCTTGTCCCAAAGTCAGCACTCCTTTAATCTGTTTATCTCATCAAACACAGGATTTATCTCCATGCACTTTTAATTACTTGAACTATACATTTTATATTTTTTCCTATCTAAGTATTCTATGCTTGATCAAAATGTTGTTCATGGGAGTAAACCAGTGGACAGAGCCTATCCTGGGCTTTTTTCAGATTACCTTGTCAGTGCAATTAATACACACACACACACACACACACACACACTCACGTAGGTATATGTGTATGCATGTAAGTATGCAAGACCTTACATAGAGTTGATTGGACAAAGAGTCAGGCTGACCATATGTGTATTTGTGTATGAATGTGTGTAGGTGTATATATGTGCATAATGCCTGTGCAAAAGATTTTCTTTCTGCATGTATGACACTCATTTACTGGCTGTCAAGGAATTAACAAAATCCTAGCCTTTCACAGGAGCAGCAAGGGGGCTTTGAGAAAAGAACAAAGAGCCAGAGCAATCCCAGCTTTATATAAGCTTTTTCTGCTTATGTAAATAAGCTTTTTCTGCTGCTTTTTCTGCTGCTGAACAGCGGAAGCCAGAGGTTTCTGGCCTCAAAATAATGAAGAGTTAAGAAATAGAAATATTACAAAATATGCAACATTTTAGTCCTCACAAAATTTAGTTTTGCTTCCTAATATCACCAACACTGCTCTCATTGCTGCCTTCCAGAGAGAACTGGTATTTGAGGACACTAATAGCAGTGGGTCAAACATATTCACACCACCACACCTCCCAGTGATGTTAGCTGAACATGAAATTATAAGATCCAATAAGACTAGCCACATACCTTCATTCTCCTCCCACTTGTTACACAGTGTGAAACAAAGCTCATGATCACCCCTCCCTTGTGTTTAGACCTTATGTGTACACCTCCATACATAAAGTGTAGATACTGATAGACCTTTTGACATTTGTTTATTATTTTCTAATTCCTTACAAATGTAATAGCTTTGATCAAATTCCTCCAAATTATTCTCTCTTATTTTTGTCCCCTTCCCACAAACTTTTTAATAGTTATCTTTAAGGCTGACCTTTACCTACCCAAATCAAATTGTGTTTTACCAGACTGAGGATAGTTGATCAGAATCAGTACAAATGCTCTAGGTGAGCATTCTTTTAAACGTCTGTTGAATGTTTCTCTGACTTGGTTGTCATTTTCTAAGAGTCCCAGTATCAGATTCATAATCTCTCTATGTGCACTTTTCCTGATGCATGTCCACATTCTATGTAAAACTAGTATCTTGATATCACCATAAATACAAACTCATACATATTCAATGAATCTCTTGAAAGCAAGTTTCCCAATATCTAAAGATGCACTTGAACTTTCTGAAGTTATTCCATCACTGAACGTAGGACCATAGACATAAGATGATTTTTAAGTATTTGTGGGTCTGGTAAATTGTAGGATGATACAATTCTATATTCTTTTATTCTTACTGGCCAAATACTTATGTAACTTGATTCATGTGCTGAATTGAGTTACAGGTGAAGTTCTCTGGAAATGTGTTACATGATGTCATACATGTAATAGAAAACATACATATCAAATACAATCAAGTAGTTCAGATGCCTGCTGTTCTTTGACTTGTATTCAAAGCTGCATAACCAGACATACACTCAATTTTCAGCAAATCTACAATGACTTACCTATTTTGTAGTGATGAAAAAGTTAATCTCATGATAACTAGTCTGAAATTAGCAGCTGGCTAATATAGAAGAAAACCTGAAGAAAGGTTGGCGGTGCCCAGCTACTGTTGACTCCTATTAAGTTTCATGTTTTACAAAATATTCTAAGTTACATTTGCATACTATATTTGGAACAGGAATTGTTAACTTTGTTTCTAAAAAACAATATATAATTGAGACAGTAATATGAATATTATGAAAACTAAAACTTTAAAAAGATGGTGGGCTTATGTCAGTGGTACATATTTCTAATTTGTAATTTGTTCCTTTTTTGTAAGTGAAAAAGTCTAAGATTGATGCTTAATAAATTTACCTGGATTCTATAAAGCAATAAAATCACAATTATGTTATTTATTTTAAATATATTAATGTATTAATTGACTTTCTTTTCTAAAAGGCACATGAGTTTGTTAGATAATGATACCCCTGTCATGCTGTACAATTATTTTACATAATAATGGATATTGATCTGACAATATTTTGCACCTAGATATAAAAAATCTCTAAGCAACATTATTAATATTAAATAAAATATCTTTATGGCTATGAGAATTCAATACCTACTCTGAAGTTCTTAATGAAGACATAAGTGAGATCTTCTTACTTCATGACTGAGATATAAGCCTCGTATATGCTGACAAATCTGTCACAAATAGGGTACCTAAACAATTAGCAAACCTGCCTCATTTTATTATACCATAAAACACAAATAGAATTTAATTTTTCAAGTTGTGTATGTATTCTATATCATTGAACACACACAATTTGTTTACATTTTAATAGACCTTAGGTTTACTTTTTCCCAAAATACTACATAGTCATACTGAAAAACTTACCATTGCTTTTTTAAATAGGAAAAGACACAAGTGTGTGCAATTTTATCCCTACACACTTGGTGCTAATTTTAAAATCTAATTCAAGTAGCTTTTTTCATAATACTTCACAATGCATTCAGATGATCATTTTATAATTCAAATTTTTTATAAAATATACTTCAAGTGAAATTGATTTTCCTCTGTGTTTTATATAACTGCATTTCTGCTGAGCTCTTTAAATTAATAACAACTTTCCCTGATGACACATAAACCCATTCACTCAGAATTTATTACCAATGGTCATGAAATATGGTTATTTGCCCCAAGGTTTACTCCTCTACACTAATTGGTGCTTATTCCATTAGCATATTTTCAGTGTTAGGTATCCTTGTTTCTTTGTTAATCCTGCATCTCTTCTCTAGTTCCTCTGCACTCTTCACACTATTTCTCAGATATATAACTATACTGTGCTGACAGCACTGTGATCAGTAACAACAAATCTGACTCGATAATATTCCCAGAGGTTTTTGAGCTTGTTATTGCTACCAAATGCCAAGAATACTGACAATTAGTTTGATACACTTTCTATTTTGATTATGCTAAATTGTTAGCCATGATGATCAATAACTAGGGAATACATTGTATTTTTATAATAATTTTTCCTAAAAAAGTGAATAATACATTATTATTTTTCTAGATGATCAAAATTCATTGATTTTAGAAAAGTTTTAATACTTATGGAACGTTAGATATGTACATAGATTAAGAAGTGTCAATTTATATTTTCTATTATACATTGTAAACATAAATGGAAAGATAAATGACAAACATTGAATAGTAAAAATTACTCATTTAACACCATTATGACATTTCTTTAAACTGTGTCTGGAATAGCTGAAGTATATTCTTAACTACATGTGCCTGTGTACCATAGAAAAGTCATATGCTATATGGTTCTCACACTGAGAAATTTTAAAAACATTGAAGGTGACTAACTCACAACTGAAAAAGAATATGTTTGTCTTGTTTTTGATTGAGTGACAAATTGAAAAGATGTTGTATGTGGTTTGTGCCCCATTGAATGTATCTTGTCACTTTCTCTTATGGAAATCAACCACTCACTGTTTTTTACATTCAATTTGTAAAATGATTGCCAACCTGCCTGAAGAGTAATTTTTCATTATTTTTCATTTTAAATATTCTACAACATGATAATAATTTTACAAGAGTTAGAAATAATTTGAGACTTGAAACACATGAATTTGAACAGTAGTGTGGGTAGCACTTATGAGCAAACTAAACAATGCTGGCTGTAAAATACAGGAGCTAAGCAAAAATTATTTTTTGTTGTTGAGAGATTTTAATAATACTAAATTAAATGAATTATGCATTTATTTTCCTATTCTCAGCATATATAATTTCATAATTTTTAAGAGGACTGAGATTCACTACTTACCCTAAGCCCCTTCAGATATAAATATAATATGAATACAAACCTACAACTCTAATTAGACAAAGATAATTCACTTTCTGTCAAATTGCAGACAAAATAAAATCAACATAACTTGTCATTAATTGCACATTTTTTCATACTGATATAATTATTATTTTGGAACCTATGCTAAGCAATGAAATAATGCTCTGCAAATATCATACAACATGTTTCTTTGTTGGAACACTTTTTTCTAAAAAAGAAAAGAAGAAGAAAGGATACTTGATCCATAGATGTTGTGTATGAATATCTCTTTTGTTCTTTTGTTCTATCTCTTTAGAGCATGTACATTGTATTATTGGTTATTGAACCTTTGGTGTGTAAGACTGATTATTGAAACACAGATAAGGCTTATCTTCTACTGTAAAAAAATGAAGTTACCTGCAGCAGGTAATAGGGATAGGGTAGGTTCAGGTGCTAGCCATCAGCAGTACAACTTGAGTTGGAATCCAAAAACATACAAGTTGGAAGGAGAAAACCAACCTCTGACCTCCATGTTCACTTGATTCCACACACACACACACACACACACACACACATATACACACACACATAACACACACACGAGAGAGAGAGAGAGAGAGAGAGAGAGAGAGAGAGAGAGAGAGAGAGGAGAAGAGAGAGAGAGAGAGGAGAGAGAAAGAAGACAGATAAATACAAAAACATACACAGACAGAATAAATATTAAACATAACTAAAAATTTAAAATATACAATCTTACTTTTTTGAGGAAATCAACAATTGCCTTACAAAATCTCATCACCCTAGACAGAGTACTATAACATTGGTTAGAAACCTACTTCAAAAAGAGTGCTTATTTTATGTTAAAAGCCAGCTGACAATATCAGTTAAACACAGTTGAAATAAGGCATACATATGCATATTGTTCATATCATTATAGAGTCACTGTATGAAATTATTCTCAAGTCACTGGTATGCTCAGTGGAATTGTCTTCCACTTTTATGCTATTCATTAATAACTGTTGCACACAATTATGCTGTTTTCTGGAAAGTAGCGATTTTCTTAAATTGGTTTTGAGCTTTGGCTGCTCACAGAGTTTCTTACCTCGCATGAGAAGTACAGCCCTTGGCTGCTCAAATACATTGTTCTTTTCTAATATTCCATTTTAAACTCAGTGCCCAGACTAGTCCAGATAGGTATGGTTAAGCATTGTTTTCTTTCACTAATTTAATAAATGACATTGACATTAATATAAATGTCAAATAATCTGGGACTGAGAACTTTCAAAAGCAACCTTTACCACATAGAGACTTGGACATTTTGCTTTAAAGTTATCAATTGCATTTCTGTCTATTTCAGAAAATGTAGCTTAGTTCGCTAATATTGTCTAATCAAAATACTGTTTTGTAGGCAACTTCAAAACAGAGGTCTGTTGTTTCTCAGTTCTGGTCTTTCCAACTGCTGCAATTCTGAGTTCAAGAAGCTATCAAGTGCTTGGGGTGCAGATGTGAGGATTTCTTTGCTCACCTCCTCCCTATATTTTTGAATGCAAAGAACCATGATATCTCTTCTTGCTTTACAATGAATTCATCTATTGAACATATTATTGTATGACCTCATCTAAATCTGGTATTCTCCAAAGACTTCTCTCTAAATACTTTGATATTAGAGGTTCAGATTTCAACATAGGATTTAAAAATATGTATACTGATTGAAGACTTGAGAGAGTCCACAACAATTATTAGATTGTTTTCTCCGGTAATTTTGTGATTATGAAAATCTGTCAAATAAATTTGAAATGAGTTATTACTTAATTTTCATATAATTAGTTTCTACCTCATTTACTATTCAATGTTTATTTTACTGGTAAACAATAAAAAATGATGGACTGACAGATATATAGATATGGATATGGATATAGATATAGATATACGCTACTCATAATAAAGAAACTAGCAGAAGTGTATTTTATGCTACAGTTTAATTTATTCTTTATATTCCTTTTGTTATATACATTTATTATTTCTTAGGAAAGAATACAGAGGACTTGTCTATTTAAGTTGTTTAGAAGCTAGAAGTCATGCATCTATTGGTTTAAGATTCAATATACTTGATGTTTATAATTGGTTTAAAACTTAATTTTAGAAGCTGGAGTAATGGCTCGATGGTTAAGAGCAATATGTTCTCTGAGGAGCCAGGTTTTCCAAGAACCTACATAGTAGCTCACCATCTTCGGTAAATCCAGTCCCAGAGAATCCTATGACCTATTTTGACCTCTATAGGCACTGCAACCCTGTGATGCATATGCATGCATTCAGACAAAATGCCCATACACTACTTAAAATTTACACACACACACACACACACACACACACACACACACACATTTATATATTTGACAGGCAGAAGCATCCGACATTTCATGTCATCTTTAACATTATAGTGAGTATGAGGCCAGTCTAGACTAATCAGGTCCTCTCCCAAAAGGAAAATAAATGAATACAAATTTTCACAGGTACTAAGCATTTATCTACAATGTGGATGACAGTTTCGATTTCTTTAATTTCACTCAGGTTTTTTTTAACTTCTTGACTCACCTAAAATTATGACTAGCTTCTGGAATAATTAATAAAAGCAAAACAAAAAGAAACAGAAAAGGCATGGACTGAGTCAAGGTAACGAGCCCCAGAAACTGCTTGAATGCATTGCTTTTGCTTTGAGGGCGTACCAATTAGTTCTACTCCTTCCGATATCCATTCTCTTTACATCTCAGCTATGCTCAAAATGATGACCATTGGTAAATTTTTTCAAGTGACGTAGAGCTTAAGGTACCAGCAATCTGACAAAAGAACACAGAATTCATTTAAAATTATATAAAGGGAAAATCATGCCACCTCTACTCCAATCTAATCCCAAACTTTCATTATCACTGTGTTTTGGGCAGATTATTATAATGTCAAATTTCATTTTTCCACCTGAATGAAGAAGCTAATATCATTGACAATAAGAAGTACCTGAAGGATAAAATGAGATAACATGTGCAAAATATGTAAAATTGACTTTTTCCATTTGATTTCCTCAAATCTTTTATCTCAATAAGATGTCCATGATTAGTATATTACTAATATTTATGATAATAATAATATTACTATAGTGGTTGCAAT
Organism: Grammomys surdaster; assembly: GCF_004785775.1. Taxonomy (NCBI): domain Eukaryota; kingdom Metazoa; phylum Chordata; class Mammalia; order Rodentia; family Muridae; genus Grammomys; species Grammomys surdaster. The sequence goes on from NW_021620961.1 coordinate 5,663,284, forward strand.
AATTCATATTAAGTAGCAGCTACCACTTTTATCTAATTATATTTTTTGATCATAAAATCTTTACTGCTACTTTTTGTCCCACAACAATCTTAATTGCATGTATCTGTAGCTATTTTCTAATACATATGTATATATATATATATATATATATATATGTATATATATATATGAATAAACTCTATATTCAGGTGAGTAAGATGACAGCTTTATAATCTATAAACTCAATAAATAAACTTACTAAATTAAGATAAATAGTTAATTTTTAATTAATGAATACTAAATGTATTGCTGAATCTCATTAAGTACTTGAACAGGACAAGTTAATACAACTCTCACCCTCAAAGAAACGTCTCTTTTTTTTCAGTGATGGCTATTAATACAGAAGATAAGTACCTGAAAATGTTCAGTCCTAAATGGAACAAGTATGTTCTACTCTGGCCCCATTACATGTAACGATCTGAGTGGACAAAGGTGTGGAAAGATTATAAGAGATTCGGGGGGACTATGGAGAAAGACCTGTGGCTGCCGGCACAAGATTTACACATGATCTAACAGCTCAACATTCCAGGATAAAACCTTAACCTCTAGCTGAGGAGCTATCAACAGTTAGTTGCTGTCTCCTGAAGAAAGGAGAGTCCGACTTCTTTGTGGCTATAGCTCCTGGTAAGCATCCCATATCCTAGTATAATCTACAGAATCCTAAATCCATGAACATCCTGGAAACAGTAAATAGGCTCAGTGATTTAAACGCAGTAAAAGAAGTTAGGAGGAGCCGGGCAGTGGTGGCGCACGCCTTTAATCCCAGCACTTGGGAGGCAGAGGCAGGGGAATTTCTGCGTTCAGGGCAGCCTGGTTTACAGAGTGAGTTCCAGGACAGCCAGGGCTATACAGAGAAACCCTGTCTTGAAAAACCAAAATATATATATATATATATATATATATATATATATATATATATATATATGAGGAAGACAAGAGTTGTCTATAAGGAGTTGTAGAGAACCATGGGGTAAATATTATCAAAATACATTGTATACGTGCGTGCAATTTTAAGAAGTACATTTAAAAATATTCCTAACAGACAATGAAAATATGTTCTTTTAACAGACTCCATAAACCTAAGAGACATAACCAGCAAAGATAGTTCTTGAGTTCTCAGATATCATACTCACAAAGAAGAAATTTCCTTGAAAAATCCAACCAGAACTCTGATGAGTGAGCAGAACTAGTATTGGAAAGGATTGTTTATAAACCATAGGCAAGCTCTAATCAATATACCAGGAGGATACCTAATAATTATTAGTAGAGATATGAGATCATTTGAGCTGTTTGGTGTCGGAAAATTTATAACACTCAGAAAAGGGAATGAAGAATATGGAAACAAGGAGTAATTAGTACACCAGGTGGAGGTTTTATCATAAAAAGTGAAACAAAACTCCTAGCCTAAAATAAACTGTGAAAATAGCAGGTGTAATACGGACCAGCACAATGCATAAAATGATTTCTTAAATAGAAGTAAAGAAGAAATTACATTAGTTCTCTTACATTCTCAGTGAGTAATACTTGGAAAAATGATTTACAAAACAAGTTGTGCTAGACACCATAAAAAGCAAGCGAGGCAAACTTTTTTTTCTGAAATGAGTGAAGTTACATTTCATCCCGTGCACTTTGCATGATGATTTCATTGTGTTTCACGCTGTCTTTGATTTCCCCATTTCACTTAAATCATTTTAGCAATTTTTCTTTGCTTTGCCTCCTCTGCTAAACAGCTGATGATATTTGAATTAAAAATGCAGCTGTCTTGATCAATCTTTCAAGTTATATATGGAGTTAAGAAAGTAAATTTTCAAGTACAAAAACCTCATGAAATTATTATGCATCCCATGAGCTAATTTGAGATCTGGTTGTCATGATGTAGCTGTTTCTATTCCAATGCAAATGATGCTTTGTTTTTAGGATTGACAGTTCCCTCCATTCTGTGGTTGGCAGAATTAAGTCAAATAGAAACATTACAAGCAGACTCTTGTGTTATATTAATGAAGAGCTCTCATTATTCAAATTATAATCATTAATATAATTAATCCAAAACCAAATACTAACACTCTTGTAAAAGTGGGTTGCAAGTTTCTCATTTCAATTTATATAACATTCTTAGTGTTCTCATATTTATGTTTCCAAGATGAAAATGGCTTTATAGAAATGTCACAAAGCTTCCATGAATGCATGGATGCCATGGTGCATAAAAGGTACAACATTTTAAAATAATTAATCTAATACTTGAAATTAATTTGTTTCATATGATTGGATTCATCTTGGAAAATAATTTACCTACTATGTGCTTTTGATTAAAACGTTGGGCTTTTTTTTTATTATAGTCACATATACAGTTAGGGAGAAATAAAAATTATTTTCTACAGTCAAGTAATTACATTTGATGTGCCTGAGAAGTTCCTGTCAAAATAATGTATGTCTAGTGGGAAAAATTCCATATCTTACTAGAAATTAATTATGATTACCCATTTTCAACTTGCCAACTCTACTAGAGTTTTTCAAGGAAATGTGCTTCAAGATATGTGTCTCATATTGAGACAGCGAGGACTTGGTCTACCAGGTGGGGGTTTGTGCTCAGTTAGACCATTACTCCATATTAAATCACTCCCTACCACATATGAGTGTATGAAGAATAATATTCTTAGTGTGAACTAATTATGCCAATGACTACAATGAAATGACATCCTTAATCGACAATCATATTTATGAAGGTGTCATTTTTCACTTGTTTTGATCTCTAGACTTAGAATTTGAAAAGGAGAATAAATTAACGTATAGCAGAATTTTAATCTACAGCATTATTTGGCAGTTAACTGAAATAGCTTTATTTCCCTCAACAGCAATAAAAGTGAAAGAACTAATTGCCCCTTTTTATAGGTGCAGTTGGAACTCAAAGCTCCAGAGACAGTATGAGCACTGAACCACTCTTAGAGCCTATTACACCATCTGCACCTTGAAATTACAGCCACCAAATCAACAAACAAACAGCACTTCCACTCATGCTAAATATCTTATTCCAGGTTCTCAAATTGTTTATTAACATTCTTTGGGGATTCTCAGCAGTGAAAACAAATTTCTACTGAGAAGAATCAGGTCTTCAAGTCATATATTGCCAGACAGACTCTAAAGCAAAATGCCAAGTAAATTTTTGGAATATTAAAGAATGACTTTTAAATATTCTTGTCTTTCTAAGAACCTCAACTTGTCATTTAAAAAATAATAATTTGCAAATATCTACTTGGAAATCATCATTTGTCCAAAGAGGATGGTCACAGTGTGGTAAATCTTCAGACATTTATTATGTCTTAAATGTATTCATTAACACAAGAATAAATCTCAAAGAATGTCTTTGTATGATGTAGCTATTGTCAGAATAAATATCAATATAAAACTACATTCAACATAGAGGTGTTCCGGTTTTCAAAACATAACCATTCAATACATGAAGTCAAATTAAAATATAGATTTTTATATTTAATTCAACCAAGGAACATTTGAAAATTAGCAAAACATGGGGTCTGTGAGATGAGAGACGAATGCATTAAGACAGGCTGAAAGAAATACTCCACCATCTTGACAAAATATTTTTTTCATATTCATAAACTGGAGTTTCCCAGTACTCATCATATATTTATTTTTTCATATCAATTTTTATTGAATATTTTATTTATTTACACTTCAAATATTATCCCCTTTCCCTGCTTCCCCTTTGGAAATTCCCTATCCCATTTCCCCCTCCCCCTGTTTCTATGAAGATGTCCCCCACCTACACACCCACTCCGGCATCCCTGTCCTGGCATTCCCCTACACTGAGGCATCAAAACTTCCCAGGACCAAGGGCCTGGCCATCCTTTGCTATATATGTGGCTGGAGCCATGGATCCCTCCATGTATACTCTTTGGTTGGTGGTTTAGTCCCTGGAAACTCTGGGCTGGGCTGGTTTGTTGATGTTGTTTTCTTCCTATAGGCTACAAACCCCTTCAGCTCCTGCAGTCCTTTCTCTAACTCCTCCATTTGGACCTTGTACTCAGTCCAATGGTTGGCTGAGAGCATCAGTTTCCACTATTTAACCATTTAAATATAAGAAATGTGAAATTTCCAGAAAATTCTTTCTTCAAACTTTAAAAATAAAAATGTATTCATGTACATTCCCTCAGCATACATAGACTAAGGTGTACTTTACACACACACACACACACACACAGATACACACAAGTTCACATGCACACACTGAGAGACAGGGAGAAAGAGAGATAGACTGACCTAAGTAAATATAATAAAAACTTAATTGAATGACATATTGCTTCCAATGACATCTGAAAGTTTAAGTGAAAAGGTAACATGCAAAGCTCAAGGAATCAAATTCTTTGTGTATGCTTAACTAGTGTTGTACTTGGAACAAAATAGTTTACAAGAAAAATTTTCTATGAAATGCTCAGCAAGGTTATCTTTCATTTTATCCCAGTAGCCATGTAGGAACAGCTACATCAGAACACTCTTGTTTCTTTTTTTTTTTCTTTTGTAGAGTGGGCCAGAAGTTTCAGTCATAAGTGAGGATAGATTGACCGTTGTCAGAAGTGATAGTCAAAATATCAAGAGTCCAGCAGATTTCAGGGTCACTGATACTGATAATGGTATACTGACAGTATGACCCCAGTGTTTCTGAGAAGAGGGAAGGGGACTCAACAAAAGTCCTCAGGAAAGTCGTAGGGTGCGCTTACGGATGGGAGGAGGTGGTACCAAGTAGTGGAGAGTTGACCGCTGAAGGGCAGTGATTGGCTGGCTGAAGCAGATAACCTTATTTGCATAAGTGGGAAATGGAAAGGACAACGCTGATAATAAATAGCAGGAAGAACATTTTCTTTCTGTGTAGAAGCCATGGAATTAAGACTGTGGAAGGAGGAGATAAAACATCATTTCTTGGGATTCAAAATCAGTATTCTCAGTTCACAGAAAACAAAATGGTGCACAGCTGTAAAACAGCATACGTGGTATTACTTTTTGCACTTTAGAACAATTTACTTCTTGTCTTTTTAAATAATAGAATTCTTTATTCATTCCTTGAGAATTTCACTCAATTGATTTATTTATAATACTCACACCCTATCCCTTGCGTATCCTCCTCCTCAATTTTTCCCACTTACCACTCGCCATGTTTTACGGAAAGGGACTATCCCACTGATGTAGTCCTCCAGCTTTTAACATTTTCTGTTCCCTTCTCTGTGATATAACCTGAGCCTTGGCTATAGGGACTGTATTTAAATGTAGTTTGGGGGAGCCAACATCCCACAATCATTTGATCTCCACATCTCGGTCAGTTGTGGCTTTTTGTAATGATCTCCATCTACTGCAAATGTAGGTTTCTCTGATGATGAGGGCTGACAGCTACATTTGTATTTGGTTATCAGGATATGTACATGAATTCTGTTAGAAATTATAATGATTTAGGAAAGTGGCAGTTGTGAATTTACCACTATGTTCCATGTTCTCTCCAGTCACAGATAGCTGACCAATTTTACAGTGCTACTATTATCTACTATTATCTACTATTATCTACTATAAATCTCATATTGTGGTTGGTCATGATTCTCATCAGGTGACTGATGTTTTCCACTGTGATATAATTGCTACTATTACAATTTTCAAAATATTTTGTCATGCTGGTCATTGTTATGATTTGTAGTCACTACAGCTCAGTAGAACTATCGATGACATTTTGCCCTAGGTATATTTCATGGCCCCTTTTGATGGTATAATAAATAACTCCAAGAATGCCTTCAATTGCAAACATTTTGGAGCATTCATAGAGAAAGGCACAATCATTTTAACAATGAAGATGCAAAGTACAAAAGGGTTGATTTCATCTTACAGCTAATGATCTATCATGAAAGGAATTTAAAGCAGAAACTCAAAGCAGGAACTTGTAGCCAGGACTGAACTAAAAAGACAGAGTAATGATACTTACTGGTTTACTTCATTTTCTTTCTTATACCACACAGGACAATCTGCCTAGATTTTGCAGTGCATTACCACTGGGCTGGAGACTACTAAATCAATAATTAATCAAGCAATTGCCCCCACAGAAACATCTACAGATCAGACTGATGGAGGCAATTCCTCAACTGAGATATTTCTTGAAAAATATATCTAAATTTGTGTTTATGTTGATAAAAAAACTAACTAAAAGACCAAGTCTATAAGAATTTAAAAAAGAAAAAATATAGGCACACTTTTCCATATATCTTTCTAAAAAAATCTCTTAGCAATAATGTTTGATGACTTTCAAAATATTTCAAAATATTTGTTTATTGTCTTTATTTACTTCTGTGTTTGAGCCTTTGGGTGTTTTTGTGAATGAAAGAACCCACAGAAGTCAGGAGAGACTATTCTGTCTAATCACTTTGAACTGAAGTTGGAGCAATGTGGGTCATCAAGTGGGTTTTAGGAATTAAATTCTGGTCTTCTTGAAAAGCAATAAGTGCTCTTATTTCTGAGACAAATATTTCCTATCTCTGTATTGACATATCTGACATTCAAATTAATTGCGAGTCATAAATAAGCTCTTAGTCAAATAACAAATTGCAGTCAAACGATAGAAGGGGATAGATATGAAAACCCAACACAAGGTTTTTCTCGGTTACTTATCTGTAGTAAAGGTGAGGATGAAATTGAAGTGCTTATGTTAGATATCAATGTGATATAAAAGCTTTTTACATTGGAAGATTCACAGCAGAGTTAACATTTTAAATGCAAACTTTCATTCACCATTAAATATGATTCCTAAAAAATGTCTTTAAAATTTTTAATAATTGCTATAAATTTTGACAGGTTTAAAACCTCTGCAATTTTTTTCTTAAATAAATATCGGTATCCCTTTATGTTACTTGACACATGCATGTGTTTAGCCTGTGAGACAATTGTGTGTTTAGTGACGGCATTATTTAGAGAAATACAGTTCTTAATAAATTAGTGTTACTAAAAATAACTTCAGTATCCTAAACTTTTGAAACAAAAATTTAAAAAATCAGTAATACAATTAACAGTTAGCTCTATTTTCTTGTACTGATTATTTGATGTCAATTCTGTTTTCCTGAAATATTTTTTTTTTCCTGAAATATTTTTAGGTTAACAAAGGTAATGATCATGGCATAGAACTCTTTTAGACTAAACACTTAGTGACTCGTGTAATCATCTCAAAATTTCTTGAACAATTTTCTGGTAAATAAATAAATAAATAAACAATGCTTTGTGTTTTATCCTTTATAAGGAGTTATGTGAGAGATGAAGCAAATTAAAATTGGAAAAACACACAACCTAATAGCTTCTATGAGGATGTCACTGGGGGCAGCTCTTACCTATACAGCAAGCTGACTCCAACAGTCAGGATTCTTGAAATTATGAGAACTGTTCATTTTAGCAAGAACTCTTTCAGATTTTATCACTGACATTCCTGTCTTATGGTTATTTAGCTATAATTCTTATTTTCAGTAGTAAACAAATCCCTGAGACAAATGGATTTCAAACTAATTTATAGTTATCTTAAGTCATTGTGTGAGAGAGCAATGCTAAAATACTTTTGTGAATTTACTTTTTTAGAGCAGTCCAACATGGGATCGATTCAACACTGTCTATTCTAGATACTGTCTATTGACAAAGTACTGGATATAGGAGCATAGAAATAAAAAGTCAGTTAAAAAATCTCATGTCTTCAAAACTCCTTTGGAGTTGATGGTCAGGTGAATCCAAGAGACTATTCTTACTGCCATCGGTTGTCTTCCAGAGGTTGAAATTAAGTCCAGATTGATGAAGACAGCATGTACTCAGGATGCAAGACCCTGAGGATCTGAGCTGATAGGGAAAGCCTCCTCCTTGGAAACTAGTTTCAAAGTACCAAAGGCTTATGAAGCACAACAATGACCAGAAAGCTACGATAACCATAAACATACATTAAGGCACTCATATTTTTTGGGATAATCAACAGCTCTCTAACTGGATTTATGGCTTGGTCAACGAAAGACATATAATGGCAAATACTCCAAAACTGCCACTTTGCTAAAGCAACGTAATTCCTAATTCCATTTACCTAGAGTTAAAGATAACTTTCAGTATTCTTCAAAAGAACATGATTTTGTAACAGAAGTAAAACACTTTACTAAAAACCACAACTAATGAAAATGTAGAACAACAATTTTCATGGGATGCCAAGATGAAATTGATTCATCCATGACACGACTCCTGAATCTAAGGTTAGGAGAACATTGCAGAAGAGGAAACAGAAAGATTCTAAGAGGCAAAGGACCAGAAGTATGGCTAGGAGTTTGTGTCTTGTAGAAATAATGGAGAGACTTCACTCATGGAACATTAACAGTAAGGTTTCCTAAATATGAAGTAAGCAATTCAAACAATAACATGGAAAGCAAGAGGGCAGAGCAAATTAAGCATTCTTCCCCAGATCCTTTCCCTTTCTCCCTCCCTATTTAACTCAGGTATGCCCTGAGTTTCACGGGGTGGGTGGGGGGGAAATCCAGATCCATCTACCATCTGCCATGAAAATAAACCCTTTTGGAACCAAAGACTTTCTTGTGTCATTGGGGCTTACCATCGCCAAAGCCTCCAGTCTCTGGAACCTAAGATTTTCTCCTGTTTGTGGGACCCGCCGTGGAAAGCCTCTGGGACACCACTGCGGCTTATTTTCCCGCAATCCCAACTCAAATCATGCAGTTAGGATAATCTCCCACAACCAAGGCCAATTTGCAGATGATTTTCCAAAAGGTTCTATATGCTGTAGCATCTTAACATTTAGCATTACAAATTGCAAGCAAGATAAAGGTGGACCAAGGTTCTGTGAATAGAACTGCTTGTCTTAAAGTAGGATATCTAAAATTGGATAAAAAACGGTCTGATACCCAGGAATAGAGGAGCCTTTAAACTCACTTTAAACTGCCTTTAAACTCAGCACTTGGGAGGAAGGCCCAAGTAGGCAGACCTGTGAGTTTAAAACAAACCTCTTCTATGTGGAGAGTATCAGGAGAGCTAGAGATACATACAGAAACCCTATCTTAGAAAAAAAGAAAAAAAATACAAATGAAGAGAGAGTCATATATCAAGAGAGCAAGACAGTGAGACAGAGAGAGAGAGAGAGAGAGAGAGAGAGAGAGAGAGAGAGAGAGAGA
>NW_021620961.1:5672517-5819388 GCF_004785775.1 Grammomys surdaster
AGAGAGAGAGAGAGAGAGAGAGAGAGAGAGAGAGAGAGAGAGAGAGAGAGAGAGACTGTGCATTGTGGGCAGCAGGTATTGCTATACTAAAGATATTGGAGTACAGGGTGTGACATACAAGTCAGCATTTCAGGTAAATAAAATGAGTATTTATGAGCAGGAATATGGTAGTCAATCAAAAATAGATATATATGAGTAAGAAATATTAGAAAGCTTTTATGACATGCACATTGATGATCAGACTTAAAGACAATGGATGACTACCACAAAAACTACTACTAATTAAGTGAACAGCCTCAACACACATATAAATGTGGAAACAAACACACAGAAGATGAAGGGAATTTTACATTAGTCAATGCATAGAATAAGTTTTATGAGAGAAAAGTCCGTAATTACAAGCAGAGGTAAGATCATGGTGTCAATAGTGGATAGCAAATCTATTTCCTTTTCTCTGTAGTTTTCTCATCATTTAATGGACTACCAATTGTATTATGCCTATACATTCCAAAATATTGAGGTCAACTGACCTAGATGTATAACTCAAAATGTTGGCTTTAATAACCATGATGATAATGATAAGAAGCAGTAATAAAAGAGAAAGAAGACTATATCAGAGACATGACACAATGCTGTTGTAATTCCATAGACATGAAAAGCAGTCATTGGTTCAAACAGAATGTCTAGTTTGGGTATAAGAGAACAGTGGTGTCATTAGTAGTACACTAATATTAGAACCAAGTCCTAGATCTAATTTCTTGAGGTCACACTTTTACTTCCTTATACCTTGAACATGACTCCAAGGACTTGATCAGTCTGTTGTTAATTGTCCAGGTCAAGCCTGGCTGTATTCAGAGTTTGAATTCTAGAGCAAACTGTTCAAATGTTGCCATTCAACAAGTCACTCTTACAATAAAGTTGTGTTCCTGTCTAAGACAACCTTTTTTTTTCTTCTAATTTTTATTCATATTCAGGGATCTCTATATTCACAGTATTTCTATTCTTTATTGATACTTTAAATAGTTCCTGTCTTAGAAGATAACTATAATTTGGTAATAAATGGTTTAGAAACTAATCATCTTTATGTCAAAAATAACTTTCAGCTATTACAAGGAAGTAAGAAAGGTATTGTTGATGAGGCAGCCTGCTTCTAAGTGATTCTTGCAACAGGTGTGTCCTCTGTGATTTTCCAGTACATTGTGGTGTTTCTCTTCTTGACTTTCTCACTGTAATTTTCTTAAACAAAATATTTCTCACTTTTTTAAAGTCCTTTAACTTCACTGTCCTTAAAAAGTACCATTAATGTTTTGGATGTGTCTTAAATCTTCAAAAACTGTCATCAAGAAAATTCCTCTCTTGTCTGCAATCATAACAGTGTGTTGTTAATAGTGTTAATGATTGGTGCTTTCCCAATGGGATGGGTCTCAAGTTGGCCATTCCCTCAGTCTCTGTTTCCTCCCTAATGCCTGCATTTCTTCTAGACAAAATAAATTTGGAATTGTGGGTCAGTTGGTGTCTCTATCACTCCACTGTGGTTCCTGTTTCACTACAGAAGGTGGCCCCTTCAGATTCAATATTCCCAATGTTGTGAGTCACAGCTAAGAATCAACCCCCATTGATTCTTGGGTGCCTCCCTTATCCCACTTCTCTAGATGTTCCCCACCTATATTCCCACCCCTGTCAGTTGTAGATTTCTATTCATTTTCATAGCCATCTAGACATCTCTCCTGTCCTCCCCAACACCTGATCCTGAACTCCCCTATTCCTCTTTCTATTCCTCTCCCTCCTATTACTCTTCCTTCATCTACTTCTTAGGACTATTTTAACCCTCCTCCCTTTAAGTGAGAGTCAAGCTTCTTTACTAGGGCCTTCCTTCTTGTTTAGCCTTTTTGGGACTGTGGAGTGTAGCACGGTACATGTATTTGATGGGTAGTATCCACTTATAAGTGAGTATATGCCATATGTGTCATTTGGGGACTGGGTTACCTCACATAGGATGATATTCTCAAAATCCATCCATTTGTTTGCAAAATCCATATTTTTGTTTTTGATAGATAGATAGTATTCCATTGTCTAGATGTACCACATTTTTCTTATCCATTCTTTAGTTGAGGGACATCGAGGTCATTTTCAGTTTCTGGATATTATTAATAAAACTGATATGAACATAGTTGATCAAATCTCTATGTGAGATGTCAGAATACCTTTTGGGTAAATGCCCAGAAGTGGTATAGCTGGGTCTTGAGGCAGAATTAGTTCTACTTTTCTGAGAAAATGCCAAATTGATTTCCAAAATGGTTGTAAATGTTTGCACTCCCATCATCAATGGAGGAGTGATCCCCTTGCTCCACACCCTAGCCAGCATGTACTATCTATTAAGTTTTTGATCTTAGCCATACTGATGGGTGTAAGATAGAATCTCAAAATTGTTTTGATTTGCATTTCCTTGTTAACTAAAAACTTTGAACATTACTTTAAGTGATTCTCGGCCATTTAGGGTTCCTCTGTTCCTGTATGTATGTAACAGATGTTCAGTTTGACCTTCATATAGGTCCCGAACAACCAAAAGAGGGGCTATCCCAGAAGCTGTTGCCTGTAACTGGGATATGTTCTACTAGCTGACTGCTTTGTCTGGCCTCACTGGGAGAGGAAGCACCTATTATAGGACTGACTTGTAGTTCCCGGGTGGGGCAGATACCCAGGGGTCCCCCACTCAGAGGAGAAGAGGAGGGTTATGGGAGAAGTATTGTGGGAGGGAATGACCAGGAGGGGGTCAGTGATAAAAAATGTAAAGTGAATAATTTTGAAAATTAAGTTAAATTAAAAGAAGAAAAGAAAATTACTCTCAGGCGTTCCTATTAGTTTATTCTAGGTCCAGTCAATTTAACAACTAAAATTAGCCATCAAAGCACAAGGAATGGGGAGAAGTTTAATTGTTAAATGCTGACGTTTTAGAATAGAATTTCTTTTCAATTCTGATGAATCTATGTATGTCTTAAATCTCATACTTTAGTGGATCCTGGCCCTATTGTTTCAGTATTTTACTGAATTAGCAACTTTATCCTCATTTATACCCTGAAAGAGTGAAATACTTAATGGGATTATGATTCAATGAGATGCTAGATAACCCTGGCATACAATTATGCCTATGAATCTAGTGAGAAAATCCTAGGATGAACTGTATGACCAGGGTGGTATCACAGGTTTGATCAATTATTTTCTTGCAACATTTTCTTATTTTTTTTATAAAATATTTTTTCTCTCCTAAACATATTATGGTTACTATGACATAATTTGTTTGTTTGTTTTACTCTTTACCATTTTCTGTCAACTTCTAGGTAATCAGGATATAAAACAAGAATGTTAACAGAAAGGTGCCTTTTTCTGACATGGCATAAAGACATGAAGAGGCCAGTTTCATAAAATAGGAAGGACATGTACTTATGGACACATCTGTGAATGAGAAATGGCTGGACAGCAATGGAACTTTAAGTAGCAGTCAGTCATTAGTAACTAGGAGAGTGGCCTTAGTGTACTAGCTGGGGTGGGTCACAGCAATGAGGCAGAATCAAGCTATTCTTTGACAGAAGACTCATATCAAATCTGCTTTTATGTTGCCCACCCCATGAAGTGGAAATAAAGTTTTCTAAATTTGTCCAGACTAGAACTCTCTTTGATCCTGAACTGTGTGCAGAATTGAGCCTGTGGACAAGGGTCAAATAACAAAAGAAGATTTACTAGGAGCTAAACCCAGATAATTCAAAGTGTGTTCCTGATCTCTCTGGGAACCAATTTTCCGTGCTATTCATAGCAAACTCACCTTTGGCTTCACTGCAGAAAGCTACCTTCATCCACAATGTAAATGTAACACATCCATTGAAGACATACCTCAAAGTACATGTTCTCTAGAAGTAGTGATAGCTGTGTGAACCTGAAGTCCCTTTGATACCCTTAATATAAACCATTTTGCAAAATGAAGTCATTTTTTAATCCAACCCAAAACCTCATTTTCAGGATTCTAATTATTGTCAGTTCAAATACTCATTGTTTGACTTCATGTGTCTAGCTCTGATAATCACTCTGAAATCACATCAGGCTGTTAATTATTTTTCACTAGAGCGTTACATAATATGTCTTAGATTATGTATATACTATTTTCATTTTAGAGATTGTAATTTATTTGACTAATGGTTAAACATTTGGTTGACAGATACTCTGATAATAAATTATGTGACAATGGTGTCTTCACATTTGCTCTTGGAGAAAAGTTATCTAAAAAAATATCTTCTTGCTAAAAATTTATTTGGTTAACAGTCTAGAAACATGGGGAGAAAGTTATAGTAGAATAAGCAAAACATGATTAACAAAGTATTCCTTCAAGAATTGATAATCATAACAAATTCATAAGGTTCAATATTTATAGTATCTTCCCCTTGCATGCCTGATGAAAAAGAACATGAGTTAGTTATTCAGTTAGTTATTCATCAGTATTCAGGCTCATTGGTTGTTAGTGTCTACTGTGATCACTAATACTAGTACTTCTAAACTCCCATATGGACAGGTAGAACTTCATTATACACCCAGAGAAATCCATTAGTCAAAGAGAAATAAACGTACAGTTGAAAAAGTCAGTGGAACATTGGTACACTGCTTTCCTTTTATTTGGGCTCAGGGCATGGATTGAACCACAAATTACACAACCTACCATATGTACATTGTATTGTTTAGGTACTGTGACTTTATTTTAACCCATCATAAGTTCTAAACAAGAACTACAACAATATAACCCAAATCCAAATATACCTCCAGTTACATGTTAGAACACCCAGATGGTACTTTGAGAATAATGGAAAAATCTATTTTTCCTTTTTCCCTTTAGTTCTATGAGCCTTCAAATCCAGACATTGGAGGTAGATATACAACCATATATTCACCATTGACTTTATGCATTCATAGCACTGTAAGAGTTAACACAAATTCTACATGATATTTCCTTTTAAATATGTGTTAAAAAAAACCACTTGGTGGTTTCATAATGAAAATGAACTGTAATGTCTGAAATATGTACTCAAATGCTCGTTGTTGGATATTTTACCTTCACATGCATCCATTTATTTAATCTGTAGAGGAATTTTAATGGAAAAATCAGAACCTCAACATTTCTTCAGTATGCAGGCTGGGCCCTAGGTTTAGGAAAAGAATCATATATTACTTCTCAGGTTTAGTGAGGATAAATTACTATTCTAGTTATTTAAAAAGCAGATGTAATGTAATCAGAAATTAATTACATAACTGATTTTCACCTTCAAAGGAAGAGAATAGACTGAAACTTCATTTTCGATCTTGTCTCAGCAGCTGAAAGGTCAATTACTTAGTCCTAAAGGTCAATTACTTAGAAGTAATCCATCTGTAAGCAGAAGTTCACGCAATGTGACAAATTAAGAATTTCAAATCATGTCACCATGACTATTTCATTAATGATTTCATCATGGTGACATCATACAATGGAATGGAATATTATATGCTCTATCCATTAAACATATAATACCAGTTTTAATACACATAATCCATTAAACATTAACATGAATTTCAACTTTCTAAACAATTTTTGACCAAAGTCATGATCAAATTAGAGTACAATTCCCCAAAATTTCCAATTTCTTTTTCCTTCCATGTCCCAGAACTTTCACCTTCACATAATATTTGTGACTCCCAACATATCAAACATATATTATAAAACATGCTATCCTAATCATTGGTACCTGGAAAATTTCTTTTATCTCTGACCCAAGCATAATAGTCAATAAATTTCTAGTACCTACTCTCAAATGAATTAAAGCTATTTAAAACTGGGCATATCTGATGAAAAAGTGAATGAGATGAGGAATAGAACAAACACCATGGGTGGTATGGGGATTGGGTAAAATTTTATGTGGGTTGATTGGGCTTGCTTGACTTCTACAGGTCTAATACCAAACACTTCTTTTTTGTAACATACAAATTTTTACCTTGAGAAAACGAATCTGGTAACCCATTATAAGAAAGTGCACATAGTTACAAACCCAGTTTAGACCAAAGAAAAATCCTAAAAGCCACTTTGGACAATGAATATTCTCTGATGTTCAGGCCATGCTATTACTTCATGCATACCAAGGATCCTTCCTTAATATTATATGCTGCAAATACAACATTCCAATTAGAACTCTGTGAAACATGTTTATGCAGAAAGAGAGGCAGCATAGTTTTCTGGCTCTTCTGAAGTATCCTCTCTTCCTTCTATTCCCAGAATAATAATGAAATTATAGAGAATCTTCAGTCATTATACTACAAATATGAGGGATAAAACAACACCAGTAGACATGTTCATGTGGAACTGGGAAATATCACTGTGCTGTGTGACTATACAAATAACTGTAAGTAATTAAGGTATTCTGAGAACATAACAACTATACAAATAGTGATACCTAAAATCATATGCATACAAACAACAGTCAGAAGGCTACATTTATATACCACGTATATATAAATCCATATATATTTATGTGAAATGGTGTGATTATAGTTGCATCAAATAAATAAATAGTCTAGTAAACAGAGCTTTGACTCTAGGAATTCTCTCAATGGAAACCTAGAACACACTTCAAATTTGCCATTTGAATTTCAGGAGGCTACAGCTTAGCACACTGCTCTATACTAGATACTTGACCACACTCTTAGAGCAAGATAATATCCTCAGTGAGAGAGACACATGTACAAAACAGGAAGTCATTGGCATGTGTAGTAAATATCCCCAAATGCTTCAGAAACCATCATTATGTAGCTGACTGAAAAGTAAATACTGAGACACTGCTTTTAAAATATACAAAGCTTTACATATGTTTGTTTCCCTTGAGAGCTAAGTATACTACTGTAAATAATGAATACAGGCATATTAAGGAGAATAGTAAACTTACTAGGAAACATAGACCTGAATCTTCTGTATCTCAACATGGAAAGAAATAATATGTGGGAAGTAAATGTAGCTCTATGAGGGTGAGGGTAACAACCACTATCTGCACTAGTCTTGTAGATACATTCCACATGGCTCATGAGTCCAACCCCTGTGCAAGTGGCCATGGATTCCCTTGTAGAGCAAAACCCCTCATGCTTGAAATTTATTTATTTCATAACAATGTGAAAAAAAGAGGTATACATAAGAATTTGATATGAAGCAATGCTTTGCTGCAGAAAAGCTATGTAGGTCCCAGTGAATTTTTCTTGTTTCATGTCTCTGTTTTTGCAATTTCAAATGTCTAACACACTATGTCATAATCAGTGACAAACAATATCATAATAATATAATTTGAAATTATTGAAGGTCTTGCCTTGGACATTCAGGGAAAAAAAATTACCAGAATTAATTGCTTAGCAGCCTACCCAAGCCTTATTTCTTAATGATAACTACCCACAGTCCCTAATACAATTGGGGCTATGAAAGTCACTTATTCTCTCTTTGCAACTTGAGTATAATCTCTATTATATATTAAGATGGATAGAGAAAACTAAATTTTAATTGTTCAAATCCATTATTCATTGGAAAACCTTAATTTCTTATTAAGGGCTAGAATGAAAGGTATATTTAGTATGTAAAAATGAGACTGAGGGATTAAATTTTTATGATATTCATCTTCATCCTATTTCTTTCTACTGCATACAACATAGGAAAGGTGATTTGCTCCTCTCTGCCTCTCCTTCTTCTCCCTTCTCTCCCCCTCTCTTCCTGTTTCTCCTCTCCCACATCTCTTTTACACTCATCCTTCTTTTTCTCTCTCCTGACTCCATGTGTCTGACTTTGTTTTGTTTATGCTCTTTTATTGAGCACTTATTGTGCAAACACTACTATTACCCACCATTAAAAAAATCACTTTTTCATCATTTTTGCATTTGTATTGTGAATTTTAAATGATGGATTGATACATGTTGCACAAAATGTAAACCATATAATATACATATTTAAATATTTTATTTTTATGTAAGAATATTTTCCCTGCATGTATATATCTGAAGCTGTGTGCATGGTAACCAAGGAGACCAAAACATGGCATCAGACCTCCCTGGAACTAGAGTTTAGTGTGGCTTATGAGCTCCTTTGTTAATGCTATGAATTGTTGTACTATAAATCAGTGACCTTATTTGCAGATTTTTTGAGTGTTCAAGTATAATTAAAACAGAGTAATAGGTTTTCAAACTCCACTGATTGTAACTGTATTTCATTTTCATAATTTCATTTTTTCTTATTTTTATAAGAATATATATGAATTCATATCATTACAGTACTAACTAATAAAATGTACTTTTTAAATTTTTTATCTATTTACATTTCAAATGTTATTCCCCTTTCCAGTTTCCCCTCCACAAGCCTCCTATCCCCTCAATCCTCCCCCTTCCTCTATGCGGGTGCTCCCCCACCCACCTACCTATTCCTGCCTCAACAGCCTTGCATTCCTCTACCCTGCATCATCAAGCCTACACTGGACCAAGAGGCTCCCCTCCCAGTGATGCTAGATAAGGCAGTCTTCTGATATATATATATATATATATATATATATGGAGCCATGGGAACCCACTCTGTACTCTTTGGTTGGTGGTTTGGTGCCCAGGAGCTGTGGAAGTTCTGCTTAGTTGAAATCACCATCAACACAGAAGTTCATGGTTTCCTTACAATATGCCATTAATTTTTAATCTATATGTATGATGTATTTCTATGTTTCTTCTTAAAATTTCTCAGTGTATAGCTATTTTAAGCAAGATAAAACGAATAATGCCTTCCAGATAATGCCATTCTCTAATACTGGCAAGTTAATTGAGCACTAAGAGAAAGCAAAAAGCTAAAGACAAAAATTAGAGTTTGCAAAAGCTGAGTTCAAATCTCAGATGTGCAGTCAGGGCCATCATTGTGTAAAGGTTAACTATGAATAGGACTCTGAAAAGGGGCTTGATGTCAGGTTAGTTAATTTTAATGATCACACAGCCAGCACTAGTGTGGGACCGTGATAGGATGGCTGGTTTTGGTAGAAGCCCTGGCTGGAAATAGCCTGGAGACCTAACAGGTGTCCATTGCCTGTGAGGGACAGGCATCTATTGTGCCGTGCTCCCAGAATCCAGGCACCTGACACAGGTGTGGAACTCCATTAACCTCCACTGTTCAGTCACGAAGGACAATGCAGCCCCTCCCAAAGAGCACAGGTAGAGGGGGCGTGACTACAGGTCTCAGGCCCTAGATTTACATACTAATGAGATACCTGAAGCCCAGAGGGCATAGCCAATTAAGCTTTCTTCTCCATACCCTCCGCCCTTATCCCTCCCTATTTAACTCTGGTCTGCCCTGAGTTTCATGGGGGTACTGCAAGATTCATCTGCATCCGCCATAAAAATAACCCCTTTTGAAACCATGAACTTTCTCGTGTCTCTGGGGCCCGCTGTGGGGAAATGCAGAGAAGGTCTTTAATGCCAAGCCACCATAGCCGCAGCCACTGCCACACCTAACTTCCCTCCTGGAGGACCTCTCTGCATTCCAGTCCTAGGAACCCGCACACTAGAGTGCTTAGGTATATTTTGCTCTACTGTTCACTTAATAAAGGAAAGTGGAATAGTTGTTTTTGTTGTTGCTGACATGTCTTTCTTTCCAAATCTCAATGATTGGCAATTAGGAAGGAAACAAAAGAGGCAAAATAATTAAAGACTGGAACACCACCGAAGAAAACTAAATGGTGTCAGGTACAAAGCTATGAACTCTCAACTCTAACTTCTGCTCTCCTTTCTAGTATTTCACTGCCTTTTACAAAACAATGATTAGGACCCAATAAACTTAATTTCTGCTGTCAAAAGATAATGGTATCAAGAGGATTCAAGGCTGGAGGGAGACATGTTCCTTCCTGCATCAACAGCCCAACCTTGAGTTTCACAAACAGGTGTTCACACCATCACCTGCTCCCTTTAGCAGCAACGCAACCAGAGCAATTTTCCACTCAAGTCTGCAAAAGTAGCATCTGAATGCATCCCCAGGAATGCTAATAGCACTCTTTCATGCATCTGGCTATATGGTAATGGTAAATACCTGTTGTCTTTGGGATATCTTATGCTTTTAAGAGAGTATCTTAGGAACTTAGTCAGCAACTTGTAATTGGACACTGTTGACTTTAAATTTTATTGAAAAAATTACAGTCTCTGTCTGCTTCTCTATCTCTTTCCCCACCCATTGATTTGCTTTGCCTTATATAGCCCAGGTTGTTTCTCTTGTCTTGGCATCACAAGTGCTTAGATAAGAAGTCAATACCATTGTTGCTCACTGTGAAGTTATAACTCTAATGTATATTGAGTTATGGCATATTCTTTGGCCTTCATTTGTATGCATAGTAATTTTTCATGCAAAAAATTAATTAAAGGTTTGATGAGGCCCAAAGAAATGGCTTAGTGATTAATAGAGCTTTCTGTACTCACAGAAACCCCAGGTCTGAGTCCCAGCATTTAAATTGTGACTGACAATATCCTGAAACTCCGCTTTTAGATGGTCTGATGCCTTCTTCTGGACTGCAAGGCTTCCTGAATAAAACTCATGCACATAAAGATTACAGAGGCACATCAACATACGGATAAAAATAACAATTCTTTTTTTTAGTAAAGAAGACTTCACTGTTATCATAGTGACCTTGTTGTGTCTTGTGTAATAGGAAAGATACAAATTAAATATTACTAATAAATCCTTGATATAAAAGTAGTATAAGGCAAAAGGTGAGACCATGAAACAGAATTTTAAACTCAAGTTTAAACTGACCTTGGTTATACCATCACTTCATAGGCAGCCAGAGCTACATAGAAAAACTATGTCACAAGAAAAGAGATGAAGATAAAGTTCAATGATAGAGTCCTTGGCTAGAATATTCAAGCCATTTGTTTCATGGAAGCATGACAAAACATGGGAATAGAAAGGAATATATTAAATTTCAATAATAATTAACAAAATTGAACTATTCATGGGAGAAATGTATGGGCATTGTGATAGTCTAAAATGAAATTACCTATCCATTTTGCATCTATAGAAAGAATTTGATGGTCGCAGGCACTAAATTCAGTCTGTAAGATTTACACTCTGTTGAATTAACAGCCCTGATTCTTCCCCTTTTTATATATCCTAGCCCCTGTACTTGAAATTTCACAGTTGCACACTAATGGAATATATTTTTCTGAGTTTTGACTCTGTAGCTCGTTTTTCCATTGTGATGTTAATAGATAGAAACCTGCTAAGTGAGTGTGTATTATGATTGTTGGTTTTGTTCATAGCAGTACATTTAAGGATGGATCAACTTGTACAGTGCTTAGACTATGTCACCCAACAATAATGATGACTGTTTCGGCCCCCATTGAGATTAGAACATTGGTCCTGGCAGATTCATAAGTATTTAATGGGAGAAAAGAACACAACACACACACACACACACACCTATACATACACACACCTACACACACACACACACACACACCTATACACACACACACCTACACACACACACACACCCCTATACACACACACACCTACACACACACACACACACACACATATGTAGGTCTAAGATTTTGTAGCTGTCTTTAATATAGCAAGAGCTGACAAATACAGATACATAAAATACTTTATGCCCAATCAGGAATCTTCTGAGGCCTCGAAATTGTGTATTTTATCATGCTTGTATACTTATAAGTTTATGAATGATGGTTTCTAACTGATAGTTTCCTACTCAGTAAAAATACTTATATGATCTTTATGTGGCCTCATAACCACAGAGAATGTTGAATAGCATTCCACTTGCTTATGCAACATATATATATATATATGTCATTTATATATTTAGACCAAATTGGACTGACTAAATATTCTCCACTGTGTGGTCTTCCAAAGGAACAGCCATATACTAGACATACCATATACAAAGGAACATACCATATACTAGACATACCAACTCACATAACAATCACAAGGACATTACAGAAATAATCAACCACTTTGTGATTGAAGTTAAATCCCACTATACAAGATGAAACATGTATATGGCACTCTCTGGTATTATTTTGCTCAATAGACATAGCACAAAACAGATTTCAAATAACTCATCATTAAGCCCAGGTTAATGCATCATCTACCTCTTATCTGAGAAACCTCTATTTGCACTGGACTGTGATCAACACCTGGACTGACAACTGTCCAAAGAGCAGAGAAAAGGCAGTGGATTCTCAGGCTACATGAGACACATATGCCACACTCAGTACACTCTAGGCTCAGAAATCTCTTCAGATGATAGGGAACAATGGTGTAACACCTAGGAGTGACAGGTGGCTGTGAAATGAAATAATCTTATGAACACAGTCATAAAACATCACCTATGGACTCAGAATAGTTCAACAGCATGCACAAAAGGTCTAGACAGTTTACAAGGAAGGTCAGGCTAAATGCATGAGCTATTCTTGCTTTTGAAGTGCTCCTATACCGTAGACAATGACTCATTTAAAGTAAAAAAGAGAACTTGTCTTTGACTTTTTAAAAGTCACCTTAGAATGAATCTGCCTAGCTGAAAACAACTTTAGAGTGGTTTTATTGGTGTTGGTGGTGTTGGTGGTGGTGATGGCAGTGATGGTGGTGGTGATGTTGGTGGTAATAGTAATAACGGTGATTGCAGTGATGGTGGTGGTGGTGGTGGTGGTGGTGGTAGTGGTGATGATGGTGGTGGTGATGGCGGTGATGGTGGTGATGTTGGTAGTGGTAGTAATGGCAGTGATGGCAGTGATGGTGGTAGTGGTAGTGGTAGTGGTAGTGGTAGTGGTAGTGGTAGTGGTGATGGTTTGGTTTGGTTTGGTTCTTAATCTAGTGAATTGAGGATCAGAGATATGCCAGTAAGCCATCTTAGAGTCTGACTTGACTCCATGGTACATGCGGACATTGATCATAAATAAATAGTGATCAGAAGAAATTTAATTGACCTCATGAATATAAAACTGCCTAATTTCTCTACCTAAGGATATTTATCTTATTGTTACAATCACTCTTAGTCTCAGATTAATATGTATTTTCTAAAGTTACAGGCTGCATGCAACCCTCAAAATTATCCCAACGGTAAAATAAATGACACTGGTAAAAAAAAGTGGCAAAAGGCTACAGTTAATTAGAACTTATCTCTACAGCATATACAGAGACTTGGTTTCACAGCTTAGTTGTAACAATGTGAAATTCCCCAGCTTCCATAATTCTATTACTTCCTTTTCATAACATGTATAAATTTGAAAAATTCTTTTAGTCCACTCCTTATGAAAATATTGTCAATCAATAATGACCAAAAATAATCATTCATATATAACATATTATCTATGGATTGTATGTTTTTTTATCATTTGAGCAAGTTTGAAACAACAAATATTTAAGTGTTTTCAATGTTTCAAATGATCATCTTGTTAGTAAACTAAAAATACTATCAAGACTTTAGTAATTCTTGCCAATATTCCTTATATTCATCTGTATCTACTTAAAAGCTATTTATTTAAAATTAAAATCTATGAAACAAAGCTGAGAAACGTTATGTCATTAATACCTGTACTGGATAAAATCTCCAGCTCTACCAATCTTAAACTCAGGTATATAAAGAAAAACTAACTAAATATTAGCATATTTAACTTGAAAATCATCCATATAAAAGTAGTATGAGCTTCCATCACTGACTTGGCTATGACTTGCATTATTTATTCAATCAGCATTCCCACCTATCTTCACATCATTGTTTATTAAATATTAATATCTGTTGACTCAGTTAAAATTAATCAGAGTTATTCATAGTATATTATATATAATATTCATATATACTTATAATAACATTATATAAGTAACATTATATTACTATTCTATTTCTATTTATTATTTCATATATATTTATAACTCAGAAATCTAGATGTATCCATGCATAAATTTTGCTATTATTTTCATTCAATTCTGTTCATTAATTTATCTTATAGCAAAGTAAACACTTGTTTTTATATCTGTATGCTGTCTTGAAATTTTGGAATGTTCATCTTCCCATTCTATTGCTCATTTAAACATTGTGTTGATGTCTGTTAGGGCTTTGAAATTTTACATTAAATAGTACAGTCAGTTTTCTAAGTCTAGAAAATTGGTTTGTTGGGGATTTACTTGGAATTTCAATCAGTTCATCGAACAAGTTTATATATTAAAAATATTGGACCCCTAAAAATTTATGGACTTAAATTATCTCTCTATGTATTTATATAGTCTTTAACCTCTCTCAAATATCTTATGAAAATTTCAAGACTTTTCACAAAATATAATGTTGGCATTTTTCATATTTTATCAAGCTCTTTCCTTACTATATACTTTAATGTATACTGTTAAAATTGATATTTTCTCTAGTTTTAATTTTTAGATTGTCATATGATTATATCTTCTTCCCCTTCTCTTCTTGTCTCCTAACCTTCATAAATATCCCCTTGATCAATGTCTAAATGTAAATGTACATGTATGTATGTATATATATATATATATATATATATATATATATATATATATGAACATACATATATTCCTATACAGGAAATCCTCTCCTTCTGTATAATGTTATTTGTAAAGGTAAGTCCCTATTGCTAAAGACATTGTGAACTTCAGATTTAGATTCTAGATTCCTCTGAGCTGAAATTGTGTGTGTATATATGTATATATATATATATATATATATATATATATATATATATATATATAACATATCTATTACATATATATTAGTATGGCTCAAAACAGGAAGACCAATCATATATATATATATATATATTAGCTCTAATAGTATTTTGACTTCCTAATGTACATTATAAGTTTTTCAAGATACCTTTGAGTTTAGAGTAAGGTCCTTCTAAGCCTTGATTGCTTGAAGTAATTAGAAATCTCAGTAAATTTTTTTAATTAAAAGCTAAGTAGAAATCTCAACAGAAATTTCAGTAAAAAATGACAATAAATAAAGATACGAATAATTATCCATCACTACTGGCAGTTAGACGAGTGTAGTAACAACTACTAAAAATGCTATTACATGTCTATTAGTATGGCTCAAAACAGGAAAACCAATCATAATAAGTATTTCACAGAACTTAGAGGACTTTTATGCTATTGAAAGAAAATAATAGCATAGTGATTTTTCAAGTAGTCATACATCTACCCCTGAGACCCATTCCTCAGTTATTATACATTTACTCAACATCACAATAAGTAAAATCACATAAATATCAATGTATAAGCACATGCTGTTAGCAGCTTTGTTTGCAATACTCAAAAAAATATGACAAGGCTTGTATTTGTTAGTCAATCAATAAATACTTTGTGGTAGAAGCTAGAAATACAATATAATTCAAAACTTGAATGAAATATGTTGTTGCTATGAACAATGTGGATGATCCCAAAATACTTATTCTGAATGAAAGAAATCAAACAACTATATGTCATAATTGATTCTACCTATAGAGTTGCTTTTTTAATGCATGCTAACATACAATGTACATAATTATATTAGTGTTTTTCTGGAAACACTTTACAGATGATTATAAAATTCTATTGAGAAAATATTAGAAATTGCTGAGATGAAAGTCGATGCACAGACAGGTCTGCTTGCTATCTATACAATGGTAATGTTTTGTAGATGTATACACAGGTCAACATTTCTCACACTTGTACATTTTAAAGAAGTATAATATTGGAAATTGATAATAAGGCTGTTAAATTGAATTTACAAAATTTTACGAGTTGGTAGGTTTTGTTAATTTGACATAAACCTAGACATATCCAGGAAAATAGAACTTCAACTAATAAAAGTCCTGCAGACTATCTTATGGGAAGGCATATCTAGGGGGTATGGTCTTGATGTGTGGTGTTTGATGTAGAAGGTCCAAGTTTACTGTATGTGATTCTACCTTTTTTCAGATTTTCTTGAGTACTCTAAGAAAATAGACTGGACAAGACAAAAGGAGCAAGCTAGTAGGCATCTTTTCCCAATAAATTCTACCTGTGTTCTTGGTTGAGTTTTTGTCCTGATTTCCCATTATGTTTTACTCTGATTGTACATATAAATCAAGTAAATCCTTTCATATCAAGTTGCATTTTTTGCCAGTGTTTCATCCTAACAAAAATTCAAGCTAGAGTATTCACAAAGAAAGAAATGTCTTCATTTAGCTGATGATTTTGATATCTGTAATAAGAGAATACAAGGGACAAAATAATTATACTTCCATCACATATGTTTTTTGAAATCCTAAACACAACTTAATATTTGAAAGAAAAAGTATGGAAGACTGAAATCTTAATGAATAGTACACATACACACACGTGGGGGGAGATTTCTGCTAGATATTTAAAGTACAAATGAGTGTTTGGCTAAATGTATTTCTTTGTATACTCTTCATTAACTCATCACTAATCACTTAGAACTTAAAGAACACTTACTTAAATCAGAAAGAAATAAACTAAAATATGCTAATAATTCCCTTAAGTCTCAACTTGAAAAAGACCTGGGATGCATATGCATTTGTAAATTGTATTCCTGGTTTGACTATGTAGATATGTATACATGAAATTTAAACTTTAATGAGTCATCTGAGTAACACAATTGTCTACCATGATGCAGCTGCCTCCTACAATCCACTGAATGGTAGAATTCATCAAATTTACTGACCCTCCTATAGGAACAGGAAGTTTGTCTATCTTAAAGTCTTGGAGTTGAAATTTTGCTGTTTATTTTTTTTTCTTTTTTGAATGTAACTTTCCAGTGAAACATTGGATGTGTTTATGCTTAACCTGCCCATCTTCTTGCTGAGCTATATTTTCATTGCTTTGGGATCTTAATACTTTCAACTACATCATCACCTTAACCCAATCCACATGTGACTGACTGAAGATCATAGAAGTAGCCAATTTCTCTGTCCTCAATGAGCCAATATATAACAAGAAATCATCTTAAGTCTATGTGGTGATATATTGGATCTATATCTATGGAGATCTGGTCTTTGTCTAACTCAATGTCCAATAATTAAGTTTTATAATTTATTTCATATATATATGTATATATATGAATATATATATATATATATATATATATATATATATATATATATATATATATTTGGCAAAGACAAATAATCGATATCTCCACTATCTGCTTGAATTATGGCAAGTATTCTGAAATAAATTTTTCAATATTTTGTCTCAGAATTCTAAAATTTAATAGCAAACTCTTGAACAGTATCTGAAGTCACAGTAAAGGGTTTGAGTAAGAATCACCTAGGACCAAACTGTCCGTCATACACCTACTCTCTTTGTCCAGCCACCAAGGTGCTATCATTTTTTTCTGAATAATGCACAGTAAAATTCAGTCTCTTTACTGTCCTGTTCTATGGATTAAATAACTCCAAGAAAGAAGTCATTTGATCTCTTCTTAAAGAGTAAGTCATCCTGTGAAAGGCGCTCTCTAGCTACTTGAGGGAATGAGGCATTGTCTCTCTGATTGTGAAGCTATTCCATCTTTCTTTTGATGAACTCTTGTAAAAGCTGGATGTGATCTTAGTTTATCACGGTTAAGAAAGGTGTTATCACAGCTTTCAACCTGTTCTATGCTTTTTCTAAGGTGTTATACAGGTGTAAATGAGTCTATTTCCTATTCATTGCACCCTTTTAAAGCATGAAATGTAACCCACTCTACTGGGGGTGGGAACAAGAAGGAGCAATTTGAGAAGACATTTTTTTCACTTCTGTTTCAAACTACATGACGATACCACAGTACTGTAAAAATAAAGAGCTGGAAGTATAAATTTGGTTAAAAGAAAAGGATAGGTAGAAAATATATTGTTTAGAAAGTATCTTTAAAAAATTCAACAATCTGTTGCTTTCCTGCCTAGCTCCAGCCATAGAAGCTTCATTCAGTGCTTTAATACAATATTTTTATGTGTTCATGTCTATACCATGTTATTTGAAATTGTAGGTACTAAAAGTGTTGTCTTAATTTCTTTTGCAATTGCTGTGATAAAATTGAAGGGTTGTGTTAGCTCACAGTTCAAGGTACCACCCTTATGTTGGATAAGAAGTCAAAGCAGCAAGAGCTTGAAGCATCTCACCAGATGTTCACAAGAAGAAAACAATGAATTCACAGAGCTACTCAGGTAACTTTCTCTATTTATACAGTCTGGGATACCAGTATCTTAATGGATACACCAAGTATGCATGTCTTTGCATTTCAACTTAAGTAATCAAAATCATCTCCCACAGGCATGACAGAGGTCCTCAGATGATTCAACATCGCATAAAGTTAGCAATTGAGTTATCTATCAAACTTATTAATAAAGATGTTTATTTTATCGTAGCCTTACAAATTCACATACATTTATGGAGGTGCAATATCAACTTATCCTACTATAAATTTTATGATAGTATTGATAGTAGCTTGTCATCTATTGCTGACTTAAACAATGTGTTATTATTGCCTTAATATTTTCAACTTACATACAAATTAAGTCAATGACCTTGTAGTTACAGAAGAACACTGCTAACTATAACCCAAAGGGTCTCCCATCTATGCTCAATAGATTTTGAAGGCTAGGACTATGTAATCCTCTTTGAAATATGACATTCAATGTGATATTGAATAGACCTGCACTGTCAGAAATGTTACTTAGTGGATGAAATTCAAATAAAGTAACAATAAAAACTGTCATGCCAGAGTAGTATGTACACTAAGAGCAATAGATAAAATAGTGCTTGTCAGCATTTGCTAAAATTGTGTGTGGTTAACAGTATCACCAAACTTTAAATATGTTTTACTATTGACCTCTAGCATTGACTGTCATTCTTTCATTTTCTCTCTTTTCAATAGAGAATTTATTCTGCAACAGGACAAACAGCAGTACAAGCAGCTGAAGTTCAAAGCAGGCAAAGAGGAATAACTTACTGCTTAAAATTAGTTCGACCTTTCAAAAATATTTTAAATACCCAGCTCACAGAGGAATTGACCTTTGCCATTATCCAAGGACTTTTTGTTATTTGAAGATTGAGCTCATTAATAAAATTAATGGTAAGTTTATGTGGTGAGGAAAATAATCATTTTATGTGAGGTTTGCACTGGGTGGATTAGGGCTAACTGTAAATTCTTTGTGTATCATAAGAACACAGATGTTTTACAATATGAATTGAAACTGCGTACATAATTTCTAGACAATAAACCTGAACATCTCTATATTAAGGCAGTAATAATATGCCAACTTCTTATGCCAAGTATAAGGAGAGAGATAAACAAAAAAAAATCCATCATTTCTTTAAAATGATCTGTTTGTGTCTACATACACTGGTGTTACCTAAACCAGGACGGGTTCTGCAACCATCACTTCCTGTGTCTTCTTATGTTTGAGAATATTTCTAAAATACCCATCTGCCTCTAGTTTCCATTTGTCTCAGAGTCAATTCTCCACATAAAGAATCACTCATGACATGTTCAACACTGTATGAAGACCCTTCAAGCAAGTATTTAGTTTTTGATTGATAGTGTAAAACTATGACATTAATGAAAGGTATAGAAGCATCTGCACATTTACTTTCATTGCAGACAAGTCAAGGCATTAGCAGAAAGGTTAACAGGAAAGAAATTTGAGATGGAAGTATCGCTGATGAAGGCTGTCCAAAGCAGAGAGCACCCAGTAGAAACTGTACAACTGTTATAAATGTTTATCACATTTAATTTAAGCTTAATATTAAAGTAATCGAGTTTCTCTAAAAGGGATAAGCCCTGCTAAAGTGGAATTTACGAACTGAAAAAGTATAAGGAATTCAGGTAAATTTTTCTCCCTGAGGACATTACCAAAAATTAAAGAGTCTTTTGTTCTCTAAATACTCAATAATGATGCTTTTATTTTCTATTCCTAAAAAAAGTTATGCACCATACATATTTCAGTTTCCCATGAATACATGTATTTTTAATTACAAACTCAGGTATGTATGTAAAATGTACATATGTGCATACATGGATACATACCTATTCTTGTCAATATCTTTATAAATAATATATAATCTAATGAATAACCTAATATAAAATGTCATTTGTCTTTAAACTCTAGATATTGTGTATTTAATTGTGTTCCATATATGTGAGTAGACAGAAGAACTTACAAATGAACATTTTTAATCGTAATTGTTTCCAATGAGAACTGTACCAGCTCATACTGAGAAGAGTAATTAGCCTACTACTGAGAACTTTCGGTATCTTTTATTATGATCTTGATAGAGGTAATTTGGCACTGACAGCTGTAAAAGAGTCCTATTTTAGCTTGTTGCAATCTACTGATTAGTGAGCTTCCTTGATTATCAAGACCTGAAATTGCATAAAGTACTAATTTCCTTCAAGGGAAATTAGGTTTCTGTTTGTTTTTGTTTTCTGTGTGAGCATACCAATGTTTCATACTCCCATGATATTCTAGTGAGCACATTTAATAGTTTTTAAATAAATTAAATTTAAATAGATAGTTTAAATTAAATTGAATAGATTTTACATTTATTTAATGGATTTAAAAACAAAACGTGCAAAATATACTAGCAGTCGCATGAAATTATTCAGAAAATTTCACTTTGAAAGCAGTAAACAGAAATTTAAATAATGTTTAAGCATTAAAATTTCAAACAAAAATAAATATATGAGACTGCTGCAATCTCTGACCAATAATTTTAAATAAAATTTTATTGTTGAACAATATTGAAATACCTGTCGAAAAATAATAATTTTTGTTAAGATGGAGAAAAACATATGTAATTTAAAAGAAAAGAGTAAGGAGATATTTAACTAATATTTAAGGCTAGGACATATTGAACCAATTTTGATAATATAAGTGATTCATTAAATTTAAATTTTTGTCAGGATATCTATCAGAATTCTGAATAACTGTCTTGTTGAATTTTTTAAAAACACTCTTCAAAATCACTTAGAAAATGCCTCTATATTATCTTGGTTAAAGATAAAAATAATGTGCAGGAGGTTCATATTTTATGGCTATGATGGCAGAAGAAACCTATACAGTGACTTCTAGAAGCCACAAGATCAGGTCTTGGACTCACGGAAGACCAGTCATGCTACAAGGAAGGCCGTTGGGTAAAATTGAAAGCATGGTGGGAAAAGACTGGAAGTCCGTAGTTTCTTGGAGAAATCAGTATCAGCTAGAGATCCTTGAGGAGAGGGAGTGTAACTGTTGGGCATTGCAATCAATGGTTTAGATAAAGAGAGGGACTGGAGACTCTACATTCAGTGAAAGATCAATCCCAGAATAACTAACAGAGGGTAAATAGTAAGCATTGGCAAAAGGTCTATAGTAGCAAACAAGACCCATAACACATCTCCAACCCCATTACTTCTCCTTGTTCCATTCCTTTTCTGTCTCCTCTTATATCGCTGCATTTCATCTTCCTTCTTTTGAAATCCTACACCAACCATGATTGGTTAATTACCTTTTGACCTCAGTAAGCATATGAGACATACTTATCTAAAGATTCAACACTAACATTCAATGAGAGAAAACCTAAAATGCTTGACTTTCTGAGATGATTGTTACAATGATTACTCTCAGCTCCATCCATTTACCTGCAAATTTCACAATTTCATTTTTTGTAGTAGATGAATAACAATCCACAGCATAATGTGACACATTTATATTATCAACTCATACATTGATGGTCATTTAGGCAAATGCTTTACAAATATAGTGCTATCAAACAGCCTCCTCTACACATCATGCTGGAACGCAGGTTATTCTTCTATTAAAACAAAACAAAAAATTAGATCCATGTATCTCATATCATAGACAAATTGACTCAAAAGGATTAATGCCATAATGCAACCTAACATTTAGAATAGTTAAAGGAAAATACAGAAAAATACTTAAAGACACAGACGGGGATAAAGACTTTCTGTAAAAGAGTCCAATATATTAGGATAAAGAACCAAAAAAAATCAAATGGAATTGTAAAAGTTAAAAAGCTGCAAAACAAAAGAAAGTGTTAATCCAATAATGAGATTGTCTACAAGAATGAAAGAGACATTTTTCTAACCATATACTTAACAGAAGATTAATCTCTAGGATATATAAAGAATTATAAATAAAAAAAAGAAACACTCAGACCAATCAAAAATGAACCAATCATAACTGAACAGATATAAAATAATGAAATACAAATGAACACTGTGGAGGTTTAAGTAGGAATGGCCCCCTTAGGCTTATACATTGGAATGCTCTGTCACTAAGGTGTGGCATTATTTGAAAGGATTAGGAGTTATGGCTTTGTTGGAGAAAGTGTGTCACTGGAGGTCAGCTTTGAGGTTTCAAAAAGCCTGATCTTAGTCCAGAGTTTTTCCTCTTTCTGTTGCCTGAGGATCTAGAGGTAGATATCTTAACTACTTCTCCTGTGCCATATTGGCCTACTAGTTGGCCTACCCACCATGAAAACAATGGACTAAACCTCTAAAACTGAAAGCCGGCCCCTAATAAATAATTTTCTTTATAAAAGCTGCCATGGTCATGGTATCTCTTCATGGTACTAGATCACAGACGAAGACCCTTAATGGTGTTTACCATCTTGGCTCTCAGGGAAAAAGAAACTGCAACCATTCTGCTCCTCAGTTGGAATGACTGTCAGTGAGGAAAATATAATAAATGCTGGAGAAGAGCCAGGGAAAGGGAACTGTTAAATTTTCCTGAGTGAAATGTAAATTATTCTAGGTATTACTGAAATAAAGATGAACATTAGTATGATCCAGTTATACAACTCTTGAATATATTCCTGAAGATTTCAAGCCGAATTAGTACAGAAACACTTGCATGTTCATGTTTATTAAACCAGTAAATTACATTAGACAAGTTATAGAATGAAATGAATAAAATCATTCATATAAAAACAGATTAAATACTGTCAGTGAGAAAAAGGGGATAGTTTGTAAGGAAGAGACTTGACAGAGAAGCTTATTGGAGCTAAATATGCTTAAGCATGATATAATTGACAAACATGTCTTTATAAAGTCTATAATTTTGTGAAATTAATGTATATCAATATTTTTAAGAATTGTATTTTGCTTTAATTTTAAAGCAATATTAAAATAATTGGACAGTTATGGAATTGTGTTTTTAAAATTTGTTCATTACATTTAAACTACCACAGAGGCTATTGAGTTTAGAGTTAGCAAGTATACTGTTTCAGAAATGCTTGATATTGTGCATTGAACATATTGATGTACTATCCTGAGACAGTAACAAATGAATTTAGCCCCTAGTAACGTGTCGTAACAAATGATAAAGTTTTATTAAAGCAATTGGAACACTTCCACACACAAGAGGTATAGTAATGATTTCCACAACTAACTTATAAGTGGATATTTTATGCAATATTCTAATTTGATTGATCAATCATAACCCAAATATTGTGGGCTGTGTGTAAGAAAATATTTTAGTAGAATTATATCTTTTCAAAAGGCCATGATAGACAGAGCTATGAAAATACTAAGGAAAATTATATATTCCTTCTATTTGCAATTGAATATGTCCCTGTCATATTAACCATAACAACAATAACAATATTGTTCTTGAATATGTCAGAGACTACAAAGAAATTCTATTATTGAGAAAAGATGATTGTATCCTATATTAATACACTTCTATTCTCCTGTATGGAACAAGAGCATAGAGTGGAAAATAGGTTTCCTGGGAATTTACAGATTTTGTCAGCTGCACTCTGAAGATGAGAATAAGAATGGCTTGGAGAATGGCCCATTGTTCCCCACTGGAGATCAGTTTTTACATTTCACTTTGAAAACATCTTGAAACAAACACAATGGCATCCATTAGGCTGACAGGAACAATATCATAACAGACAACATGATAGTGTGCTACATATGTAAACTGGTGTAGTTATCTCTAAGTCTGTAATATATTTTTCTAAATAAAAGTTTAAACACATCCATCCATACTGGAATATATACTGTGAATAAATGAGGCATGGCTAATTATCTGGATTTCTCAGGGATAGAGACTGTTTGGGTAATGAACTATAAAAGTATATATACTTGTGCTATTGACAGTATGTAATGTTTTAGCCTAGGACAAAAATCTTCCTTGTGCTACAGGTAAATGGAAAAATATTTGCAGTATATAGGCATGAAAAATTTAGCTATATAAATTTGCAAACAATTTATATGAGACTTTCATTTCTTTTACTTCCTTTAAAGCATTTTTCAGTCTAAAATGAAAGGGAATAAAAAAGACATTAAAGTAAATATATTAAAGGCAAACATAACTAGGATATTAAAACATACAAATGACCACATGAAAACATAAGGAAAATTAATAACAGACTCAAAGCAGAAAAAAATAGTACTGTCCATTTAATTCAGGAAAATTCTGGTGTTCTCTAATCCATGTGTCAGGTTTGAAGAAAAAGTGGCTGAATCAATTTTCTTGTGATGATTTAGATACTCCTTAAACAATTAAAAATAAATGTTAAGCACCCTGTCAAATTAAATGCTGACATGTGGTTCATGTGTTTTAGTTATTTATTGGATTTTCAATGTACAATATACTTACTTTGACTTCTTCATATGAATCAGTTTATACCTCATTCCAGAGAACACAGCAATTAGTCAAATCACATTCACATCTACTGTATTATTGTTCCTCTACTCATAATAAGATGGGTGTTCTTTATTCATGAAATTAAAATAAATGGAGACACTCCCTTAATTCTTGGAGAAATTGCACAGCTGTCTCCACATCACTTGAAATAATTTTAAAGATATGAAATGTAGTTTGTTTGCCTTTAGATTAGTAGCCTTTTTCAACATATGGTTCACCACTCCTAGGGTTGAATGATACTTTGACATATCAAATATCCTGCATATCAGATATTTACATTACGATTCATAACAGTAGCAAAATTTCAGTTAGAGCATAGCGATGAAAACAACTTTTTGGCAGTAAGCCATCACAACATGAGGAACTGTATTCGAGGGTTGCAACATCAGGTAGGTCGAGAAGCACTGCTATAGATGAAAGTATATGTGCTCGTAGAACTTATGGGTTAGTTTAAAAGCACCATGATATGGAAAAATAAAACAGGGACTCCCCTTGCTGTTATGACTACTGCACCCTTGGTCTCTGACTATGCTTCACTCCAGGTGTCTCCTGTGCTTTTCAGAACAATTTTTAGGTCACTGTCCTCATTTTGTCTCCTGCAGAGTTTATTCTATTATAACTTCACCTGTCTGTTAGACGCAACTGTAGATGTTTCAAATTCAATAGGAAGCACATTTAAAATCCTTCCCATGTATTTCATAAGTACCAATGTGTTAGAGATAGTGGCAAGACAGATATATAAGTAAGCTCAAATGCTCAATTTTAAACAAAAATAATTGACACTGGTTATGTAAAACACTTTAGGAGATAAAGTACATATGTTCTGCTTAAGGGAAAGGTTGAGTGTTATCTAGGATCCAACAACATGGTTGCCTAAGTGTGCACAGCAATTCTTTCAGCATGTTTCTAAATTTAGTAATGCTTGAGTGACTAGGGTAATGTTAATCCATTACAAAACACTTCTCTAAATGTTCATAAGTAGAGTCTTATGTGAAAATTCAGTCCCTCAGCTTTGTGTAACTTAATCTTTCAGTTCTGGATGGTAATAGTCAGTTAAAACAGTACTCACCCATGCATGCTGACTTTGTAGGCCACAACTGTTCAAGTCTAAGAGATGAGAACACTTAAGGATTTTGAAAGTTCCTTAGCACAAAGAAGAGATGAATCACTGGCTCAAAAAAAAAAAAAAAGAGGAGGAGGATTTTAAGCAACATTATCTTTCTTCCATTTATCCGAGACTATAATCTGATTTTCAGTAAGACATTTAAGTTTGAATTCTGATTCTATTACTTAACATTCTTTGATCATGACAATTTCTGTTCCAGAATTTTATCTATAATAATGAGGAATTAACGTTTGTGTCTTAGAATAGATCATATATTGAATAGCAAAATCAATATTCAATAATGGTTTTTATTATAATTATCACAATTATTTATAGTGTTAATATTGTTAAATAATATTTCAAGCATCCTCAGACACATTAGCAGAAATGATCATCTCCAATGAGTGTACAGCAATATAACAAGTCTCTCATAAAATAGTACTATCACTATCATTTCAATATTGTACTTACACAAATATAGAAATACTTGGAGGTCGGGCAGTTGTAGCACACACCTTTAATCCCAGCACTTGGGAGGCAGAGGCAGGTGGATTTCTGAGTTCGAGGCCAGCCTGGTCTACAGAGTGAGTTCCAGGACAGCCAGGACTACACAGAGGAGAAACCCTGTCTCGAGAAACCAAAACAAAAAACAAAAAAAAAAACCTTGGAAATACATTTGGTGATTATAGGTTATATGGTTATATTTTTAAGTATTTATTAGGGTAAAAATATAAGTATTAATGATAATGTTAATGTTATAAAGGGTCCTCCATTGTCTGAACTTTTAGGTCTCACATCATTTCTACAAAAATGTTCCCATTTTTACGTGCAAAATACATAAATTCATTACTGCATGGAAGATACCAGATGACGTTTGATGTTTTATCAGCAACCCTGCTACTATGCTATTTTTATAGCTCTTTGAAGAGAGTGCATATAAGTGTATTTATCTCTGCCAGGCAGTAAACAAAAACATTTACTTTTCACAGAACTATAATTTCAAAATCTGACTGTATTTTCTGTTTAAAAGAGTCAAAATTAAACCATTTCATATTTTGGATATTTAACTCTCACTGTTTGTAGTATATACATGTGTGTGAATATAAGATGTTTGGGGCTTTGGATATTTCTGTCTGCATGTGGTATATGTATACTATTGTACATGTACATACAGAAATACTGGACCATCAGTACTCTTCTGGAAAACATAAATCTCATTCAAATATCTTTCACTATTACTTTTCAACTATTTTTAGGATGTGAGTACAGTCTCAAATTTGGCTAGACTGGCTGGGCAGAAAGCCCCAAGGTCCCTTCAGTCACTGGAAATCCAAACTCAAATCTTCAAGCTGACATGGCCTGCCCTGCACTTTGATCCATCTTCCAAATCTTCCTGTAGATATTTGTTCGAATAAAAAAAAAACCCTACCTTTAAAATATTGTTTTAAAAGTGTAAATGAATAGAGATGAAAAGTTGTGTCAAATATAGTAATAATTATAAAAAATAGATAGATATATTAATCAAAGAAGAAATTTTTAATGTATTGTAAATAGATAAAGTTAAAAATTATACTATGAAATGAAGTACTATATAATGTCATATACAGAAAACAATTAACAAAATGTTGCCTCAGATTGTTAATGCATGATCTACCTTGAAAACTTTTTATACAAATCAATACTTAACACATTTATGAAATGAAATTTATGTGAGTAGAAATAAAAATCGATAGTAAGTTATTATGTCAAGATCACTGACCAAGAAATACATAGATATATTAGATAAGGTCTTCCCTAATGCTCTACATAATTCCAGTAATTGTTTTAAGTGTCTAATTTAAAATTGTTAATGAATAGTATAAATAAAACACATCCTGATCAGAATCAATCTACTACAGTGTATAACTGCCTTTTCTCTTTGTTATCTCCATTTTAAATAATGTGCCATCACTCTAAAGGTGTTCCATGCTGATAGGAACACCTATCACATATATGAAAATACACATATATTTCGTTGTTTTTCAACTCCAAGACCTACCTACCTTCTATAGGAAAAAATAAAAGTGGGAAAGAAGAAAACAATAAATAGATATATCTTAGAATTTACCTTTTTGGTAACCAAATGATATTTATTTGATAACTAATGGGGATCTTTAGTCACTTTGCAATCAACTACTTAATATTTATTTTATACGCTTATTTTATTTTTGAAATTATAACTTATATAATTATAATGACAACACTGTTTTCTTCCTTTTCTTTCACATAACCTTCCCTTATATCACCCCTGCTCTCCTTCAAAGACATGACTTTTAATTGTCATTACACAGATATATGTATTTGTATATACATATATAATCCTAAATTTAATCTATGATGCCTGTATGATGATACCCATATGTGTTTTTTCCTGGGGTGATTGTTTGACACTGGACAACCAATTGTTGGGGTCTCCCCTGACAAAGACCAGCTTTCCTCCTGTCCTAGCTTTCCTTGGTATAGTTCTTCCTGTAGAGTTGAGACCTCATTGGCCTTTCTCCATTCAATTTGGCATGTTCATTGGTATCACCCTTGTACAGCTCCTGTTGGGGCAGTCATGTTGGTAAGACCTTACAGTTATAGTTTTTGCTATTACCAGGAGCCATAATATCACAGAAGACTCACTGACACTCTGTCTCTAGTCTTTCTGTCCCTGTTCTGCAACATTCCTTGAGCCTTAAGTGTGGGAGTGTTTGTAAGTGTGCCCCATGGGACAATACCAAACAGAAGAAAAACACATGAGCTTGAGGAAGAGAGAAGGCACATTTACAGATGTCAGAATCATTCTCAAAATGCTGATATTTACCCAACCTAATCCTATAGATTATAGCATTGAAAGTTGAAAAGATGTCTAGAGAAATTGACAGTACTGCAGTGAGATAAATTAGAGCTTTGGACATATCAAGGATAACAGTAACTTGCTGCATAACATATACTGTACTTATTTGTGAATTCCAAACCATCTGAGTAAGTGTAGCAGGCATGATGCTTCTGACAGAAGTTCATGCATGCAAGGGTCATAAAGAGGCATTTGGAAGCCATTCTCCATATCCTCTATCTGTTACACTCTGGACGTTCTTCTGGAAAGCTTTCTGAGATTTAAAGAAAATGTCATAAATGACTTGCATAGAAATGATCACTAGAGCACATCGTAAATCTCACCATCCTGAGCAGTCATAACTCTCTACACTCATTGCCACTCACTGAAAACAGAATTCTCTAAGTAATGTTAAGTAGCTGTGGATATAATATAAACATAGGATTTTGCAAGACATTTTTAACTTCATCACTTTAATCTTACAACAGTATAGTAAGTTCTCACCTTATAACTATGACTTTCTCTAGGATGAGTTTGTAACAGGGATTACAATAGAAAACATGAGGTCTCTCCTTTGGAGCAGTCCTCAAATCTAAAAACAATGAATCCATGAAATTCTTAGAAAAGTGTATGGAACAAGAAAATATCATCCTGAGTCAGGCAATCCAATCACAAAAGAACACACATGGTATGTACTCACTGATAAGTGGATATTAGCCCAAAAGCTGACAATACCCAAGATACAACTCACAGACCACATGACGCTCTTGAAGAAAAAAACACCAAAGTGTGGGTGTTTCAGTCCTTCTTAGGAATAACAAAACACTCATAGGAGCAAATATGGGGACAAAGTGTGGGACAAAAACTGAAGGAGGGGCCTTCCATAGACTGTTCCACTTGGGTATTCATCTCATGTTCAGTTATCAAAGGCAGACATTGATGTGGATGCCAGGAAGCGTATGCTGACAAGAGCCTGATATAGCTGTCTCCTTAGAGATCTCTCAGAGCCTGACATATACAGAGGTGGATGCTCACAGCTAGCCATTGAACTGATCATGGGGTTCCCAATGGAGGAGTTAGAGAGAAGACTGAAGGAGCTGAAAGGGTTTGCAGCGCCATGGGGAAAGCAACAATACCAATCCACCAGAACTCCCAGGGTCTAAACCACAAGCCTGGGAGCACTTAGGGAGAGACCCATGACTCCAGCTGTATATATAGAGGAGGATGGCTTTGTCAGGCATAGGTCAGTCAGAGAGGAGATCTTTGGTCCAGTGAAGGCTGGATGCCTCAGTGTGGGGGAATTCATTCGAGGCGGAAGAAGTGGAAGTCGGTGGATGAGTGGGGGCACATCCTCATAGAAGCAGAAGGAGGGAGGACATGATGGGGGTTTCTGGGTGAGGGGGAAATGGAGAAAGAGGATGACATCTGAAATGTAAATAGAATATCCAATACAAAAAAGAAACTTAAAAAAGAGTGATTGATATTGTCTATAATTGTCATACCATTTTTGTGCCAATGTGCGCACCTACAAATTGAAGTTTGTAAGTTCACATGTAAGTTAGACTATTGATGTCTATTCTCTTTCAGCTAGCCACCAGATTTTCAAGCCCAGTTCTAGTTAAGTCAGTTTCAGTTTCTTGCAGTCAATATTTGTGGTATCTTCAAGTCAGGGTGAGGGATAGATTTAAGGTTAGGTAGTCTTATTAAGAATGTAATATATATATGAAATTATTAATGGATAAAGTATATTAATAAACAACAGCTAAGATGCAACTACTATATGATTATGCTCTACCACTTCAGCATATGTATCTAAATGAATTCAAAACATCAAATAATATGAGTAAATGCATAATCACATATATTATAACATTATCTGTCATACCCACACAAGAGAGTAATCCTTAGTACCCATCAAGATAATTCAACATGCACACAGGATTGTTAGCCATAAAATAGATAGTATATTTTCTTGCAAGTAGATAAAATTGAGTGTTACAACATTAAGCAAAATATTTAATACCTTGAAAGATAAATATTACATATCTTCTCTTAAATGTAGAATCTAGATAATATTAAAAGGACATTGAAGAGATTGAAGCATTTTTTGAGATATGAATAGTACCAAGGTTAGATTCGGAGAACATAAGAGCAAAAAAGATTGGAAAGTAATATGACGAAGTTATGTTATATGAAGATAAAAAAAATGCCACAATGAAAGTGATTGTTTGTACGACATAAAAATATTTGGGTAGTAATCAGCATAAAATAATGACAGTATTTTTGTAAAAATATGTCTCTTAAAAACACAGAGTGAATTATAGGATGACTTCCTCTTTTAAATATAAGTTTGAAGGGAAAATTATTCTGTGGTTATATTTCAAGATGTTGCCACTGGATACGCTGGTTTAAACATTGCTAAGAAATTTCAGACCTGTGGATCAAATATAACTTGAAAGCATCATTCAATGGTCATATGTGTCTTTCATAATTGAAATATATCTTGTTCAAAATAAAAGAAATTTGTTATTTTTCAATTTCATAAGTGATTAGATATGGCATAAATTTCTGTAATATTAAAAGTATATGGCTACCCAGTTATCACAGAATTTCAAAATGACTGGTTGCATTATGAAAATAATATTCCTCCCAAAATACCTTGATATGCACTTCCAAGTATATTAGGCAAAATTATAAGATGTATCATGATAAGTAATTTATTTGTTAGAAAAAGTCAAAGATCTTCTGAGTAATTGAAATCAATGTTGTTTGCTTAGGAAAGTGTAACTCTTCACTAAGTAATGTAAAAATTGGTTAAACTGTCAATAGGAAAAAGGATATAGCAACTATAATAGAATATCAGTTATATGCAGTGGAATATAAAGGTGAAAAGTCCATAATTACTCATCTGTGGTAGGAAATTCAGTGAACAATTATACATCATGTACACAAAAATGAAATTCAAGTTTTAGAAACCCAAATGTCATTCATTCTTATACGTAAGGGAAAAAAAAGAATACTTTCATTTAAATAAATAAATGAGCATAATTTTTGCCCAATGAGTTTGAACATTCTCCACATTTTAAGAGGTTATGAACTGTAAACAGAATTTACAGAGAGCATTCTATATAAGGTGAACCTTGTGAGAAAATACCTGGAATCCAAAAACTGTAAAGTCTACTGTGGCTGAAGTGCTGCATATGGAATACATATATGCATGCATCCATATATGAGAATATAATGCAAAAGAATAATTAACATACACGTCATTTAGGTAGCCTTCAGTATGCAAACTTTTTGTCACAATATACAGAGAAAAGTGGATACTTACACTGCGTGGTGTTTCATGAAGTAATTTCTCAGCCTTCTCTTAGAAATGCTAAAATCATACTCTGTCTTTATAGTCATATAAATTATGCCAGCAACTGAGATTTCCAAGTAAATGCATTTTATTGACAATATTTCCAACATAATAACAACTTGTAACTGTGAAAGCTGGCATGTACCATCCTCAACAGCATGTGGAAGTCAGGGCTTGGCTTCTATTTAGGCCTCGTGCTAATTTGATGAAACGGATATGTCCATGGCAACAGTCCAGCTTCATTTAATCCTTTTTCTCTTTATTTTGTCTACTGGATTTTTCAGATGGTTGCGAAGTAAGTACCAATATCCAGAATTTAAGACTATGTTGTATAAGAGAAGGATGGGAAAATATGTATTAATTTTATTTTGTTTATTATGAGTTTTGTTTTTGTTGTTGTTGTTTGTTTGTTTGTTTGTTAAGTGAAACCATTTGCTCTCAGTGAAACTCAACCAGGAGGAATAGCCTTAAGTCAAGCCATATAAAAAATGTTAAATGATGTCAGTGAAATTACAGGTTTATTGACAAAAGAAGACAGAGAAACTCTCACTACATTAAGACTGAACTAGAAGACTGAAGAAGAAAGGAAAGACATACAATTAAAATACTAAAATAATAAAATATTTAAAATCAGAAATGTATCAATTCTTACTCATACCTTCCAAATATCTGAGTATGAAAAGCCCAGAAAGCCTCAATCATAGACAAAGAACTACAGGCACCTAAGAAATACTGAGAATGATAGAAATAGTCTTCTGCAGAGAACATAAAACTTGCTTACCCAATACAACCTAGTTATCCCTGGAAATATATGTGTTAAAGTAATGATAGATAGATAGATAGATAGATAGATAGATAGATAGATAGATAGATAGATAGATAGATAGGCAACAGATCAAAAGAATATATTTTTTTTCTAAAAAAAAGACAAAAGTCTCATGATTTTTTTTTTAATTAAAACAATTATTTTGAAAAGGAAAAGGAACTGGAAAACACATTTAAACACATTTAAGCTACAACACTAATCAGAATCCCCACTTACCAGAAAAAAATTTACA
The DNA here is from genome assembly GCF_004785775.1 of Grammomys surdaster. Classification (NCBI taxonomy): domain Eukaryota; kingdom Metazoa; phylum Chordata; class Mammalia; order Rodentia; family Muridae; genus Grammomys; species Grammomys surdaster. The sequence continues at coordinate 5,705,616 of NW_021620961.1, forward strand.
AAGTGTGGAATCGAAGGTTAAAGTTAGGATAAGCTGATTCTAAAGTCCTGTCTGAGGTGATTGCGAATCATTTCATGTGTGCTACCTATCTTCTCAGCTTCTTTATTACTGCTACTCTTCCCAATGTTAAGTGTTTCAATCACCCCAAATTATTATACATATAGTTTGTTTGGCTTTATCAAAGGATTTCCTAATTTCGTAAAATGACAAGAAAATTCTATACATAGGTATGAATGAATTGAACACTTTTGATGGGGTGGGGGGTTCATGGAGGGGAGACTGGAATGTAAAATAACATTTGAAATGTAAACAAATAAAATGATTAATAAATTTAAAATATATATTTAAAACAAAAAAGAATTGAGCACTTTAAAATGGCCTTACAAAAGAATTGGTACAAACTAGTTCCATTTCTCAAAAGGCTTTTGTGTACAAAACAAACATCACGACATCTTCTATTTTGCTTATTTTAGTGCTCACAGAATTCTTTAATTCATGGGTTCTAATACTCAAATGCCATCTCTGACTCTCTAGAAAAAAAGGAATTTACACTCAAATTCTTACTTTCTAGTCTCCTACCAAATGTCTCATGAACCCTGACAACTCTGTTAAACTCTGTCCAAACACCTGTTCTATTTATGTAGCTCCTGAAGTCCCCTTAAGCATTCTTCATCCTTTTTCATTTTCTTCTTTTCTCTTCTAGCAACCTATTTTCAAAAGACTGTAAACTTCCTGTTTCTTTTCATTTGTTTGACTTATTGTTGATGACCACTCTATTCTAGAGTCTTTTTGTGTATGCCTTTTAGATCAAGAATTTTGTTTGCAGTGTTTAATTACTGGGATTTTAGGATTAAAGAAAGTGTTGACTCATGTGAGTGTGTGTGTGTGTATGTGTGTGTGTGTGTTTCAGTGATGTTCAATGGATTTCTTTGAGGAAGGTTCTTTGCCTTCTTTGAGAGTTAAAATATACTGGCTGGTGCTGTATGGTTACTTTTTAAAATATTACATTAGGTGTCAGCAGAAATCTTGAGTCAGGAAATCTTGACACCTTATTGGTATGTTATTGATTGTACATTAAAAAGTTAAGGTATTTATTCCATTTAGTGTCATCTGACTTTGACAGTGTGAAGCTCCTCTGCTGGAGGACACGTGTTCCTAGCAGACAGCTGGTTTGCTTTCATTCCCATTCACTACTGCAAATCCAGGATTATGTATAGCATAGCAAATCCAGGCTTTTTTTTGGAAAATCGGTATTGGTATTGTGGCGTTGTGTCAAACCACACACCTGAAATCTGCCAGTTATATTGCACAATATGAATCAGGAGAAGCCACCAATGAACCTTTATCTCTCCAGGTTCCTCTTCCAACCATAGACCCATCAAAGCTTCATCTATAGTCGTTAATCCTTTGTGAAGAGAGGATTCTACTTGTATGCTTCATTTATGAGAGTCTGTCCAGGACTCCTATGCAATATTAATATATTTTTTCTTATTTCCTAAGGCAACCAAGGAGATGAAAAGCAGGATAAACATCCCAGTAATCCATCATTCTTATCACATTTGGTTTCATCGTCTATCCACAGATTAGTGAGACAAGTGTAGCATTGAAACAGAACCAAGACTTCTGTTTCTTTAAGTTGCCAGTACTCATGGTCTTGGATTCCTATGTCAACTATAGGAAAAAATGGCTGTAACAAAAATCCATCTGAGTGTATATCATTCTGGAACAGGAATAAATCCATAGAATCTGCCCATGGTTGCTGGACTCAAAGAGGTAACTAGTAAACTCTTTTGTTATTGAGTTTCACCAATGTAATTATCAATTTCTAAGGGTTAGGACTATGCGTACTTCTGTGTCCTGCTTTCCAGTAAAAATTGTGTGTGTGTGTGTGTGTGTGTGTGTGTGTGTGTATGAGAGAGTCGTCATATAAGAGAACATTGTTCACTGCTGCCTGTGCCCTACCTGGACACCAGCTACCTGACACTATTTGCCATTTGGGATTGGAGGTGAAGTAAGTCAACAATACAGACTCCAGGGGCAGGAGCAGGTGAGAACACTTATTCAAACGCTTGCTTCAAGCTCCTTTAATACCTTCCACCTGTGCCCCATTGGTCCCACGAAAGCATCTCTTCTAAAAAGCAATTCCTTATTGGCTGACATTATCTGCATCAGCAATCCTTGGTCTCTCAGGCAGTCCTCAATTAGGTCCTCCTGCAGGAGATGCCTTTGAAGCTGTGTAGCCCATAGAGTTTATGCAGAGGCGGCTGCACCATTTGTTCTACAGTTCTCCTTTTTAAATATTATTCAGTAGATTCAACAGTAAGTCCTAAGAAAGAACTGTCATATTTATTCTTGGCAGTAACATTTTCTTAATAATTTAAAGTTGTTATTGAATTCTCTGTCAATTTTGCAGCAAATGAATTAAACCATTAAATGTCTTTGATTGTTGCTCTAAACCTAAAGATTCTCATATTTCAGGAAATATTATTCCAGACTACTAGAGAAATAATGTTACATATTGTTTTTTCCTAGTTTCTAAACTCCTTTTTTTTTCTCAAATCATAATTAATTCACACAGGGGTTATAAACACAGAAAGGCAGAATGTGGCGAAGGGAATGGCACTGGAATGTGGGTGTTCAGGGGGAATACAGATACCTTCAGAACCAGGTATCAGCTAGGTGAAGGTTCTGGGGACAATTCACTATGACTCTGCCTATGACTCGCTTGTCCTTATCTAAGTTGGTATTGTCTGCCAAGGCTACCTATTTACAAGGTCTATGACTACTCAGGCTGGTAAATTTCCACAAAACCTGCCTGTTTACATTAGCTTATAGCCATCTGTTTCAATGTTTTTCCACTGAGACCCAAGACTTGCTGTTAGTACACATGTATGACAGGCCTATTGCTGATTTTAGGCCTATGGCTGATTTTAGGCCTACAGTGTGTAAGCAGGGCTGCCCCTGACTTCTCCTCCCTTCTCTAAGTATAGAAGGGCTGTGGCAATTCTAAACTTGCGAAGGCGGGAATAGAGGCCTGACCTCCAGTATTTGAAGGGGACCTTGTAATGGCTCCAGTCCCCCTGTCGTTGTCCAGTGAGGCATGAGGGCCATACCCATCCCGATGTCTTTTTCCTGGAGAAGGGATACTTTTGACATCAACCCCTATGCAGTCAGGCTTGTCCCTCAGGGAACCCAGATAGATATTTTTATCTTTTATTTATATTCCCTTGGGGTGCTTAGCCTCGCAGCCTAAGCAAGAATTCAGATCGCCTGTCACAGGGGGTTCTGGGTGGCCACTCTCTGCTTGGTCTAGGGGCAAAAGTCCCCCCTTTCAGGTTGGGTGGAGATGGGTTTTGGAAACGCCCTGTATAAAGTAACAACCTCATCTTGAGTCTCGTGGTCCTCCATAGCTAACTTATGATAATATATCTGAGTAGGTTTTGCTACCAAATTACTTAAATGTTGTATAACAGAGTTAGTCCGCTTATTTGAGGGTCAGGAACCAGCAGAAAAAAGCAAAAAGAACCCAAATAATGGTCCCAAGATGGAAGGAAATAGGGTTGACAACCTTGGAGAGGCTGCAAACCAATTCTTGTACCAGCATTCATCTGTCTCTTTCTCTCTCTGATTTTTCTTAGGGCCTTCATTACCTATTTCATGCTCTCTTTAACCCTCCTTGTCTTGTCTATGTAAAGGCAACCTTCTTCTTTGAGGGTTGTACACAGTCAAGAGCTATATACAGCCTTTTCTATTGTACTAGAGTAAATCAAGTACAATAAGGATCTTTGCGATTTTAGGAGGTCTCTTCAGACTGCCAAACGAGGGATTTCTTCAGATTAGTGATGTCCATCTCTAGCTGTTTGATGTTCTTGTCAGTGGCCCTTCAAAGGTCTGAGTAGTATAAGTTCGGAGGCCAGCATCTGGATTAGAACTTTTAACAGCAGACATCATGGGTGATTCATTTTTACCTGGAAAGGAAAAAGAAGGGGATTCTCAGGGAGATTTCTCTTCCCTGGATGTAAATTGTTTTTCATCGTATGTATGGTTGGGCCTGGCTTTGTGGGAGTATCTATTTTTTCCATTAATCTTTTTGCTAGCCAGTTAGCTGTGCCTGCTGTGGTATCAGACAGGCATATCAGTCCTCAGCCCAATAAGGGAACTGGGTCTGGGCCATTCTCTTTAAGGGTAAGAGGGTCCTTCCCCATATCTGTGGCAAAGTTTTGTTGGTCTTGGTGGTGCCAGAGGCAGTCAGCAGCAGATTTGCCATGAGCTTTCAGCTTTAGAGAGATAAAAGTGAACAAGGCATGACAGAGTGTATTTAAGGGGGACTCCTTCTGAGGGGATACCATTCCCCCTCTTTTGTTTTTAAAGCTGATTTTTCAGAGTTCTTGTAAAATCAGGGCAGAAGCACCAACAGTCGCTCCTTCCACACTCAGAGAGTCATGAAGACCCTATTTAAGGATATATAAATCTATATTAATAATCTTTTGTCAAATGACTGTTATAACACCCCTGACAACTAATCAGACTATATAATATATTGATTAGTAGTAACTTCTTCTACTTTTTGTGAGATTACCTCTCTTTAGTCAATTAATTGTTGAGGAAAATTAGAGTTTACCTCTCTCTTGAGAATATTCAACAAAGACTTAAATTCTTTTGTGGAGAACTTAAAATAGGATCTTAGCCAATTAGCAACGCCTAGAAACTTTTGAAATTAATTTAAAATAAGTAAACTCTCTCCCTCTCTTTTTTTTAGACCCTTTATCTGTGTGGTTTTTTTATCGGATATTATACGTATTTACCTTTCAATGTTATCTCCTCTCCCATTCTCCCCCAAAAACCCTTATCCCATACCCCCTCCTCCTAATTTTTGTGAGGGTGTGCTCCAAACATCCTCCCAGTCCCATCTCCCTGTTCTCGAATTCCCGCACAGTAGGGGATCCAAACTTTCAGGGACCATGGCCCTCGACTTTCACTGAAGTCTAACAAGGTCACCCTCAATTCCCTATACAGGTGCATGAGTCCCTCCCTTTGTGCTCTCTGGCTGGCAGTTTAGACTTTGGGAGCTCTGGTTGAAACTTTTGATACTCCTTCTACAAAGGACCAAAGCATCCATACTTTGATCTTCCTTCTTCTATGTGAGTTTTATGTGGTCTATATGTAGTTTCTTAGAAATTGTGAGCTTTTGGGCTAATATCCACTTATCAGTGAGTGCATACCATGTATGTTTTTTTGAGATTGTGTCACCTCACACAAGATATTTTCCAGCTCCATCCATTTGCTTAGGAATTTCGTGAACTCATTGTTTTTAATACCTGAGTAATACTCCATTGTATAAATGTACCACATTTTCTGCATCCATTCTTCTGTTGAAGGGCATCTGGGTTCTTTCCAACTTCTGGCTATTATAAATAAGGCTGCTATGAACATGGAGGAGCACGTGTCCCTGTTGTATGTTGAAACGTCTTTTGGGTATATGCCCAGGAGTGGTATAGCTGGGTCCTCAGGTAACACTATGTTCAATTTTCTGAGATACCACCAGAATACCTTCCATAGTGGTTGAAGTTTACAATCCCACCAACAGTGGAGGAGTGTTCCTCTTTCTCCATATCCTTGCCAACATGTGCTGTCACCTGTGTTTTTGATCTTAGTCATTCTGACTGGTGTGAGGTGGAATCTCAGTGTTGTTTTCATTTGCATTTCCCTGATGACTAGGGATGCTGAACACTTCTTTAGGTGCTTCTCAACCATTCAAGCTTCCTCAGTTGAGAATTCTTTGTTCAGCTCTGTGCTCCATCTTTTAATAGGGTTCTTTGATTGTCTAGAGTCTAATTTCTTCAGTTCTTTTTATACCTTGGATATTAGCCCTTTATCAGATGTAGGGTTGGTGAAGATCTTTTCCCAATCTGTTGGTTGCCGCTCTGTCCTATTGACTGTGTCCTTTGCTTTACAGAAGCTTTGCAGCTTTATGAAGTCCCTTTTGTCAATTCTTGGTCTTAGAGCACAGGCCATTGGTGTTCTGTTCAGGAATTTTTTTTTCCTATGCTTATGTGTTCCAGGCTTTTCCCCAGTTTCTCTTCTATTAGTTTCAGTGTGGCTGGTTTTAGGTGGAGGTCCTTAATCCACTTGGAATTGAGCTTTGTACAAGGAGATAAGTATGGATCAATTTGCATTTTTCTACTTGATGACCACCAGTTGGACCAGCACCATTTGTTGAAAATGTTATCTTTTTTCCACTCAATGGTTTTAGCCCCTTTGTCAAAGATCAAATGACCATAGGTATGGGGGTTCATTTCTGGGTCTTCTATTCTATTCCATTGATCCTCCTGCCTGTCTCTGTTCCAACACCATGCAGTTTTTATCAGTATTGCTTTGTAGTACAGCTTGAAGTTGGGGATGGTGATTCCTCCAGAAGTTCTTTTATTGCTGAGAGTAGTTTTCGCAATCCTGGTTTTTTTGTTATTCCAAATGAATTTTAAGATTGCTCTTTCTATCTCTGTGAAGAATTGAGTGGGAATTTTGATGGAGATTGCATTAAATCTGTAGATGGCTTTTGGCAAAATAGCCATTTTTACTATATTAATCCTTCCAATCCATGAGCATGGGAGATTTTTCCATCTTCTGAGATCTGCTTTGATTTCTTTCTTCAGGGGCATGAAGTTCTTGTCATACAGGTCTTTCACTTGCCTGGTTAGGTTCACACCAAGGTATTTTATATTATCTGTGACTATTGTGAAGGGTGTCATTTCCATAATTTCTTTCTCAGCCAGTTTATCTTTTGAGTAGAGGAAGGCTAATGATTTGCTTGAGTTAATTTTATATCCAGCCACTTTGCTAAAGTTGTTTATCAGGTTTAGGAGTTCTCTGGTGAAAGTTTCGGGTACACTTAAGTATATTATCATATCATCTGCAAATAGTGATATTTTGACTTCTTCCTTTCCAATTTGTATCCCTTTGACCTCATTGTGTTGCCTAACTGCTCTGGCTAGGACTTCCAATACTATATTAAATAAGTAGGGGGAGAGTGGGCAACCTTGCCTAGTCCCTGATTTTAGTGGGATTGCTTCAAGTTTTTCTCCATTTAGTTTGTTGCTGGCTACTGGTTTGCTGTATGTTGCTATTACTATGTTTAGGTATGGACCTTGAATTCCTGACCTTTCCAAGACTTTTATCATGAAGGGGTGTTGAATTTTGTCAAATGCTTTCTCAGCATCTAGTGATATGATCATGTGGGTTTTTTTTTTCTTTGAGTTTGTTTATATAATGGATTACATTGATGGATTTCCGAATATAGAACCAACCCTGCATTTCTGGGATAAAGCATACTTGATCGTGATGGATAATTGTTTTGATGTGTTCTTGGATTCGGTTCACTAGAATTTTATTGAGTAATTTTGCATCAATGTTCATAAGGGAGATTGGCCTGAAGTTCTCTTTCTTTGTTGGGTCTTTGTGTGGTTTAGGTATGAGCGTAATAGTGGCTTCATAGAATGAATTGGGTAGTGTACCTTCTGTTTCTATTTTGTGGAATAGTTTGAAGAGAATTGGAATTAGGTCTTCCTTGAAGGTCTGATAGAATTCTGCACTAAAACCATCTGGTCCTGGATTTTCTTTGTAGGGAGACTTTTAATGACTGCTTCTATTTCTTTTGGGGTTCCGGGACTGTTTAGATGGCCTGTCTTTCCTATTATCTAGGTTGTGTCAGAACTGTTTGGGATGGGTTTTGCTGCTGGGGTTAGAGCTGAGGCCCAAGATGTGCTCCGTGCTCAGGTGGAAACCGGAAGGGGCATGGGCTCTGAGTCAGGAGTGGATTCCTGAGTCCCAGTGGGTCCTGGTTGCTCCCTGATTGGGGGCAAGTATTGCCACCTCCTAGCCTAAGATAATGCTTGAGTTAGAGCTACTGAGAGCCCTGCTTCCTGTAGATTCTGTGAGATTGAGTGCAGAGCTGACTCCCGGGATCTGCTCAGGCTCAGACAGGAAGGAACCGATGTCTAGGGCCAGGAGTGAGTTCCTGGGTCCCAGTGGGTTCCGGTTTTTCCCTGTTTGGGGGCAAGTGTTGCCACCTCCTAGCCTAAGATACTGCTTGGCATAGAGGTCCTGAGAGCCCCGCTTCCTCTGGATTCAGTGAGATTGGGTACAGAGCTGCCTCCCGGGATCTGCGAGTGCTCAGGTCCAGACAAGATGGAGTCCATGCTCCGGGCCAGGAGTGAATTCCTGGGTCCCAGTGAGTCCAGGTTGCTCCCTGTTTGGGGCAAGTGCTGCTTTTTCCTTACCTGGAATGCTGCCTGAGTTAAAGCTCCTGGGAGACCCTCTTTCTCTTGGTTTTCTGGGGTTGGGTACGGAGCTGCTGCCTATGACCTGCTCTATGCTCGGGCCCAGACCGGAAGTCACATATTTTCAAATTGTACTATATTTGAAAGATAGTACATAAAATATCTATTGTTATATACACTTATGATTTAAAATATAATTTAATAATAATAACTAACCTTGAAAGGGGAAAACATTTGAAATGTAAATAAAGAAAATATCCCATAAAATAAAAAATAATAACTCTCCATTGAAGATTGAGCTACATATAAACATACACATGTCATTTTATTTTATTATTATTATCATTTTATTATACAGAATGAGATTATATTTATTTGTTTAGAATATGTATGTCTGTTCATATATATATATATATATAAAACAATTTTTAAGAAAATAAATCTAAAACTATTCATCTGAGAGAATAGCATTGGGCATTCATTTGAGAGAGGAAAAGAGAAATAGCAAATTATACAATTATATTTTAATTTGAAAATAACTTTAAAACATAGCACTTTGAGGATGAGAAATTTATGAACAAATCAATTACTCTTTGATACCTAGAAAAAATATAATATTCCAATTTCTTTTTCCAGATTTAGTTCATTTGCAAAATTTTGCTAAATTTAAAAGAAGTTTGTATATCTTTAATGCTTTATATTTAATAGAAATACTGAAACTTAGTAACATTATATCCAAAAGAACCACTGATATTGGAAAAGAGATGTGTCAGAATGTAGAGTAGTTTACAATGTTGTCTTACAGACTGCACTAAATACTCGTGGTCCATTAGACCACTGAAACACAAGGATAACAGAGTTCCTAATAACTTGAGGGGTTTTTTTGTTTTTATTTTATCTTAATATTTTTAAATTAAATTGTGCTATATTTTGAATTTATCACTATAAATGTCAATATGTTGCAACCATGGTCCTCAGAATATCTGTAGTAAGGGGTGGTGGATAACTGTAAAATGTAAAGCGTAATGAAATCATTGGGACACTGTTGGCATTGGGGGGGGCGAGCTTCTCTAAACTATGCTAAGACATCTGCTTTCGAAATGCATTATTGGCATATCCCCAGTGTCTGTGGCTTCCTCTCTTTTGTATTGATTTTTCCCTCTCATATGGATTCCTGCCCTGAATTCTTTCAGCATGAAGTTTTCCATCAAGGCTGTACCCATAAACCAAATCAATGTGGGGTTTTCAGTTTTCTAAACTGAAATAATCAACATTTTTAAGATAACGTATTTAGTCTCAGAAGTTTGTTTTGATAATAAAAAAATTAATGTTTTAAAACTTGAATAAAAAATTGGACTGTCAATCTGCAGTACAAAATGTACAAAAACTTTGTAACTAAAACAGGATGGCCATATATGTGCGTATGTGTATATATATATATATATGTGTGTGTGTGTGTGTGTGTGTGTGTGTGTATGTGTGTGTGATATCATATATATAGTACAAATATATACACTATGATATATGTATATATACAATCATATATAATATATATACAATAAGATATATATGTATATACAACACACACTCATATATATGTGATATGTGTATATATATATACACATACATATATACCTATATACATACATATACACATGCATATACACACATATACATCATATACATATACACATACACACATCATATACATATACACATACATATATATATAATAGCAATATACAATACATATCATATTATAGCTCAGGCTGGTCCTGAACTTGTGATCTACCTACTTTCACTTCTCATGTGCTTGAATTACAGTGTGTGCTATACATAGAGCTTTAAGACTTAGCGCCTTCTCTGATCAGGTAGTCTTTCTTTGAGTCATTTATTGCTTCCTGCTTCCCTATTTCTGTTTGAAAATAGGTAAATTTACCTTCTTCATAATCTATTAGGGTTTTTGTCATTGTTACAGTCCATAGTGAAAATGACTTTTCCTTGAATCACAGATGAGATCATGATTTTGGACTTTTCATTAATGCAAGGATAAGATTTGGGACTCTTATTGATGGAATGAATATATTTAGTATTTTGAATTAAACATGATCTGTGGTAGCTTACAGTTAAATATTACAGTTTTTATATTGAGTGTGTTCCTGTAATGTTTCACTGTGGGAAACTGGCTGTTAATGAACCAAATTTAAGAATGATAGAATTTTGAGAACTTGAGGCATAGAGCAAGGTGCTTATGTCATTGAGGGCATTATGAGTATAAGAGCAACACAAATTGGACTTCTATTTTTTTATTTTTTATTATCTGGGGAGGGGCAGGGTCACAGAGTAGGGGGTAGATCTGGGTGCACTAGAAAGTAGGTGTAATCAAGATGTATAATTGTGATTCTCAAATAATAAAAGTATTATGAAAAGAAAAAATCCTCAATGAAACTAAATAGTTCGTGTGAGGCTATAGTTCTTCCCTTCTGAAGAACTGGTCTGTTGTAAAGAGGAAGATTCTCTTTTATACATTCTGACTTACTGTCTCTCTGTGTGGTGTTTCTACTATACACATGATGCTGTGGTCTAAAACAACATACTCAGGAGAACCGGGCTTCAGTCAGAGCTAGAATGTTTATAGTCTAATCTCCAAAACTATGCTCTAGGCAAGAATCTTCTCTTCATAAATTACACAGCACCAGCTCTTGTGCTTTAGCAAAAGAAAACTAATGCCTATTCTTAATATCATAGAAGAACTAGCATAGTTAAAATCACAACCTAGCACTAAAGAAAATCCTAAAGTAAAAAATAATGAGATTGAAATTCTATAATAAATGAATAGTTAGAAACATAAATTAATAAGGAATAAAATTCTACCCTCAATCGTATTTCAAAAAATTCTTGGATCTATTATAAACCTAGAGAAAAGGTGAAAACAATCTTCTCCTTTCAAATTTGTACTTAAAATAAAAATAAGAATATATTAATGCTAAAAAATCTTTCAAATAAATGCTGTTGTTGGCAGTGTATGTGTCCTTGCGAAGATATGAAGGGTATGAGTCATCATGTGTACTGATCTATTACTTTGGCAGTCAGAACACCCAGGCTAAAAATAGAAGTAGAGAAGATCTTGTCAGTGACAGGCATAGCTTTACGTAATGTAGTGGGAATCTGGCAGCTTGAATTGTAAAATAGGAATCAGATATCCTCATTGTTATCTGCCTCTCTTGACATAAGGTTACAGATTTTGGACACTAAAGCCCGGTTTAATAGTACACGCTTAAAATATATATTACAATTTCATTTGATTAAAAATAGACACATAAAAATCAATCACAGCACATGTTCATGACATAAAATAGTCATCTGCTTTCATCATTATTTAGTTTATCTAAATACATACAGATTTCTCTTGAAATCATTGTACCTTGCTTTGTAAACATACCAAATATAAAGGAAATGCCACTAACTACACATAACAAGATGACGTCAATGTTTTAGAAATATCAGTGTATATACATGTAAGTGTGTGTTTGTGTGTGTGAATGTGTGTGTGTGTGTGTGTGTGTGTGTGAGAGAGAGAGAGAGAGAGAGAGTGAGAGAGAGAGAGAGTGTTTATACATGTTGGCATTTTTTCTTTGCATTTTATGACCTTTGCAGATGGATCAAGTGGTAGAGATGAGAGGCTTTCTCAAGAATCAAAAGAGTAGTATTTCATAATAAAGCAATGTTCCTGTTCATACTGTGAAATCAGAATTGAACTTGTGGAGATTCTAGTAAGCTATGTATATGCAAACACTCATTAACTCAAAAGATAGAATTATAAATAATAAAAATATCAGAAAAATATTCAAAGACTAATTAAGACCCTGACTCATATGGAAATTTTTACCAAGAATCTGGGCTCTTCTTGAATACTTATTCTGAAACTAAACATACCTATTAAAAAGGCAATAAGTTTGGCTTAACAAGAAAGCTATTATAACTTTCAGTTAACCTGTCTGAAATGTTACTTACTCCACGTGGCTTATAGATGACTTGCAGATTTGTTCCCATAAATAATTGTATACAACGAACTAAACCCCACAATTAAAAATAGTCACAGAAATTATAATATTTAGAACAAGATCCAAACCTGGGAGACAATCATAGTAAAAAAGCTTTCTCTAAGGATAAAGATGCAGTTTAGTGATAGGTGTTTACCTAACATGCACTAGTACTAGTACTGGATACAATCTCTACCACAAATTTGAAATGTTACCAGATATTAATCAAAAACTGACAGTGTTCCATGGGACAGCCCCAGATAAGTGATTACATCAAAGTCTTTAGGCTAGAAATCAGCAAATTTTATCCAGAATGTGATATGAATGCCCAGTGTCTGAGAATAGATTATTTGCTTATGTTATTCTCCAATTATCTGCTGCATCCTGGAGTAAATGCACTCATTCTTCCATCTTGTAATGGTGGCAATGCTATAGAGGACTGACAGTTCTATCCATATGTATTAGAAGGCAAGTACTGAACATGATTGTTGGTCAATATTCGCGATAACAAAGATATAGAATTTTTAAATTTAAAAGAAAAGGTACCAGGAGTCTGTGTAACAAAAGAGAATCCACATGAATTTTTGCCAAAGGTATAGCAAAATTTAGCAAGAACATACATCCATCAATAGTTATTGGGTTACAAACAAGTATTATCTACATGCTGGAATTTTGACATGGTTAAGCACAAGTTTTGCATTGACTTGTTAAACTTTCAATGATTTTGTTTGTTTGTTGATTGGTTGGTTGGTTTTTGTTTTTGACTAAATTCACTTCTTTAAATGTGGAATCTAATGAAAAATGCATAGCAGGGAACATGCTACTCACGAAATTTATTTCTAGATGTGACCAAACTCTACTTTTAAATAGAAGATTTCTAATCACCTTGAAAATCTAGTTAACTATGGAAAAACACTTTTCTCCAAAGCAGTGTGATCAACATGACAACAGGTCATTTGCCTACGAGTTATTTGTACTGTGAGAAAATATTCACTAGGCAAGTGTCATTAACTGGGGATGCTTCATGGTGTCCTAATATGACTTGGGGACCTCGGGGAAAGAGGACTACTGATGCGAACATCCCCTGGTGACAGTGGATTTAATTAAGCTTCCCTCAGAAATGTTCTCTGTCTAATGCATAAGCAGCAAAGTGAAATCAAACTTAAAAGCTCCCGAGCTAAATATTCAACTATCTGGAAGAAAATTCTAGGTCATTTCTCTGAAAAACATGACGTCTAAAAATGATGAGTTCCTAGGATTGTTTGAAATCATATGCTACTCAAACACCTTGAGTGGGAGGGGAAAAAACAGGTAAAAGCAACACACGATTGGAAATCCTCTCCTTCAGAACCCTTGTTCACCATTAGAAGTACCTCTTAAGTCTAACTGTCCCAGTTCAAGGGAAGTCTATCTGTGACTTTCAGCCTGAGAGTTAAGGTGTTTTTTATTAGTACCTGGTATGGAGATTCCTGTTGTGATTTACAGGAATCTCATGCTCTGAGGATTCCTTGTCTCCCCAGATTGAGCTCCTGTTTGGAACAATAGAAAAACAAAGGTTTTTTTTTTTATTGCATTTCTGCTTCCTTTCAGAATTCAACACCTCAGCAAGTGGAGTCTGACAGCTATGACAAGGAGTTCAGGCTCCTTGTAATACAGACAAGAGAAGCTGTGTTCAGTAACAACACAGGCTTCTGAAAACACCTTTCACCTCCCTAGACTCAGACACTAATGACACATAAAATCCTAACCTAGCATCCCACTTTACAGTTTCACATGTTAAAAAAAAGAACATAACAAAACCTTATTTGCTCATTTGTACATAGATTTAAACTGAGAAAATAAGTATGTTTCACTTAATCTCACACACAAAAAAAAGACAATTGGAGTGATCCAATGGAGTAATTCTCTTCCTATGGGTGTTATCATCAAATAGCTAGCAATATTCCTCTAAATAATGAGGATTTTTCATCCATTCTCCAGAAATTCCATTACTATAGTATTTGGCAAAATATAAATGGCTGTCTAGAATCCTCATTTATATATTTAGAAGTAGTATATATGTATACATATACAGATAGATAGATAGATAGATAGATAGATAGATAGATAAAACATTCCTCCAGTCTTAACATATTAAAATGTATCATTCAAATAAAAGGAGATACAGGAGTTCAATATTTTTAGCTAGAACAGGCAATTTTGGAACTTATTAACTTAATAAAATGTCTACTCTACTTTTCTTTAACATTTTTATAAAATGTTCATAAATTGCTTATTAATTTTTGCAATTCAAACAATCTGAAAATTAAAAATACAAACATTAATTAACTTTAATAAGTCTTGAATTATAACACCAATAAATTTTACTGGCATCTATATGTTTACTTAAATAGAAGCTCATTGACTTTGGAAGTTTTCATTTTTTTTATAGAAAATATCCAAACACTGGGTGCTTCTCTTATTTTATTAATTTCTCAGCATATCAGTGAGTGATCAATATTTTCATAAAATAACTAGTCCATACAGTGTAAAAAATATTTTTATAAATTTTAATTTCTTTCTTCTATACTTCCCTCTTTACCTACAAAACACTTTATTCTCACTGATAAAATCCTCCCTAAACATGAAAAGGTTTGTCCTTACATCCCTTGTGTGAGCCCAGAGTTCCGAGTTTTTATAGTCATTGTCAAAAAGGTCAGGACCCTTGTTCTTTCTAGTATCGACTTCATTTTTAATTCAATTGTGTATCTGAACAACGTTCACACAGAAAAGTCAGTATTTCCCTTCAATGCTAGGAGATACTAGTTTTGGAGGATAAATCTCCCACTGTCTCATGGGATGCCCTTATTTAGATTGTAAAGGGATCAGACTCTATCTGACTACGATCATGTAGACCTGAAGAGTCCTATTTATTCCTTTTCACAAGGAGAAGATTCTTCTGCTCTCTGCGGAAACAATAGCTTTTTAACCTACTTCAGAGTGTTTTCTCACCTGTAGCCCTCCTGGTCTCTGTCACATTATAAATGACCCTTGTTAAAACATAGACATTCCAATAATGATTTCTTACTGTGTCTTTAATTCAGCTCATCCTATATAGAAATTAAAAATTATAATTATTGAATTTGCTGAAGAAGTAAAATCTCAACATCACGACTTGATCCCAGGTAGATAGAAATGCTTGTCGGAACATAAAAAAAAAGGGGGGAGGGGGTTGCCTCCATTTGAGTCTCAGGTCTCAGATCTTTTGGTAAAGTCTTCCTGCAGGAATATTTGGTGAATATAGAGCAAACAAGTCAGAATTTGCCTTGAAAATGATGAGCAGGGAGCTGCCGATGGGCTATGTTTGATGGTCCATGAGTGCCCTCCACAGGGTGCAAGGCAGACTGTTTGAAAGTGTGTCTCTACTTAATTTTCTTGAGTGTTCTGCCTTGGATCACTCCTATATCAGAAACTCATAAAGGCTCGAAAAGAAATTAAATCCCTTGATCTAATTGAACAAAGGTTTAATCATTTAAGTAAGGAAGGAAAATGTCAATGCCATAGCCCTCCCCCGACAAAGCATCATCCCATCACACTCGATTGCCTGATAGAATTTTCTGGAAAATGCTATTTTGGTGCCTAAACAACAGGTAATATATTTTTAATAGTTTTTTTCAAGTCTTTCTTGCTGGAGGAAATGAAGTAAGGAACATGAAGATTGGGAATTACTCTTGTACTGTGTGGCTTTTGTTTGGAAATAGTGCTTAATAAATCTCCAGCAAAAGTATTATTTTCTGGACGATTTATTATGAACCTTGCCTAAATTTCTTCTGAAATAGAA
Source organism: Grammomys surdaster (assembly GCF_004785775.1). Classification (NCBI taxonomy): domain Eukaryota; kingdom Metazoa; phylum Chordata; class Mammalia; order Rodentia; family Muridae; genus Grammomys; species Grammomys surdaster. The sequence goes on from NW_021620961.1 coordinate 5,721,755, forward strand.
ATGGCTTCTTCTTACTGTTTCAAAGTATACCACGAGTAAGAATTATATATCATGTGACAGCCAAGCACCAAATACACTTGTGTCGCATTCCATTTTTAAAATTAATTATATTAGATTGACAAAAAGGAATCACTGAAAGAGAAGAAAGCAAAGGAATAAACAACATTCATAAGAGATGTGAGTTATTTTGGAGCAAATACAGCCTTGCATCTTTTTTTTAGAGGAAGTTTTGAAATAACAAGTAGAAATCATCAGGCAACCAAAGCAAAGAAAATGCCTTGTGCAGAGCAAAGTGATCATGGAGGGTATTTTGTTTCATGAATATAAGGAGCTGTAAAAAACCAACCATATTGTTCCAGATGAGCAAGTATAAGGATATGTGCTAACAACATTGAAACGGGGAGACATTGACCATTAAACATGCCCCCCAAATAGCTTCAGGCTTCTTGCACTGTTGAACCTTATCAATTCTGACAGTCAGCAACACAGAAAGTCCTAAGACACAGAATTGTACACTGAAAGGTTCGTAAGTGATACTTGTGTAGTGCATCACACATATCAAAAATAATATACACTTCAGAGTGGCCTGGAGTAAGAGGAGACTTGTATTGCTTTAACTCCAATTGAAGATAAGTTCGTCCATCTGTGTGCACACACACGCACACACACACACATGCACACACGAACACACACTTGTCTTTTTTCATTGCTTAACTAGCTTTTCAATGTTTTATTCATAAAAAAGACAAAACCAATCACAAAAATAAAATGACTAATTAATGAAAGATGTAAATCTACCACAGTGACAACATTTATATCATTTTCCAAAAGATAAGTAAGATCCTGTGTTAGATGACTTTACGTGACTGCTGGAACCAGTTGACAAATTTTCATCAAATTGGAATGGTTAATGTGCTCTATATAAGTATTTAGAGAAAACACAAGTGAGCTACAGTTATCCTAGCTTCTAGTTGGACCTGCACGCTCTGGAACTGATGAGCATCCAAGGCCAATGAAGATGAGAAAGAGAAGTAGAGAGAAGCATAGATGACTTTTTTTAAAAGAAAAAAAAACAGTGATATGAACTCACAATATCTCTGTACACTCAAAAAAAATCTTCTAGTGCCCCAATATGATGTTAGTGCACAGGAGATGATCTGAAATAGATGACAGAGACAGTAGATTGCAGGAACAGACATCAAAATATACTGGAAATACAATGGGCCAGTTTCCTGCTAGTACATGAAGTAACAGTATCCCTTTCCCTGTCAAACTTTGAATAAATGTGATATTTTATAATGCTAGTAGTTGCAAGTAATTACTGAATATCACTCCTTACTTTTGTTCAAAACCCTTACGCAATAAATCTGTGGAGTTTTTTGTTTTGGTTTGGATTGGTTTTTTAGTTTGTTTTTGTTTTTTTACTTCATAGTTTCTTTTTCTGTCTCTTTTTTTATTTTTATGTCATTTCTGAAGAAAGCTTTGTGAAGTATATTAAATTTCACTTTTGTATACTTTATTTATTTAGGTAGGAAAGTTCAGGAAAGACCCTTAGGGCATTTACGGGGAATTGAACACTGAGACATTTACCCCAATTTTGCAATAATGAGATAAAGCAAAAGAAATCCTTGTCAATTTAATAGAAAAATCATCACAGGAGAGAATTCAGTTGCCTTTGAGCTTCACAGCAAGGCATGTTTATTGCCTGATTAAATATTAATATGATTAGAGGTCATGCTCCTTGCAAAATCCCATTAGTAACACAGAGTAGAATAAAAACATTCAACTTCAGCATTTTTTGTAATGCACTTAGAGCTATGTGAATAACAGCTAAAACGTGAAAACTTCAGCGTGTATCAAGAATTCACAGAGCGGCTCTGCTATGATCCAGTGATGCTCAAGTCAAGGAGACATTAAGTATGCAAGGAATTAAAGAGGAAGGGGTTTCATCCTCTGACGGTGGTGACTGTAAAAAACCATATTTCAAACCTAAGTAGATCAAATTGCAGTTAAGTAACTACATGTGTCTCGATTAACTAATCAACCGTTATACTTGTAAAGGCTAATTAGGTAGAGTTGAATTGTGGCCTATCAAGAACTAGTGATTAAATACGAAAAAACGAATATTCAAAGACCTGTCACTGTACAATGGCAGCAGAGTGACCTGAGTGCTTTATGTCTCCATTTCTCTTTATGCAATTCAGAAGTAATCTATCTCATGGACCTGATAGTTTTAAAACACTATTAATAAAGACCATGCCACTCAAAATGAATGAAGCCTCAAATGGGAAGTACAGAAAATATTGAATAATAAGTACAAAATTTTTACTTAAAAGTAAGAACAAAACATGTGAAATGGGAAGGAAGTTTTCTTTTTCTTTTTTTTTTTTTGAATAGAGACCTTTCTTTTTATTTCTTTGGTTTTTTGAGTATCACTGTTTGGAAAATCCATACATGAGCATAATGCATTTTGGCTATATTCACTCTTTCCCTTTCTGCATGTCTTCCCAAACTCCCACTACCACAACCATCATCCAACTTCATATCCTGCTTTAAAATCCAGAGACAAATCAATGGTGTCATTATGTGCATGAGTATAAGGCCGTCTACTGGAGAATGGGTAATTTATCAGGGGCTACATCTGTGAGGAAAACAAGATTTCCTTACCCTAGCATTTTCATGTTAAGCCGTAACCAAGTTTGGGGTTGGAAATGTGAGAAATTAGTAAGCACATTTAGGTTGTTGCTGCTAAGTATATCATGTAGTCCACATGAAGATGGACAGCTTTTATTTATAAACATTTTTTATTAATCATTTTATTCATTTACATTTCAAATGATATCCCCCTTCTTGGTTTCTCCTCCACAATCCTCCCATCCCATCCTCCCATCCTCTGTGCCTCTATGAGGGTGCTCCTCCACCTACTAACCCACTCCCACCTCACCATATTAGCATCACCATAAGCTGGAGCATCAAGCCTTCACAGGACCAAAGGTCCCTGTCCTATTGATGCCAGATATGGCCAACCTCTGATACGTATGTATTTGGAGCCATGGATCCCTCCATGTATACCCTTTGGTTGGTGGTTTAGTTCCTGGGAGCTCTTGTTTGTCCTGTTAGCTGATATTGTTCTTCCTATTTGGTTGCAATCCCCTTCAGTTCTTTCAGTCCTTCCCCTAGCTCTTCCACTAGGGTCAGTCTGATGGTTGGCTGCATCTGTATTGGTCAGACTATGGCAAAGCTTCTCAGGGAACAGCCATACCAGACTCCTGTCAGCAAGTGCTTCTTGGCATTAGCAATAGTATCTGGGTTTAGTGTCTGGAGATGGGATGGATCCCTAGGTGGGGCAATCTCTGGACAGCTTTTCCTTCAGTCTCTGCTCCAGTTTTTGTCACTCTCTTTCCTTTGAACAGGAACAATTCTGGGTTAAAAATTTTGAGACCCAGAATACAACCCACAAACCATTTGAAACTTAAGAAGGAAGACCAAAGTATGGATACTTCAATCTTACTTAGAAGGGAGAACAAAAGAGTCCTGGAGGTAGAGTGAAGGAGGTGCCTGGAAGGAAGAGAGGAGGGAGAAGGAAAAAGGGGGAAGAATCAGGTATGGGAAGGGACAGAATTGAAGTACAGAGAGTTGGGACATTGAGTAGAAATATGTAGCAGTGGGGGCTGGGGAACTGGAGTCCCACTAGAAAGTTCCAGACACATGAGAAGAGAGAGTCTCCCAGGACCCAACAGGGATGACTTTATCTGAAATACCCAACAAAGTGGAGGGAGAATCTGTAGAGACCACATGGCCCTCAGTTGAAGGATGGGGCTGACAGCCTTTTTAATGAACCTTTGCCTATGACTCATCGTTGGGATTTCTTTATAAAGAATGTTAAGTCCTGAAAGCTACATTTTACTTCTTATTCAAATCTACATTTAAATATCCAGGTATTCATTACAGATATCATCAGACACATCTTAAACTCTATTACATCTTTTCTCTCCTTCCTGCTGTATAATTTCTCCTGGGTGTGTCTAGGGTATTTCAGAACCACCTGTAGATATCGACATCTATGAATGCTTACGTCTGTCACATAAACTCTTCTACACCAGAAACTGAATATTATCTAGGCACTTCTTGCCGTTATTATACATCATCTGTGAGTTACTTACTATGCTGGATCCAATGTCTAAGTGGTTTTATATATTTCTAAGTGACTCATGAGAATGAAAAGATGTCTGTACATATGCACTGCAGATTTTTTCAAGTATTTTCTTTTATCCATAGTTGGTTAAATCTGCTTATAAGGAGCACACAGAACTAGAGGAGAGATTGTACCAAGATAAAAAATCACTGTGGAAAATAACACCCTTTTCACTTGTATTTTGAATCTAATGAATGTGGATAGAATTAAATTATTAATAAAATAGAATTCCACTATGATTGTTCCCACAAGTGAGATCCTTGGGATTTGAATTAAGAAGATAGGCCTCTATAGTAAAACACTATCTAATTCAATTATAATTGATACTTCTTTCTAAATTGCATGGAGGAATACGATATTTCACACAGGAACTCTGAACCACACATACATCATATAGTGGTAATTTATTTCAGGCTTTTTAACACTCTGCTCTTTCAAATCAGTTCAAGACTCTATAAAGGAACTGACTGACAATCCTTAAGACCTCTTGCTTACGTGTATCGATAACACAGGCATCCACTGTGCAAATTTCTGCACAAGCCCGGAATTTATGTGTGAACTATAGGCATCCTGAGCTGATGACAACGGGGTATTTGTTACGCTTGGTTTCCAGGGGAACGATACTTTACAGAGACCCCACTTATGCTGCTCCATGCGAAGCTGCCTCAAAATCGCCTTCAAAGAGCCCTTGTCTCCATCTGTGAGCTGAAGGTAAAGTGCTGTGAAGGCAGCTGCTAATGAGCTGACTCGCCTCCATCAGGGCAGGTCTAAATTTACTTCTGCTGTCCCCCTAGGGAACTGTCAATCTGGAATATGAGTGAGAGGAGAAGAAACGTTTGCCCCTTCCCGGGAGTATGGCACTTGCGCTAACACACTTGCTAATTTGCTAAATACAGTAATGAATAGATAGTCAGAGGAAAATCCATGTCAGCTAAACGCTTGCTTCACAGCTTTCCAGTAAGTTTCTCCCAAACGTGCCTGCTACATGTGCCCGGAACTCCATTTTGTCATGGTGCTCGTTCCTAATTACAGATTTCACAGAGCATACCCTTTTCGGAGGCTTTGTGTTGCCTTGCTCCAATTTTCATTTATCAGTGAAGTATTTTAACACAGGCTAACACAACCACAAATATATGCGCTTGAGATCAATTGCTTAATACACACTTTGTTCCGGTGGTTCTCATTAGTCAGCCATGCAAATCCTGAGAGTATTAATAGCACGTGGCCTTCGTTCTTGGTACTGCGAAATGGAGACACAATGAAGGTGTGTTTGGAATGTGTGATCATGGGTGACAATTATATACATTCTGCTTAGGTTGGAGTAAATCAGTGAATGTTGGTGTACTTTGACTTGATATGTAGGGCTTGTCACACTTTCTGGAACTGTGATTCCAAAGGATGTTAAAGAGATCATTCTGCCCTGTGAATTAATTACAGGAGACGGATGTGATGTTTGCCATCACTTGAATTTTCCTCTTGTTTATACATCTGCTATGCCTCATCTAACTAACCTTATTATCTCCTCCTCAAAACAAAAAATAATTGGCTACATTTTATAGCACTCAATTAGGAAAAAACATTGGTCAGGCTTATAGATAATTTAGGCTTAGAAAATCATGTCAGTCCTTAAGGATACCATGGAAAACATGACAGAGTATATTACATGTTGTAAGATAATAAGTGATATTTAGAGATGGTGTGCAGCTGTGTCTGTACAAATACATACCTACATGTAAAGAATTTAGGATAGGAGAGATATCATAGTAAAACTATAAGAAAAAGATGTCTTAGTTTCATTCTGTTAAAATGATATTCATGATAAAGCACACTGACCAAATCCAACTTAGTGATAGAAAGGTTGATTTGGCTTACATTCCAAGACTATCATGGCAAAAATTAAGTAGAACTCAGGTAGCAATACGCTGCCTCACTCACGGGTTCACGCTCAGTCATCCGTATTATTTAGTTTAAGACCATCTTCACAAGAAATTGTGTTGCCCAAGTGGGGTGCACCCTTCTACGTCAATCATCATTCAAGAAAATCTCAGACTCATCCAGAGGACAATCTTGGCAATAACTCAGTTAATGTTCTCAGTTGACTCTTAGCTTATGTTAAGTTCAAATAAATCTAACCAACAAAAAAAATTCTTTCTTTCAATATAGTTGAAGGTAATCTGAAAAATAGCAAAGCTAAAAATATCATTGGGAGAATAGCGCTTGGTCCTGTAGAGGCTCATTGCTCCAGTGAAGAAGGATGCTAGAGGGATCGGGGTGGGTGAGTGGGTGGGTAAGCACATTCTTAGAGGCAAAGGGGAGGGGAGATGGAATATGGGGCTTGCAGAGGAGAGACTGGGAGGAGGGACATTTAAAATGGAAATAAATAGAATATATATATATATATATATATATATATATATATATATATATATATGAAAGAAAACCAACAGATAAAAGAGCACATCCATAGAAAAGTTGAAAGATAAGGAAATGAAAGTTTCTCAGAAACTACACAAGTGATGCCCTGAATAGCAAAGATAATATTCATTTATGGAACACAGGCAGAAAAAAAAACATACTTCAAAATGTTGCCCTCACAATTTTCCATAAAATCTTTTTGTTTTGCCCAACTGATAGAGTTACATTGAGAAAAGAGTTTATAAGTTATCCTTAAAGGAAAACATATAAAATCTCAATGGAGCATACACATAAGAACCTTCCAAAGATCACGGCCACTTATAGCTTCCTATAGAAGTGCTCTGATAGGATGTTCTTTCTGAGGACACTATAGGAATTCTCTGTTCTTTCTCCCATATGAATTAGACAAGAACATACATCAACAAAATTATGAAGACACTGAGAATTCAGAACCCCCAAGACCTGCTACATGGACATTTCTCATGCATCACTAAAGAACAGTCTCCTTTAAATTGTTCTGCATTGACTCTCTTCTCCTTTTCTTGTTAAAAGAGCCTGGTTTTCCTAGCACAATCTTAGTCCTACCCCTTAGGGGTATATTTTCCCTCCTTGATGGAATCTTTTCCTCATCTTGATTTGAATCCCAACATCTAGGGGATGACCTTGAAAGAAACTGACAAGTCTTTTAACCCAAATGTCCAAATGAAAAAACAGCAAGCAGTAACGAATGTGTTTCAAGTACATACTGCAAAATAATTCAAAACAGTATGCTTGTCCATTCTCTCAAGGGGGAAAACTCCTAAAGATGATCTTTATTGCTCTTCCAAAAAAAGTGACTCTGACCACAAACATACAAAATTATGTGTCAAGTCAAAGAATACGGTTGCCATATTGATTATCGGCTAAATCTTTCCATTGACTACATTTGCATTCAGACAATCCTATAATAAGAATACTTTACCCCATGTATATTTTTCTCTCTGAAATGAAAACTGATTTGATTTGGGCAATTATATAACCTGCTTCAACAAAAAAAAATGCTTAAGGAGCTGTGTAAAAGCAAACTATTCTTCAAATCTTTATTTTTATTTTCATGCATCTTATTATTTCAGTATTTCAAATACAAAACAAAAGCATTGAATGTATTAATCAAAACTTGTTTTACAAAGAAATTTTTTCTCCTATGCCATTTACTAAGTATCAGAAAAGGGAGAAGGCACAGCCTGGAGGGATATTAAAAATGAATGAAATATCAACTCTTCAGTAAAATCTCTAGAGAATTGTAAAGTCAGCACCAGAGTCCTACAATTATTTGATGTTGGAAGCAAGCCTGAGAACCAGATTTTCCAGTACCATTTCAATATTGTTTTGACCAAAATACTAGACAGCATATGAAATATATCGTTACATAATAAAAGTTTCTTAGTGCCAGATTATTAACAAAGTTCACATCAAGTGTGTGATGGCCTGAAATATAACATCAAATTTCTCTGATTTGATCTGATTATACAAATACATATGAATAATGGATGAATATATACAAAGTATGTATATATATATATATATATATATACACACACACACACATATATATATATATATATATATATATATATATATATATATATACCCACGCATATACATCATATACATACACATACACACATATATACATATATTGCATTGGTTTGTTCACATATATCTTTCCTATACACATGTATCTCCTTTGTAATAATAATTCACTTAAATTTACTTAACTATTTGAATTCAATGAATCAATAATACATTATAAGTGCAGCGAATCATTAGATGCCACACAATGAATTTGGCACATGTTTCCTTGATTCAGTTATGTCACTGGGAGTTACGAATAGTCCATATGTGATTATAGTGACTCTGTAATTACAATAAAGCTCTTTCACATTAGAAAAAGGGCTACAGTGCATAAAATGGCTTTTTCTAACAATTTCCATATGTTATAATTGTACTTTCCAATTAAGTATTGTACTTGAAAGAAAAAAAATACAAAAATATTTCCTAATTTCAACTATAACTCAATATTTAGATAAAATTAACTGATTTTAATTTAGATAAAGTTAAATAGGTTTCAAGGAATAAATGCTTAGAGAACTGTGTAAAAAAAAATTGTGTGAATTCTCTGTATTTATTTCCATGCAAAGACCTAGAAAGTCTGTGGATATAATTCCTAGCCAGAGCAGCCATGCCCCAGGAATAAAATTCTTCTACAATTGAGAGAGTAATAATTGTTCATATATGTTCTAATCTATATAAAGGATCTTTTTAACCTTTATCTAGGCTACACCATTAACAGAAAATGCAAATTTAGAACCATCAGAAGAAGTGAGTTCAGCTCCTCCATACCAGTAATTAGCTTCTGGGAGCTCATTCCAAGTTGTTTTATAGTTAAAGTTAGTTAACTAAAGTCGGTTTGTAGTAGGAAGCAGCTATGTATATTAAAGTTAGTTAACTAAAGTCGGTTTGTAGTAGGAAGCAGCTATGTATAAAAGTGACTTCTAATTGAGGGGCAGGCTAAGTGATGATTCAGAGAAAGATTTGAAAGAATGAGTCAAATAGACCAAACTGTCACAAGAACAGCACAGGAAAGAGAGACAATCTAAAAAATAAAAAAAAAATAATAAAAAGAATCAGCAGAGGAAGAGAGAGAGATGGGACAGAGTGAGGGAGAGGTACTTTTACTGGAACAGTTTTTCAGAGACACATTGCAGGCAATAACACAATAAGCCATAAAATGAGAAGGAGCCAGAAGATTAGAACTATTTGTCAGAGTTAGTGTGAAGCCAAGCTAAGCAAATCAGTAAGAAGTCTAGAGAAGCCAGGTTGAATCAGTCAGCTTGGGACAGAGTTCGGACCATAACAGTTGAGCTAAACCAGCCAACCAGAGTTCAGAAAGAGCTAGAAAGGGTGCGTTCATCCACCAGTAAGTCTCTGAGACAACCAATACATATGGCAACTAAAAGTTACTTTTATATTCAAATTTCATGCCATAATAAAATTTGATGACAGAATATCTATGGTACATTTCAAGGAAACCACAGTAGTAAAATATGCATGGTTTATGGTGAGTCAAAATTGAAATTTCTTTTCTTTTTTAATTCATCCGTACTTGTTGCACATATCAGGACACGATCCTTCCAGTTTCCATCACCCCTCCCCCCCAGAGCTGACCCTGTGCCAAAAATTTCCTTTTGGATGGAAGAGGGTAACTTGTGAAGTAAAATGAAAATCTTATACGATCCACAAAACACATTCCTCTGGTAACAGAAGCTGTGAGCAGGCTGGGCAGAGCAGATTTTGAGGTAGGATAGTTTAAGGGGTAGTCCTATCTCCAGGGATGCTGTTCTCTTCACTAGTCGCCTAAGCTCTGGTGGGCTCTCCAGATACTGAGCCATCCTCATTTCTACATCTATTCCAAAATCATCAATTTGCTAAGGAAGACTTCAGAAGGATCATTTATTTGGTGCATCTTCATTGTCCTGCCTAGAATAAATACACATTTGTTCACATCTACCCTTGAAAAGATCACATGGCATTATGGCTCAAGTAACTTTGTCTTAAAGAAGTTTTACTACCATACTGCAGAAGATGCCCTTGATTTTAGCTCTCTATATCTAGGACTAGGAAGTTAAATGAATATTAATATAACTAAACATGTGCAGTAGTTAATAGTATACCAAGATTAAGTAATGCTGTATATTCATGAATGGTAAAATATTAATGCATCTACCCTAATCTGTATACATTTTTAAATTAATAGTGGGTCCACTTATATACTGTGTAACATTTGAATCTGCAGTGGACCATGTATAGGAAGGTATATGTTCTATAAAATTATTGCACCTAGTGACATTTTAGCTATCTTAGTTTGTGAGTGTGTAAGAATAAGATGTTAATGAACTTACTTCACCTCCTACCAGAGTTCATTGAACATAGTTCTGCCACTGAGGGAGACAAGACTGTGTGCTAGCTATAAAGAAGACTCAACCAAAGTTGATTCTGATTCATTGCACCCTACATTTATCATTTCCTCTGATTTTTCTTTCTTTGCTCTTTTTTATTTCTTTTATTTCTGTTGTTTTGATTTCTTGACTTATAGCCCAGCTGGCTTGAAATTGTGAATCTCCTGGCCATATCTGTCAGATTTATATATGGAGATCATTTAGAGTTTACAGAAGAGTAAGTAACATGTAGCAGGGAGTCTTTTAGCACTAAGTGTCAGAGAACAATATTCTATGGCTGGTTATCATCTGTACTGTACATGGATTGTCTCAGCAGAGGGATGGGTCAAGGAGAATGTGTACTCAAGCACTTTCATGGGGACACTCTCAATACAAAGATGACAAAGGTATCTTAGTTTACCATTGATTCATTTAACCTGCATGCAACTTCAAGATAAATTTAATAGCTGAGAATGTCTCAGGTAAATCTAAAGTATATTGTACTTCTCAAGAACACGAGAAATTATATAGTCACAACTTCCAAAAGAGAGTATTATGAGTGTTATCCTCAGTCCCCTCTCTGTCTGAAACTGGTCTTTCAATTTGTTTCTCTTTGTCTTAAGATTTCTCATGTCAGCCATCACTCTTTGTCTGATTCCATATACAATATTTATTCCTGACACCTTTAGATGTCCTCTCCTTTCCATTAAAGCAGACCAATCTTACTTCTACCCCTAAATCCTTTATGAAATAATTAATGCCTTTCTAGATAGAAGTGATTTTTTCTGAATTAGTTCATTCTGTGACATGTTCACTTCCAAATCTTGACATGCTTAAAATTTCTCTTCAGGGACTCCTTAATTCTTTAACTCTGATGAATTTTTTATAGCTTTCCTCCAACACACATCTAAGATAATTACTTTTAATATCTCAATGGTAGCAGCCCTTCCTCTAAACATAAAGATACAGATTGACCCACATTTTAGACTTAATCCCCCGTTCTCTTTTTTTCCACTGCAGTTAGAAATACACCCCTCCCTTCCGGTTTAATTAGCATTTCTAAATATAACTCTAAGTTTATAACAATGTAAATCCTTTCTGCAATGTGTCCTGCATTTCTAGAGAGGATGAGTGTGTTTAATCAAATGAAAGATTTTCAACATTTAAAATACAGCTTATTTTCTTGTATTTTCTCTATAACACAGACCTCCTTCTCCTTTCTTTTGTTTTTATATCCTGTGGGTTTCTTCTATATTTTCGGTTGTCAGACTAGCCTTTAACGGCTGAGCCATCTCTTCTGCCCAGAGTTTATGTCTCTTGAAAACTTCAGCCCATTATCAATCTTACCTCTGTCCTTCAACACCTACCATTAACTAGTAAAAATTATTGTCTCTCTGTCTTTCCAAATGGGGTAATTTGTCTTTTATTTTCCATATTTATCACCTGGTCTTAATTAAAATTCTTACCATTTCATGATAGCTTTATGAAAGAGATCACTCAATTAGTAAGTCTCCACCATTTCTTTTCCTAATGCTAGTTAGATCACATAACATACCTGATTGTCCACAGTCATACACAACTTTTATATTCATTTGTCTTTTTTAATGGTTTCTAATTTGATGAATATGAATATATTTGCATGCATGTTAAGTGTTCATGATATGTGTCTGGTGAGGCCAGAAGGGAGGGCTGGATATCTTGTGGCTGGAGTTATGGTCAGTTGTGAACCATCATGTGGCTTCAGAGAAGTGAACTCAGCTCCTCTGCAATAGTCTCTAGTGCTCTTAACTTCTGACTATATCCGTAGAACCCGCTTATCTTCTGAAATTGCAATTGCTTCTCCTACTCCCTAGCTTCTTGAACAAAGCCTACAAACATATATATATATATATATATATATATATATATATATATATATATATATATATATATATATATATATCTGCCACCAGGTCTACCTGGACCATGAAGAGTTCTAAGTCATCTTCTGTGTAATGTCATGTCTTACACAAGAATTTGGACAGAAAATCATATTTCATGACCAAGTACAAAATATATCTTTCTGCCATAGAGAACTGCAATTCACTGTGACGCATAAGAAACTCCTAACTCTACCTAAAGGACCAGCTTGTTCTGCACATAGGATGTCTGATGCATGCCTTTTGAGCACAAACACCATGTCTTCTTAAGCCTCCACTGTTTTGAATCAGAAAATATAACATATTTCTATATTAGTTATAATCTCTTTATTGCATAACAAACACAGTATGTGTTAAGTTGACTTTAGCTGAAGGTTACAATACTATTTATGAAGTGTAAGTTGTGTTTTCAACTACAAAACTTAAATTTTACATGTCTATATAGTGTAGCATTTATTTTTACTAATCTAGTAGAAAAATAATTCTGTCCCCATAATTTTTATTTTTACGTGCATGCCTGTGTGTTTTCATCTTCACATGAAAATCACATCTTCTTCTGTGTGATTCACACAGGCATTGCATTTTGCTTCTCAATCTCTTTTCTTATCAGTGAGTCATGAAAGTACCTGCCTTCTCGCTTGCACTGTGGATGTGCAAATATGAATGTATACTACGGTATGAATATAAGCTATGTTTGTATAAGTATACATAGAACCACAAACGGAAGCCTGTCTATGCAGCAATTTTTATATTGTATTCAATCTATTATATTTTTTTCACATGATAAGGAGCAGAAATTTTAAAACGAAAAAAGAGAATTGTGCCTCAAAATTTTCTGTGGAGTGCCAGATTATCTTTCTTTTCTTTCATTCTGCATAATGATCTCCAACTGTATTATCACAACGATAGGTAAAATGAATTTCGAGGAATTCTAAGTTAAATATGCAACCTTTAAAAGCTCTGATAAATTATATAAACTTTAATCAATGTATTTTCCTCTTTCTTAGAATTTCTTACCACAGTACAAATTCTCCAGTCAGCCGGTTTTAAATCCTCAGTGGCTGTCGAGGATACAAATGGTGCGGTGAAGAGTAGCAGTGTCCCCTAGTGGCGACATTCTATGTAAGTCCTATAAACAGTTTTTAAATCCCTCAAGTATTTCTATTACTCATTTGACTCTTCTGGTGGTAATTATTTCCTAGCAGAAATTGCAACAAATATGCAATTTTCTTCGCTGTCTATTCATTATAAATTTTATTAAAATATATGCAACCGTTAATTATTTTCAGAAATTTAATCACCAGGCTTGCTAATGTACAAACCTACTCCCAGGGATATGTCCGTTGGGTTACTACAATAACTGCCTTCCCGCATTTGCCAAATAAGATTAGACAGTCAGAATATCTTCAAACATATGAAGTAGTTTGTAAATTGATATTTTCATTTAATTTATCTGTGAAACATTGTAACTTAAGAAGAATAAAGTGTCCATGAAGGAAAGAAACTCCTGATAATAAATCCAAATATTTACCCCTATTACTTAGTCGCTTAGAATACATAAAGATATTCAAATAATAATTGCACTCTACAGGCTTACTTTCATATGAAGGAAAATAAGCCTATGTCTATTTGTAGTTTAATTCATTTAAATAAATATTTATGAAATATCAATTAGTTTCCTGGATGAAGAATTATGCAACGCTCATGAAATATATCACTCTAGAAATTATTTTGTTAAAACAATATCCCACTGTCTCACTGGGGTCCTAGATATTCATCAAATACCAACTTTATGGTGCCGAGAAAGAAGCATATGTACTGTGTTTCAGAGCATTTTGTCCATCAGGAGTACAATCTCGACTAATACACAGCTGCTTAATCTTAGTGTATCCACTTCTGTGATGTTTTAAAATACTTTGTGCTGTTTGAGGCATGTGAATATATAATGTGTATTTAATACATGTAATTGAAAATATTAAAAATAACTCATTCGAAGAGATATTGTAATGTTTAATTTACTAGACATGCCTTCAGACTACATAACTGGGTCCATGTTGTCTCGCTGGGATGACCCTAGTGTTCAGTCACTCTGAATATCTCCTTCAAAATCTGTTTCTAATCGTCCACTAAGAGCAATGGCATGAGAAATCGACTTTTCTGGAGCCTGCCTCTAGAATCTTAGAGAAAACAAATGTATGAAGCGTATGCGTTCTCAGGATTGCAGTCTTAGAACAGTAGTCGGTTGCCCTCGCCACATAATATCTTTTCTGAACCCTAACCTCACCTTTGTAAACACCATCTGTTTCAGCTTTTGGAGTTACCGAATTTGAGGGTGCTGTGCGTTTCTTAGTTGCATCCCTCTCCCTGTTTACATTTGTTCTTGCCTTTAGAGTTTATGGAAATGGCAGTTCTCTTGGTTTCCTGGAGACACTGTAATGTGATGTTGTAAACTGAATGAATTAAAAGAGAGTACCTTCATATCTCATATTTCTGATGGCTAAATTATGAAGCATAAATCTCAGTAGACTACAGGACCATGCAATGTCTTGGGGAAGCCCTTTGCTGTTTCTCGAGCTGCTCCTTCCGGTCTAGGTTTCCCCATATTATGACCTGTGTATGACTTCTCACCTTCAGTTCTTTGCGAAAGATGCTTGTCATTTGATTGAAAATCCATCAAATGTGTAGCCCAGGCTGGCCTTGAACTCGTGATCTTTCTGCCTCCTTCAGCAAATCCTACCGGTGTGCGCCACCACTACCAGCATTCGAGAGGTTCCTAGGTAAATGGATGGAACTAGAAATTATCATCCTGAGTGAGGTAAGCCAATCACAAAAGAACACACATGGTATTCACTCACTGATTATCGGATATTAGCCCAGAACCTTGAAATGCCCAAGATGCAACTCACAGGCCACATGAAGCCCATAAAGAAGGAAGACCAAGTGGGGGTGATTTGGTCCTTCTTAGAAGGAGCAACAAAATACTCAAGGGAGCAAATATAGAGACAAAGTGAGAGACAGAAACTGAAGGAGGGGCCGTTTCAAGACCACTCCACCTGAGTATATATCCCATGTGCAATCACCAAAGGTAGAGGCTGATGTGGAAGTCAGGAAGTGCATGCTGATAAGAGCCTGATATGGATATCTCCTCAGAGGTCTTCAAGAGTCTGACATACTCAGAGGCAGATGCTCACAACTAGCCATTGAACTGATCATGGGGTTCTCAATAGAGGAGTTAGAGTGAAGACTGAAGGAGAGCTGAAAGGATTTGAGGCACCATGAGGAGAGCCACAATACCAACCAACCACAGCTCCCAGGGTCTAAAACACCAGCCTGGTAGCACTTAGAGAGGGATCCAGGGCTTCAGTTGAATATGTAAGAGTGGAGGGCCCTGCTGGGCATAGGTGGAAGAAGAGAACCTTGACCACATGAAGGCTGGATGCCCCAGGGGGTGGGAATTTTGAGGGTGGGGAGGTGGGAGTGGGGGGGTGTAGATAGAGGTTACATCCACAGAGAAGAAGGAGGAGGGGTGAGGGGATTGGGGGTTCCTGGGTGGGTGGGGGATGGGGTAAGGGGACAACATAGGAAATGTAAATAAAACATCCAATAAAAAAAAAAAAGAATTTAAGCTCTTCGGTCAAAAGGAACCAAATTCAGATTTTGCCCTTCGATGTATGAGATATAATATCATCAGCAAATTATTTAACTTATCTAAGCTTCAATGACTTCATCTACAAAATAAAGAGTTTAAAACTAAAAAAAAAAAGGTGACTATATCATCTGTTGAAAGTAAACTAGCATAACTACGAACTACTTCTATTTGCCAATTCCAGCAGTTGAAATTATTTAATTTCCTTGAGATGATATGTAAGTCCAAAATAAATATGACACAGACATTTACTGTTTCTCACAGCCTTCCCAGAAAAGATTCATGGTGATAGGATGAACACTTTAGTCTGTCAGTCTTATACCCAAGTTAAAATGAATGCACAAAATATTTATTTGCCTCATATATTATCAAAGTTGTATCATATGTCTCTTTAGCATGTTTGAAATAGAGTTTAAAAATAAACATTTATTTGTTATGGATTTTTTCAACAACAACAAAAAAAAGAAAATCCATCAAATGGTTTTAGGATGTTTTTTTTCAATAATGCTTATGTTATTAAAGTGCATTTGGGAGTTCCACAGAGAAACAACTTTTGAGAGACCATCAGCTTGTGACAAGTAGAGCATAAACCTTAAAAATTACCTAAATCTTCTTTCCTAATTTTTGTCAGATCAGTGGGAAAGCTAACATAATTATCATTATTATCAAGTGTCATAGAATTACTACAGAAGTGATAAAGGCATTAAGTCTAACATGTCTAAACTTCTTAACACAATATAAAACAACTGGGGTACTTAGCCCTATACTAATGTGAACTAACATAAATGCCTACTGTAAATATTTATCACATTTTAAATATCTACCAAACCATTGAAAGGACATTTGTTTGACTTATTCACAGGGTTATTTTTAGTATTATTATATTTAAAACATTCTTTTGTCCAAAAAGGAACAAAAAATAATTCAAATTGCTTAAAATTCAATATAATGAACTATAAAGCAATTCAAATTCAAATGGACAATTTTGTTTACATAAGGTTATTTACCACATAATGAAACCAAACCTTTTCCTCTGAGCTTTTTAATCCATATATGAACTTCCTATTCAAATTCCCTACCAACTATAGTTGTTTCATAACTATTTTATTTGTAAGCATTCTCTTTCTATAACATTGGACAATGTATAAATGAACATATTTAAACACACAAGAA
Organism: Grammomys surdaster; assembly: GCF_004785775.1. Classification (NCBI taxonomy): domain Eukaryota; kingdom Metazoa; phylum Chordata; class Mammalia; order Rodentia; family Muridae; genus Grammomys; species Grammomys surdaster. Next base: position 5,739,080 of record NW_021620961.1, read on the forward strand.
ACTGGTCTCTTAAATCTGTACCTGGTCAATTATACCCAGAGAAATGTATCCCTGTGTAGTCATCAGTTAATGTTATATTCTTTAAAAAAATCATTCTTTGCCAAAGATATACACTCAAAAAAGAGTTCAATAAAGTTTTAATCCTGAATCCGGCACCAAAAGCAGTTTGCAACTCTGATTGTAATCCTTTTAACTTTTTAATTGTACATTAATTAACAGTTAATACAATTTATGGTACTACATTGTCCATGATTAGAAAATAATAACTCTATAGCCTTCTTATTTATTTATTTTTCTATTTTGATGAAAAAAATATCATGACAAAGCCAAATTATAGAAGAAGGTATTAAACAGGCTTATAGTTTCATAGAGTGAGATCATGACCATCATGGCAGAAAGCATGGCAGCAAGCAGGCAGGCATGACACAGGAACAGTATCTGAGAGCTTATATCCTGCAACAAGAACTATAAGGCAGAGAAAAAGCTAACACAGAATGATGCAAATTGGAATTTGAAACCCTAAAGCCAACTACCAGCAACACACTCCTCCCAACAAGACCACACCTCTTAATCCTTACAAAAGAGTTCCACATAATGAGGACCCAGATTTCATGCTAAGGAACTGTGGTGGTCATTTTCATTCAAACAACTGCACTTTCTATTTTATCCTTGTCTTTCTTTACATCACTATGCAAAACTTAATTACTTTAAAGTGTCAAATAGATTTAAAGATAACATTTTATGACCAAGGAGATATTTAATTTAAATATGATTGATTGACATTTCAGCATTTCAGTGTGGCAGATACAGTCGTTTGCATGACAATTATTTTGGAGAGATGTACATTTGAGACACATTTCCCTGAGAACACACAGGATACTCCACCTAGAGAAGAAAATGGTCTGAATGCTAATTTACCTTTCTCTTTCCTCCCAAAATCCAATCCCTTAGAATCAACCCTAGCTCTTTGGCATCTTCTGCAGTCTCCCCTTCTTCTCTGCCCCAAGTCCAGTGGAAAACATACACCAGTCCTTCAATCATCCTTCCACCAACTCATCATATTATACCAGATGACAACACCAGCATGAATTCCCTGGGAAGCTGCCAGCTAAGAATATCAGGGAAGGCCAGGGAAGCAAGCAAGACACAATGGAATAAATGGATAATTTAGCCAAAAAAATGTTATATATATATATATATATATATATAAAACTTTCAATAAAAATGTTAGAAAATTGTACTAAAGAAAGAGATATCTATCAAGGTAAAAGAATCATACAGAACATGAAACAGAATGAACCAGGAAAGTAATTTCTCTGAGCACATAATAATCAAAACACTAAATATAGAAAAGAAAGGGAGAGTATTAAAAGCTGAGGAGAAAGACTTTATAACATCTCAAGATAGATCTATTAAAAAAAACAACTTCTTAATGAAGACTCTAAAATCTAGAAGGACAGTGACAAATATTTAACAAACTCAAGAGTCCATAGATGTCAGCTCTGAATACTATACCCAACAAAACATTCAGTCACAATAGATGGAGAAAATGAGACATTCTGTGATAAAACCAAAGTTAAACAGTCTATTTACAAATCTAGTCCTACAGAAGGCATGATAAGGAAAACTTCAATCTGATGAGGTTAACTATACCCAGGATACACAGGAAAAAAGTAATACCAGACAAGCAAATCAAAGAACAGGAAATACATACACCACCACCACCTCTTAAAAACACAACAATAAAAAAAGAAACAGGAATCAACAAACACTACTCATTAATAACACTCAACATCACTGGTCTCAATTTTCCAACAAAAACATCCAGACTAACCAAATGGATAAAAAAAAAAAAAAAAAAAACAGGGCCCATCCTTCTATTGAATCCATGAAATGATATAATGATATTATATCATTAATATGAATGATAAACACACCTCAATATCAATGATAAAAGGATAGAAAAAGATATTCTAAGATAATGAACCTAAGTAGCAAGCCAGTGTAACCTTGGTGGATCTATGGATTGTAGCTTGTTTATCTTTGTCTTAACAATAAAAGAAAAAAAAAGATTCTTGTTTCATTTATGATTTGGAAGATTAATACTGGAGGCTTCAGCCTATGGTATCCTAATCTATTCTTGAAAGTCAATATTCTGTGGTTTCTAAGGTCTCTTAAGAACAGAGGTGTGTAGCGATGGGAGATAGGGAACTGGAGGTAGCTAACAGAAAGTCACAGACACCAGGAAAGCAAGAAGTTCCGAGGGACCCGTTGGGATTGACATACCCAGCAAAGGGGAGAGAGAACCGGTAGGTTCCATATCCAGAGGATAGGCACAGATCCGGTTGAGGGATGGGGTCACCCACTCTTCTCAAAATTTTAACCCAGATTTGTCCCTGTCTAAAGGAAATACAGGGACAAAGAATGGAGCAGAGACTGAAGAAAAGGCCATCCAGAGACTGTCCCACCTGGGTATCCATCCCATATTCAGCTACCAAATCCAGTCATTATTGCTTATGCCAAGAAGTGCTTGGTGATAGAAGCCTGATATGGATGTCTCCTTAGAGGCTCAGGCAGAGCCTTACCAAGACGTATGTGGATGCTTGCAGCCAACCATCGGACTGAGTATGGGGACCCCAATGAAGGAGTTAGGGAAAGGATGAGCTGAAGGGGTTTGCAACCCCATAGGAAGAACAATATCAACCAATCAGACACCTCCCTGCCCAGAATTTCCAGGGACTAATCCACCAACCAAAGAATCCACATGGAGGGACCCATGATTCTAGTTGCCTTTGTAGCAGAGGATGGTCTTATCAGACATTAATGGAAGGGATGGCCCTTGGTCCTGTGAGGGCTTGATGCCCCAGCATAGGGAAAGGCTAGGGTAGTGATGTGGGAGTGGGTGGATGGGTGGGTGGGCAAACACCCTCATAGAAGCAGGGGTCAGGGAGTGAGGGGGGATTTTGGAGGGGAAACTGGGAAGGGGGATAACATTTGAAATGTAAATAAATAAAATAACCAATAAAAAATTTTAAAAAAGAACTATTTCACCTTTGTGTTCATTCCAAAGATTTCTAAAGATTCAAAGGTAACATTCATAGTCTCTCTCCCAACATTCAAAGGTCATATCCAAAGATTGAGGAGAATCACTGTAAGAGCCAGGAGCAATAGATGACCATAAACAAACAAACAAACAAAAAAAAAAGTGGTTCCCAGACATGACAACACAGTTACATAGTGATTGTGACAGTGTACATAAGAACTGTGCAAGTTCAAGACAGCACAAAATCCCAGCAGAGAAAGAGGGAATGTGCAGGCTTGCCTCTACTTAAGGAAATATTGGCAGTTGATATCTGTTGAAAGAGGAAGAGTACTTTTTAGAGGTGTGGTCCCTGGTAAGTTGAACACACTACAGAAGACCACTACACACTTAAGGGTGTATGTGCAGCACAAATAGTACTAGATGGATTTTTGAAATGAGAGTAAAAGTTAGGTGGATAAGAAAGGGGACATGGATCTAGGAAAAATTGGACAAATTTAGGGGTGAATATAAGCCCTATCCCCTACTTGTCCACAAATACTTAGTCTTGACACTAAAGATGGCATCAATTACCTAGTTGATTACATATAAATCTCCTTGTATTAATACAAGGTATGAGTGTATGAAATTCTCAATGATTTAACAACAGTATTTTTTTAAGTTTTATGTTTGCAGCCCTTAAACTGCCCTTTTTCAAGGGAAAAATTTGACTATCACTAAGCTGAGTCTGAAAGCTGAAGCTTACAGAAATGACCACACAGAAAGGAGAAAACATTACAAAGATACCACAGCATTCCCATTCAGAAGGCAGCTAATATTTGGTCTATATTTGATTCATACATATTGAATACACAGGTTCAGACATTTCTTGTACATTCATATTCATCAAGATGTCTGCTGAAGACTGACAAAATATTAAATAGTCTTTAAGTATTTCAGCACGAGGCTGCACTCTACTGTTTTACAGAGTTTTTGTTTTGTTTTGTTTTGTTTTTCTACTTGCTAGCAAGGAAGATGCCATATGGTGCTGAAGTCATTAAATTCCTCCCAACTGGACATGAGAGTTAACTTCATGCTGGATTCCTTATTTGCAAAGAAATGTCTGTTTAAGAAATTATTTACAGAGATGCGTAAACACAAGGACCTTTATATACATTCAAGGGGGTGATTGATGTCATCTTTAAATGTCAACAATAAATATGTGTGAACAACCATGGGACAGGGATTTCCTGACAAGTCAAGGGTGTGACTTGTCACAGAGTGTGCCTGTATTTTTACTTTTTAAAAATTATTTAGTATGTGAAACTGACCACATGGAATATATTATTTTCTGGGGAAATGAATACAAGACATTTTATAATATAAATATTCCTAGATTCTGTTTTTTAAATCTCATGTATATTTTACATTCTCCTCACTGTGAAAAGAAACAAATTCAAATGCCAGCCAAAAAAAAAAACCCTGTAATTTCAGATATTTGTAAACTTACATATTTATACACAATTTCTCCTGGGTGCAGTCACCATGAAAAATAATTTGCTTCTGCATTTCATAGGACTGGTGTGATGTGTGCATGCTCCTAATTGGTTCTCACTATTGACTGAAAATTAATAATTTTCTCTGTTTCTCTTCATGCACATACATTGAGATAATCTTTATTTAATTCCAAGTGTTAATTATTTGAGTTATCCCATTCCTACCTTGAGATCTATATTAATTACAACATAGACACTAAAAATATTTTATTGAATTGTTAATGAAGCTAACAATGATGAACCTTATCATTTGTTTCTCTTCAAGCAATGCTCCTGTGCAACTTTAGATCTTGAACAAGTAGCTCATTCTTTGTGGATCAAGTCCCTAATTAACAAAAATACATATTTTTGTAAAAACACTTTTGTACGCTTCAACTTTATAGCCTTCAATAAAAAAATGTAAAGGTATAATTTTATAAATTCACCCTAAGACACTTAATAGATATTTGATCTTTGGAAAAAGTATTCAATATTAAAAGGTACTTTTGTCTTCTTCAAAAGTGCAATGGGAAACTGTATCATTATCACAAGCACATAAAATCAAAGGTCCAGTGATCATTCTAACTAGGAGTCACAGCTGCACTAGTTAGCACCATGCTGAAGGCTAATTGGTTTGGGAAAGCAACATTTGAGCATAACCACAAAGTGCAAATGATGTATAATGACCAGTGAGACAAGCCTCATGTATAGTTGTTCCCACTGTTTAGCTGTAGTTATTAGTGGATGCATACCTCCTGCCTCCAGCAACATCAATGTCTCCAGAGCTCCTGATCCCATTTAATTTCCATTCACTGCTTGCCCCACTGCCTGAAGCTGTATAAATACATCCCAGAAGAATTTGTTCCCATAAATTATTGTAGTAGTTGTAGTTACAATTCCATGACACATCAGTGCTGCTACAAGAAGAGAGAGAAAAACCAGAAATTCACCTCATGAGTTATGCAAGTAAGACACAGTACAACAAGGAGAAAACAACAAAAGGTGCTTCTAATCTATAAGAGGATTATTTGACATCTAAGCTGTTATTAGTTACACAGTACAATAATAATGCTTTTATGATGTTTCTGAACACTGTGTGCGAAGTGATTTTTGTAAGGATGAATATTTTTATGTTAAACTTTCAGAGTGACTAAATGGTTAGAATAAAATAACAGAAGTGGAGAACTAGATTAACTATTTCAATCTGCAATTGTAACAAACTTGAGACTGAGAAGGCTAGTTTTCCACTTAGAATCAGCTTGCTAAATATTTATCCTACTGTTAGAAATTATTTGTGAAATAAGAAATTTTCATCAGTTAATTGATAATGCAATAATGCTTGAAAAGCCTTATACTCATATATCAAATACTGTGATAATTACTATGACTGATACAATTTAGAAGACAGATAATATCACACAACCATGTTATTCTACTATTGGAGCAACTAAAAGGCCTTATCTGGAGACTTCGGTGAGATCCTCATAGTCAGAGAATTTATATTCCACTAGATCTAAACACAGTTGTGGCAAAAGTACAAAAATGTATGTTCTTAGTATCTCAATTATCAAATAATCTCTCTTGCTTCCTGTCTTGCATTCTCAATGAAGATAGTCATCACTTTATATTTAATATTTTAGCATGCTTATTTTTCAACAAAGGACCTTTGTTTCTTTTCCCTCATTATACTCTGTTTTTCCTTTGACAGACTCTATTTTTTTTAAAGATGGGGATTTTAGCTTATGCTTGGTTTCGGCTAATGTAATAACTTATACCTTATAGTAAGTTTAACATTCACAATGCTTAGTTAATTGGTATTTATATGTGATTTATTGTTCAGGGCTTGTCTCCACTATCCCAATGTGATGTATCTACTAAGACAGAAGATTGCTTCACACACTTGATTTGAATATATGCACACTGACAAGTAAAGTGATAATACACAGTAAAATACAAATAAATAATAACAAGAGAGAATAATGATGTAAAAAGTCATCTAAGAAATAAGGAGGTATAAGTTTATACAAAAAGTGGAAAGAAACCCTTTACCAATAAACCAAGAGTATACATAAGAAAAATTAAGTATGATTTTTTTTAAAAAGGTGTTCTTTGTAATTTAATGGAAGAAATTTATGGATTATTTATAAAGCAAATATTGTTTTACTTTAAGTGAAGTAGATAGGCAAGAATGTCAGCTAAAAGTGGGATTTCAAATATCACAGACCATATCCCTTGGAGAAACTGAAATATTAAAATAGCCACAGAAAGATCAAGAAATAAAGTTCAACAGGTATCAATTCTCTTTCAAGAACCACTGAGAAAATAACAGATGATGAACAAGAGTGTGGTAGCAGTTCAAAGATCTCTTCTGAATTTTCTCTCTGAGTACAACCATCCACAGTGTTAGTAACAAAGAAGATGGACATCCTGATTCCATAAAAACTCAGGGCTCTGATTTTCTCATGTAGAGGAAATCAAAGGATGCAGAACGCTAATGAAAATGAAGGATTTGACCTTGACACTGAAGGTCAAGCTGCTCTCTGAGGAAATCTGCACTGGCTTTAAGAATGGAAAGGCAGGAGTTTGTAATGAAAGAGCTACACATTAAATTTAAGATAAGAAAGACAGCAGCCTAGATAAAAAAGAAAAGGCCAAAGTTGGGATCGTTTCAAAAGGTGAGCAAACCAAATTGAGTGCTGATAATTATGAAGGATTCTGATAACAGAGTACTCAATAAGTGTTACTTAAGCGTCGTGAGCCAATCTAACATACAAACAGTACAAAGAAAAGAGAAAAAAATGGTGACTGTCATTGCCATTGGATAGACCTCACTGTTTTCTTTTTTCCTTATTTTATTTTATTTTTTATTGGATATTTTATTTATTTACAATTCAGATGTCATCCCCTTTCCCCATTTTCCATCCTTAGAACCCTCTATCCCATCCCCCCTCCTCTTTTTTGCTTTTATAACATTTTAATTACATGCAAGTACTAAGATCAGTTCTAGGATGAGGAACTAGCAGTACAATAGATACAAATAGTCAAGAAACAAGCAAGACAATAAACACAAATAGTCAAAGAACAAGCAAGGCAATAAAATTATGTGATCATTCCCTGATCACTGTTTCTAAGGGCTTATCAGGATGACCAAAATATCTGTGCCAATTTCCCTGTCCTAGCCCAAAGTCATTTTCATGTCTGAAAGCTACTTTCTTGTTCTAGCCTAAAATTTAGATTACTGCCTGAAATGGGCCAAGCAGCCCATTTCCTTGTCCTTGACTCATGTCAGATTCTTGCGGAGCAGCCCCAAAGGCTCTCTGCCTCTCCCCCTTTTTTATTTCATTAACAAGACTGACCCTGTCTTAGGTCGATCTGACAAGAATGCCTTCCTTACTTTCTGAGAAATTACTGAGTTATCATGGGCAGAAATATCACGGGGTATGAGCCTCATGGAAAAAACTTCACTATGGAATTGTATGGAAGTTATTTATAAGTATAAATGAACCAGGGCACAGAGCGCAGTGATACAGGGCTTACTTAACATATGAAGCTCCAGTTCAAACTGAAAAAATACAAAAGAATAAAACAAAACAAACACAAGAGAAAACAGAGGCCAGAAGAAAGCTTCAAGTGAAATCAAAGGCTTTGTTGAATATAGAAAAACACTAGTCATGATATCTAAAGGAAATGCTCTTGTTACTAGACAGCTGGATTCAATTAAGAGGATAATATTAGTTTTATATGAGGGTTTCCAAACACTGTAGTATCTTGATTTAAGTTGAATTTGTTGTTGTTGTTGTTGCTGCTGCTGCTGTTGTCATTGTTGTTGTTTTGGTTTTTGCCTTTTTTGTTTTGTTTTGCTTTCTGCTTTTTTATTTAAAATTAAATATGTTCCCAAGGACTAGAAAAGCGTATTATCAGAGAGTAAGAAAATTGAAGCAGGCATTGAGCCAGAAGGGATATCAAGAACCATGTGGCTGTGTATACATAACCCACCAAACAATATCAGTTCGTGACAAATACTATGGAATTCCTTTAATGAGGGTTATGTATTAAAAACCTGAAACAAGCTTGGGAGTAGTGGCACATGTCTTCAGTCCCAGCACTCTGGAACATAGGTAGGTAGATCTCTGTGGATTTGACGTGTGGCAGGTCTACAGAGTGAGTTTCAGGACAAAAAAGGTTACACAGAGAAACCCTACAGGATAGCTAAAACAATGTTGTACAATTGAAGAACCTCTGGAGGTTCATTTTATACTGTAGAGAGCAATAGTTGTAAAATTCACATAGTATTAGCATAAAACAGAAAGGTTGATCAATGAAGGGGATTGAAGAAACATAAATAAATTCACACACCTATGACACCTGAATGTTGATAAAGCAGCCAGAAATATACAATTTCTGGCTGAAATTGAAAGAAAAAAGAAAGTATCTTCAACAAATGATGCTGATCTAACTGGGTGTCAGCATGGAGAATAACACAAACAGATCCATATCTATCATCCATTCTGTAGGTTACCAGTTTGTCCTTTTGACTGATGTCTGATATCCAAATATATAAAGAACTCAAGAAACTAGACACCAACAAACTAAATAAAAAATTTAAAAAATAGGATACTAACCTAAACAGAGAATTCTTAACAGAGAAAACTCTGATGGCTAAGAATCTCTTAAAAAAAAAAAAAGTTCAACATCCTTCATTATCCTGGAATAGGTTATCAGAAAATCAAAACAACTATGTGATTCCATCTTACACCTGTTACAATGGCTAAGTTCAAAGATACAAGTGACCTTCATGAGGATGTGGACAATGGGAACACACCTCCATTGCTGGTGGGAATGCAAACTTATATAGCCACTTTGGAATCAATATGATGAGTTCTCAGAAAATTTGAAATCCTAGACATATATCCAAAGGATACTCTACCACACCCCAAGGACATTTGCTCTACTATGTTCATAGAAGCTTTCTTCATGTTATCTAGAAACTGGAAACAACCTAGATGCTTCTCAACTGAAGAATGATTTTTTTAAAAATGTAGTACATTTACACAATGAAGTATTACTTAACTACTAAAAACAATGACATCATGAAACTTGCTGCCAAATGTAACAAAACAAAATCACCCAGAATGAGGGAACCCAGACCCAAAATAACAAACATGGTATATATATATATATTCACTTGTAAGTGAATATTAGCTGTAAAGCAAACCATGTTACACTCAACAGACTTAAAGAAGCTAAATAATAAGGAGTGCTGAAGGAAGGATGCATGAAACTCACTAAGAAGCCTTAAAGAATAGACACTGCAGGTAGATGGGGAAAGAGGACTCTAATGGGGTGGTAGATGGGGATGGGAACAGGGGGAATCAGGTGTGGGGATAAGGGAGAGCACTTGGAGAGATATTTGGAAATGGGGTTGGGGCAGGGACATTTCTGGGATAAGCTAGAAACCTGGGGCAATGGAAACCTCCAGGAATGAATGACAATGACGCTAGCTAAGACTGCTAGTGATAGGGGATATGGAACCTGAACTGGCCATCTCCGATATCCAGGAAAGACTTCCAACAAAGAGATTGGAACACCAACCCAGCCATACAATCTACAGTTTCCCCTGCCTACCAGATCTGCTGGAGTAAAGGTGGCACAGAAAGTGTAATAGCAGTCATCCAATGACTATTGCAGCTTAAGATCCTTGCTTTAAATGGGAGCCCACCTCTGTCACTTCCTGGAGGCCCAGAAACTAGAAATTGGATAGTTCAGAGACCTACTAGAGGACAAAACACAAAGGAAACAAATCAGTGACAAGATACCGAATGATATTCTGCTATACTCAGATTGTTATCTAGCCTTATTATCATCAGAAAGGCTTCACCCAATAACTGATGGATAGAAATGTAGTGACTCACAGCCAAACATTAGTCAGAGCTTGAGCAATCCCACAGAAAGGGGAGAAAAGGACTGTAGAAGCCAGGGGGTTCAAGGATAAACACAAGAAATTTCACAGAATCAAGAAAACTGGGTTCATAGTGGTACACAGAGACTCAACCACCAACCACAGAACCTGCATGTGACTAACCTAGAGACTCTGCACATATGTCACGGTTGTATAGCTTGCTTCTCCTGTGGGAATCCCAACAGGAACAGACGCTGTCTCTGACTCTGTTGTCTGCCTTTCCATTTATTGGATGGCCTTGTGTAGCCTCAATAGAAGAGGAGGTGGCTAGTCTTACTGCAACTTGATTGCCATGGCTGGTTGATATTCATGGGAGGCCGTCCCTTTTCCAAAGAGAAGGGGAGGAGGAAAGGATGGGATGGGCAAGGGAGGAGGTGGAGGTGGGGATTGGAAGGAGATGAGGGAAGTAAAACTGTGGTCAGAATAAAAAATAAATACATTTTTTGAAAAACCTAATTGGGTATACTATGTGTCAAATATGACAAATTTCTTCTGGTAACATTAAAACAAAAATAAAAGAGCATCAACTGCCACCTATCATACAGTCTATTAAGTTCTAGCCGCTGTAATGAGATCAAAGAAAGAGGAAATAAAACTCATTATTCAGTGAATTCTGTGACTACAGCATCTATTTATCAAATGTTCTGGAAACAAGATTTATCAAGAACAAGTATGTAACCATCATTTATGACGATAAAAAAAGGAAATTTTTGAAATACTGTTTTTACTAGAAACAAAGTCCAAAGATTATGAAGTGAATAATACTTATGTAAAAATTCTATGCTAAGTCCTAAATAACTAAGTAAATGAATTAATTCTTTATGAAATGGCTAGTCTTATTCTGCTATCTTATTTATAAGTAAAATAGTAAGTAAATTTGAAAGCCTATAAATGAACACACAAACTAAAAATTTTTTTAAATACTAAAGAAAACAACACAGAAAGATATGTACTACAGTGTTTGCTAATAAACAATAGGAGGTAAGATTATGTTGAATGACATAGATAGCTTTATCAAAATATATACTGGATACAGAACACAACACAGAAACACATTCATCCTTCTACAACAAGCTTTACAGCAAAATCAAAGTTGTGTTGTTCAATTGGAAATACAACTGGAATTTCTATAAATTGATCTCTACCCCATATAATATACAAATATACTATATATGCATACATATACACATTTATATACATACATGTATTGTGTGTGTACTATACAAACTCATATATTTAAAAAAGAAGGAAAATATGGATGAATTAAATTAACACATGTGTAATTAAACACATCTTTGTGAGTGAGAAGTCAAGGATTTAGGATAGAATTAGCTTGTAGCTCATTTTCTCCTTTTAATGGGGATACAGGAGAAAGCAATAATCTAATCAAATCCCAGTGAAATTATGGTTGTGAATGAGTGCTGGCAAAAGGCTTTGTGAACATTTCATGTTGAATGTACAGGAGAAAGAAACCTACTGAAAGAAATATATAGCATTTGTAAAGTAATGTTTTAAATTCCAGGCATGGCTTTCTTCTGATCCTTTGAGATTTTGTTAAATTTTTAAAATGTGCCATGTTGCACCTCCTGCATGACAAGAACTCTGAATTGACAAGACATCAAATTCCTTTTAAGATTAGATAAGTATATGGTGGTAAAGTAACAATAGGATAGTGGACAAAGTGAGAATTAATTAAAAAGGTAAGCAGTCATTTTCACAAATTGCTAAAAATAATGATGAGAAAGGGAGGGCAAAGAGTAACAACATACAGGCTTAATAACATTTAACCCTAAGGGCTACTTAACTAACCTAGTTCATATATCATTGAGGCATGTATACTTTGACTTTTCCAAAGCTTGTTTGGTTCCCTAAAGAGATGTGGCCTGGAGATGATTGGGCAACGCTCCATGAGTACCAGATACATTTGATGCTTGGACCTGATTTTATGAGTGTCCTTCCATGGTGACAAAAGTAAGAAGGGAACAACCAAACTGTATGGTTTTAGAATAAATGCAAGCATTTTAATTTGAAAAAACAAAAGCAAAAACAAAAGTCTAAACAAGTGAGATGACTATCAACCATCATACAATTATTTCAAAGAAAAACAAAATAAATTGAGATGCAGAGATTTTTTTTCTATTTTGATCATCTGTATATATTGAGAAAAATACATGCACCAATATACAAAAAGAGGACAAATAACTAGAGTATTTGTGTTTTCTACTTTCTAATAAATTTTATGTTTCCTCACAGATGTTATGTTTTACAAAGATATTAAAAGACATGCTCTGTATTGCAAAATTATCATGTCATAATTGTTAAAAAAACAAACCCTTAGCATTGGAACAAAAGAGTTAAAGCACAAGCATTTGCTAAATCATGAGAATATAACTGAGAATATAACTGTTTTATTTGAGAAATATCTCGACATCTAGGGAACCTATCTACCTTTTTGGAAAAGTAATAAAAATAGCAAGAGAAAGTACTATTACCTGTAATCATGTTTACTCTTTGAAAAGCATATGTGCTCTGAACTTTAGTATGTTTGATCAAAATTAAATGAAACGACATTTCATTTAATGAATTTAATGACTTCTAAAGGGAATTAAAAGCTATGGTTTAACGTATTTAATAGGAAATGCAAAAACTCATATCAACGTCAGTAAGTTAGGATTGTGATTTCTTTGAAAAGTTTAGCTGGGTAATATAGCTAACAGTTCTAATCACAGCTATAGGAAAAGAACTTGCCACATGTGACCTAAGATTTTCGGAACGATCTGTTCCTATGGGGGAAAAAAGAGGCAAAAATAAAAATACTGCTTATCAGACACCTTGTAAATAAATGGATGAATGTTAGTATATGCTGGCACATTACAATAATATTAGTTAGGAATGAGAGAAAGGGCATGTGAGCTAAATCTAGAAGAGTGTGACATGAGAGAGACATAGCAGGCCGTGGGATATCAAGTTGGAACATAGGATTGATTACATGCTTGCATGCTCACACTGGGGGTGGGAGTATTATAGTACGAAACTCCCACAGGCAGAGTTCAAATAGTTTGCTAGTATAGAAGAATCATATTTATAAACTTCCTTGAGTGGGTAGTTAGTTTGGGAGTTTTAAGAAGATGGTAGAAAATAAAAAAGAAACGCATTGAATAATATACAAGATTAAAATAGTCTTTACTATGGGCTTAGAAAATGGCCACAGAAATATAGCACTTAAAGCTAAAAAAGTGCCACTTTTATCCTACATCGTCTACAACTACACTGTCAGTTAAAAAAAATAAATGAAATAATGTAAAATGTTAGTAAATTATTAGAAAATAATCATTCTAATATATAATTATTTTAAATATTTTGAGATATATTACTTTCTTTCTTTCTTTTCTTTTTTTTCTTTTTTTTTTTTTTTGGTTTTTGAGACAGGGTTTCTCTATGTAGTCCTGGCACTCACTCTGTAGACCAGGCTGACCTTGAACTCAGAAATCCACCTGCCTCTGCCTCCCAAGTGCTGGAATTAAAGGCATGCGCCACCACTGCCCGATGATTTATTACTTTCAAAGTATAATCTATAGTGGCATAAATGAAATGGAAGATTTTATAGACAGATACCACTACTATAGTTAAATCAAGTTCAGGTAGAATATCTAAACAGCTCCATAACCCCTAAAACATAGAAGCAGTCACTAAAAATCTCTCGGCCAAAAACAGCCCAGGTCAAAATGATCTTAGTGAAAAATTATACCAGAGTTCCAAAAAAGAGCTAAAAACAATACTCCTCAAATTATAGAAACAGAAGGAACACTACCAAATTCATTCTATGAGGCCACTGTCATCCTGACACCTAAACCAGATAACGACTCCACAAAAAAATAAAATTAAATTAAATTTTAAAAAAGGGAACTTAGACCAATTTCTCTTAGTAATATCCACTTGAAAATACTCAAAATTTTTTTCTCTCAAAATGAATCAAAGAACACATTAAAAACATCATTTGCCAGAGATGCAGAGATGGTTCAGTATATGAAAAATCATCAACATAATCCACTATATAAAAAAACTGAAAGAAAATCAGATGAATATCTCATTGACCTGGAAAAATCCTTTGACAAAATCTAACATCCCTTCCTGTTAAAAGGCTTGGACAGATCAGGGATTCAAAGTAGATAGCTAAACATAATAAAAGCAGTATACAGCAAGCCAATAGTCAACATAAAATTAAATGGAAAGAAACTAAAAGTAATCCCACCAAAATCAGAGACAAGAAATGCAAAGCTGCCCACTCTCCCTACCTATCCAACACAGTACTTGAAGTGCTAGGTAAACAAGTAGACAACAAAAGGAGATAAAGAGATACAAACTGGAAAGGAAGAAGTCAATGTATCAATATTCTCAAATGATATGATAGGATGCATAACCAGCCCCCAAAATGCTACAGAGAATTCCTACAGCTAATTAGCAACTTCAATGAAGTAGCTGGATCTAAAATCAACTCAACAAAATCAGTAATCTTCCCTTACACAAATGGTAAACAGGCTGAGAAAGAATTTAGGCAAAGACCACCCTTCGCAATAGCCACCAATAGTATAATATATCTGGTGTAATTCTAACCAAGCAAGTGAAAGATCTGTATAACAACAAGAACATCAAGTTCTTGAAGAAAGAAATTGAATATATCAGATGAAAAATCTCCCATGCTCATGGATCAGTAGGATTAACATAGCAAAAATAGTTGCCTTACCAGAAGCTACCTTCACAATCAATGAAATTCCAACTCAATTCTTTAAAGATATTGAAAGAGTAAGTCTCAACTACATATGTGTGTGTGTGTGTGTATGTGTGTGTGTATGTGTGTGTGTGTGTGTGTGTGTGTGTATCTCCCCAGGAGAGCTAAAACAATCCTGAACAATAAAAGAACTTCTGAAGGAAATCACCATCCCTGCTCACAAGCTGTGCTACAAAGCAATAGTGATAAAACCTACATGATATTGGTACAGAAACAAACAGGTTGATTGATGGAATTGAATCAAAGACCAAGAAATAAAACTACCCTAGTCCCACGGGGTGGTGAACTGGTATCAGAAGACCTGGAAGAGAGAACTGGGGGCGAGGGTATGAAACAGACAGCAGGTCTGGAAATATGATCGAGCTGTCAAATTTCATTTTTTCCACATGGGGGTTATATACACATAGAAGCAGGATATGGGGAGGGGTATGATTTAGGGTCTTCTTTGTTCTGGGGAGTACAGGTGTTCTCTGGGAGAGTCTTTCAAAACAGGACATTGGCTTGGTGAAAAGTTCACAGAAGAAACAAGGTGGAACAGGTCACTATGTACCTGTCCATAAGATCTATTCATTTATTCTTACCTAAGTTAGTACTTTCCTACCAAAGCTACCTGCCCATAAGATGTATAGCTATCTGTTCTAGGATTAGTACTTTCCCACTGAGACCAAGAATTTGTATCAGTAGGCACATATGGCTGACTTAGGCCATTAATGTATAAGCAAGGTCGCTCCCAACATAAACCCACACACACCTTTCATTTTTTGACACATTGATAATTTACAACAATTGCAGTAAATATAGAATATAATATATCATATGTATGCCTACTTCATATAAAGATTTGAGAAGCCACAGTTACTATAAGGCCGAGCTGAGCTTCAAATCTTGATATCAAAACCCTTATTTCATTATATTAGTCATTTCTTGAGGCTTGCTTCCATGACAAATTTCTGACACTGAAGAATTTCAGATATATTGGGTTCAATTAATAGAAAGCATGGATGACTTATGAACTATATCACCCTACCTCTCCTTGGTGACTACCACTTCTTCTAACATCTGGGAAGATTTTGCAGGGCAAAGCTTCTTACGATCAGCAGGATTCATGCAGTATTTTCAAAGAATGTCCAAACTGAAAGCATGAAGTTTTATAGTACAAGGATGTAGTAACTTAATTTTGTTAGCAAAAATGGTTTGACTGTAATGGTACCTATTTTGAATAATAAACATGTGTTTTGAGTTAGATATAAAGGTTTGAAATTGTTCTAAAATCATCCTTTTGCACTAACCTAATATTAATAAATCACATACTATAGCAAATACACAAACTATTCTTCAAGTCATAACTTATTAATGCAACAATATTTTATTTAAGCCCTGTAACCTTGTAGCCAAGAATTGTGACAATATAGACAAATGAAATCCTTATGCCCTGCAGATATGTACATACAGTGTATATCCAGGCAGTACTGTAGTATTTCTTAAACAAGATGAATTAAAATATTAATTAAAATCAATGAGTTGCTGATAAATATGAATAGTAATTTTGCTTCATTATAAAATAGTTTGTCTATTTTCATCAAGAAAAGGTATTTCATGTTTGTTTTTTTATCAAGTTTATTAAACAATGAATGAAAAATTACTTCCTTATCTTTCATTTTATAATTTGATTTATAGAAATATTTATCTTTCCAAAAAAGATTTGATATATATTTTCTGCCACAATTCTGAAAATAATTCAGTGAAGGAGAATTCAGAGAGTCCCTTGGTGCAGCTAGGTACCATAACGTAATATTAAAATACGGAACATACTGTATCATGTCAACCAAAATTTATAATTCCAACGTAGGACATCATTTCTCACCATGCTTTAAAGTCCTGACTCTACCACTTAATAGAGATGAATGCTGGGAAACATGCTTCAGATTTTATAGTTTTATATCCCTAATTTCTTTCTTTGTATATAATTTTAATGTTATTTGAATATTCCTTTAACTCAGATATACATATATTACATCAGACACTTCTTAGGCACACATTACAATATAATTCTCATTAGTAATTATCTTATGCTACCAATCACCTTATAATTAGTGTAGTATTTGCATATTATTGTCAATAAAACTAAATGATACTTAATAGATATTGATCATAATTTTATGTGACTGAATAAATGCCTGTACAAAGTTCATAGTTAATCCCATGGGAAGGAAGTAAAGAAACATGAACTGTTTATTTTATAGTAGTTTATTTCACAGCACTTTATTTCACAGTAGTTGTTCTCTAGACTGGCCAATAGGACTTATATCAATAAAGAGGTATCAATAAACAAACATGCCTGGACCAAAGATTTTCATGGCCACTATTACTCAAGATCCAGATTAAAAGTCTGTGTCTTATATCACAGTTACTTCCTCCATTTCTAGTTTCTGGTTCATTTCAGATTAAAAGTCCAAATGAAAACTGTAACTCAGTAATAACACTTAACATGGTATAACTATCTCTTGATCAACTGCAAATACATAGCAATAAGTTTAGCTGGGTGGGATCTTGCTCCAAGGTCACTGCTGCCTTAATTTCACTTTATATCCTTGAACATAGTAGGACTTAGCTCCACTGCAATTCTTGGTGCCATTTTATTACTTGAACCATACATTTTGTATTTTTCCTTTCTGAGCTTGCTATGCTTCATCAAACGGATCTTTATGAATGATTTCCTTTGGTTACGAACAGCAATGTGGAAGTATAAGCTGAATAAACCCTCAAGGAAGGCTCCTGTCTCTGTGATAACTCCAGCTTATGTCAAGTTGACACACAAAACCAGCCAGTACAAGTGACCACTTGTCAACTTGGCACACAAATACATCACTTTAAGCCTTAACCCTTTCTTTCTTATTTATTCCAAAGACCTAAATAACTTTAAAAGTTCCACTGTCTTTACATATTAAAATTTCAATCCCTTTTAAATACCCAATATCTTTTAAAATTCAAAGTTTTTTCTTTAGTGGGATTGCTTTAAGTTTCTCTCTATTTAATTTGATGTTGGCTACTGGTTTGCTTTATATTGCTTTTACTATGTTTAGGTATGGGCCTTGAATTTCTGATTTTTTGAGACTTTTACCATGAAGGGATGTTGAATTTTGCCAAATGCTTTCTCAGCATCTAATGAGGTGATCATTTGTTTTTTTTTCTTTAAGTTTGTGTATATAGTGGATTACTTTGATGGATTTCCATATATTGAACCGTCCCTGCATCCCTGGGATGAAGCCTACTTGATCATGGTGAATGATCGTTTTGACGTGTTCTTAGATTTGGTTTGTAAGAATTTTATTGAGTATTTTTGCATCAATATTCATATTGGTCTGAAGTTCTCTTTTTTGTTGGGCCTTTGTGTGGTTTACGTATAAGTGTAATGTGGCTTCATAGAATGAATTGAGTAGTGTTCCTTCGGTTTCTGTTTTGTGGAATAGTTTGAAGAGTACTGGTATTAGCTCTTCTTTGAAAGTCTTAGAGAATTCTGCACTAAACCCATTTAGTCCTGTGCTTGATTTTTTTTTGACTGCTTCTATTTCTTTAGGGGTTATGGGATAGCCTTGTCTTGTCCCTGATTTTTAATGGGCTTGCTTTAAGGTTCTCTCTACTTTAATTTGATACTCGCTATTAACTGCCGTATATTGCCTTTATTGTTTTTAAATATGGGTCTTATATCCCAGATCTTTCTAAGACTTTTATCATGAGTATCATTTTGGTTTGTGAGTATGTTATTGAGTATTTTTGCATCAGTGTTCATTGGTCTCTAATTCTCTTTATTGGTTGAACCTTTGGTGTTTTAGGTATCAGGGTGACTGTGTCCTCATAGAATGAATTTGGCAATGTTCCGTCTGTTTCCTATTTTGTGAAATAATTTAAGGAGTATTATTGTTAGCAATTCTTTGAAAGCCTGGTAGAATTCTGCACTAAGAACATCAGGCTCTGGATTTTTTTTATTTAGAAACTTTTAATGACTGCATATATTTCCTCTGGGAATTATACATATATTTAGAGTGTTTACCTGATATTGATTTAACTTTGGTAAGTGGTATCTATCAAGAAAATCATTCATTTTCTTAAATTTTCGAGTTTTGTGGAAAATAAGACCTAATGTATTCTTGAATTTCCTTCATGTATTTTGCCCTTTTAAAAGCTTCTTTGCAAAATTGAGTTTGGTGATAATGATAAAGAGTTCACATATCATGGAATAATGTTTGTAAAGATAGGAAAATAAAATATGTCTTATCCCTTCCTACTACATACTCCTATACCTCTCTGCATATTGGATACATGAAGATATATAATATCATATATTTTATAATATAAATTTATTTTTGTATATAAAAGGTTTATATATATAGAAATATATATTGATATCTATACATATATGTTAAAATGTAGATAAAGTTTATATTTATGCATTTAAGTTATAAACAGATTAAAGATTATTGGAGAACTACACCATTAAAAACAAAATGCCTGACTAACTAAGTGGTCACTGGGTTATTATATTTAACAATAGATGAATACTAAATATGTATTACTATAAATAATATTTTAATATATCTGTGTGTTCAATACCAACATTACTCAGTTACACAATTAATGAATATTTGATTCAAAGAACACAAATCAACAGTGTCAACCTAGTTAGAGTAGCTGAGAAAAAAATAGAATAAATCATATTAATAAAATCAATTTTACTGTTCATTAATAACTACAAGAAGAAAACTTCATTAAGGAGTTTTCCACATTCTATAAAAATTTCTATCACTAACATTTAATTATGATATTCAGGCACTAAGATGGAAAAGGAAAACTAAAAATAGAAAGTCTCACAGCAGGAATAGGTGAGAGGATGAACAATACAACCAACTTTGTTTTACTCTTAAAAATGACCTTTTTTTGAAATCCAGTTTCCTACAAGTCTCTAAAAATACTTCCTTGAAGATTAATTTAAATGAAAAATAGTTTTCATAGTAATAATCCCTTCACTTGGGAGACAGACACAGAAAAATCAGAGGTTTAAGGTTATAACTGTCTTGGAACAGCATGGGCTACATAACTTGGCACATTTTTTTTTAAATGGTTAGCTTATTTGAAATATTGTCACAAAAGAAGATAACTCAAAGCATAATTAGAATACGCATACTTTTGACAGAGAAATTTCATGGAAATTTAATGGTAACATAAATAGGTTGCTTTTAAAATATAATTGGACCAGTTGGATATCAAGAGGTCTTTTAATCTAGCTAGTATTTTATGTTATTATTAACAAACTATTTTTGGTTATGGTTATGAATACAGTCTGAAGAGTTTATTAGTCATTATAAGGAAAGCTTCAAAGATACATCAAAGGTGAGCTTTTTAATAACTGACCTATGTTACATTTTAAAATAAACCACAATTCGTTATCCCATATCCAGTGACTCCTGTATGTGGTAGAGGTTGTTATTCATAGACATGAGAAGCTTGCACACAGATAAATCCACTTCGGGATAAAACATTTTGATTTCTTTAATTGAAATATTTTTTAATACAATTTATTCTGATCACTGCCTCCCTTGACCAACTTCTCCAAGATTGTCCCACCTCCCTCCACATTTACCTAACTCCATGCTCTCCCCCACCCCCTGCTCTCCTGCTCTCTCGCTAGCAAACAAGAAGGCAAACAGAATCACAAGCAAATGAAACAGAAAAAAAACACACATCTGTGTACAGGCATACACACACACCACACACACCATACACACACACACACACACACACACAGCTTCTGATTTCAAAGCCTTATAAATTGTAGAGTGTCAGCTTCAAATCAGATTGCTCTGTGTTTCCATTCAGCTCACTCCTGCTTGAAATTTCAAAAACTGAAGTACCACAATAACCTGAACACATTCCTTAGTCTAGGCCTTAACAGTAATGTTTGGCCACAACAAACATATTGTGTTTGAACATAAGCAATAATATACATCTTGTAGTAGTAACAATTATTAAATCATGGTTCCTTAAGTTTATTTGTATTACATGTTCTTATCTGTCTTATATCCTCAGTGACTACCTAGAATTCAGAAAGGTGTTTTAACATAACTTTTCTGCAGTTTTTCTTGTAGCCCCAGATTAATAATCCTAATGGACTGAATGTTCCTTCTCATTTATTTGAGGTTTTAATACATTATTACTTTCACATCAATGGGCTTAGGTCTCTTCCACACTACATTCCACTATGGAGTGCATTATTGTGGGCTTCAATGGCTCTTTTATCAATATATAAGTCATTCATTAGATTCACCCAACATATTACTATAGTGCTTTGTATCAATATACATTTGAGAATATGTATATATGTATATGTACGGTGCTATATACATATATGTATATACGCATTATTATAGTGCTTTGTTTGTATATGTGTGTATATATGTATATGCATAGTGCTTTGTATATGTATATATACATATTTTTATATATGTATATATATATATGCAACTATTTAGTTTACTTTAAAAATTATGAAAGCATAGCATCCAAGCCTGAATGAACATCTGCTGTTATCCTGAGACTTATTCATTACCTCCACCTCCAGTCTCTTTTTATAGAATGAAATTTAAGTGTTGAGTGATATTAAAAATAACATCATTCATAGAGCAGTATTTTTTTTCACTCAATGACTACTTCTTAGTATCTGAGTGCTATCAATTTTGTTATTTTGTTACTTCTCAGCTGAGTGAGCCACTTTAAGAAAAGTGTGACTGAAGCAATTTCATTTTTTAAAAAGAGAGACGTTATTTTCTGCATTTTATCAATTTCATGTTATTTCCACATCCTGCTGTTTGCTTTCACCCCATTAAAGACGCCAAGGTCATTATGGCTTCAACTTTTCCCTTCATGGTCCATGTTGGCTGTTTAAGTCCCCTGCTTTGTTTTATCTACATGTGGCCACATTGTAAAACCCTCCTTGGGTTGCCTTGCAGAGAGTGTTGGCAAAGATCTACTGGAACAGACTACCTCTGTTGATGTCTCCAGCACATCAGCATAAATATTTCTCATAATCCAACTACTCTTGCCAATTTTGTGGATAGTTGCAAATGTCTCAAAAATGAAATTAAGTTTTGCAATTACATTTGTACAATCTGTTAAGGCTCATTACACACACACACACACACACACAAACACACGCACGCACACACATACACTCAAACACACGCAAACACACATGCACACACACACATGCACAAATACACACACATAGTGTTTTGTTTAATATTCTAAACAGTTATAGCATAAATCTTAATAATAATAATAATATGAGCTCAAATCTGGCTCTCAAATGTACACATGAATAAGATTTAGGCATTGAGATTTGCTATCTGCAAGATCTAAGCTGTAATCTCTTCTTCAATAGAATGAAAAGATCCCACAAGTGTGGCCCTTTTCAGTCTAAAGGATGAGACAAAGTAAACTGCATAAGCTAAAACAATAATACAAATAACACATATGACACTATTCTGTTTTTCTTTTGAAAGTGTAAGTTTAAGATGGTTTTATTTTCTGTTGGATTTACAATAAAATAGAGAATTAGACCACATGCCTTTTATTGTTGTTGAACAGAATGGCAAGAACACAATTGATCAAATAACCAAGAAATTGGTAGCTAAGTTACACAACAATAATTCTTTTTTAAGGGAGACTACCATTTATAAGCTTCTACTTTAGATAATCAGCCACTTATCAACATATAATTACCTTCTTGTTTTGCAATTTTTATTTTGTTTATTTTTCTTTTATTGAAAATGGATGTTTTTCTCACATAATATATTCTGGTTATAGTTTTGTATCCATCTACTCCTCCCAATTCCACCCACTTGCCCTCCCATTCAGACCCACCACCCTGTCTGTCACTCATTAAAAAACAAACAGGCTTCTTATGGATTCAAGTATAATAATGTAATAATATAATAGGATAGGATATGATAGGCAAAACAAAAACTAACACAACAGAATTGAGCAAAACAAACAAACATTCATACAAACAAACAAATAAAAAAAGTAAATGATCCTAAGAAAGGCACAAGAAACAAAGACTCACTCATTCACACAGTAGGAAACATCTAAACTGGAAGCACAGGACAGTCTTTCAGCCTCCTGTTCTACTGGCTTCACTGAATCCTCCATCAGGAAGGATTTGTTGGGGGCAGCCCTTTTAAAGCTGAGTGTTCTAAGGACTCTCACTCTCTTCATGATGTCTGGTTGTGGGATGCTATATTAGTTCCATTTGCTGAAGGAGGAAGCTTCCTCGATGATGGGTGAGCAAGGGGCTGACCTGTGAATATAAGATAGCAGAATGCCATTAGTATGCAATATATATATATATATATATATATATATATATATATATATATATATGCTCTTTTACATTCTATTCTCAGATTTTTGGTCACCCAAGCAATATCAAGTACAGATTCCACCTCAGAGAATAAGGCTGAAGTCAATTCAATACAAGTATTGGTTGGTTATGCCCATAAGAGTTATGCCACTATTGCACTAGTATATCTTACAATCAGGACACCATTGTATATCAAATGTTTATGTCTAGATGTCTTAGTGTTTTACTGCTGTGAACAGACACCATGACCAAGGTAAATCTTATAATCTTGGGGGTCTTGAAGGGAGCTTTAATGTTATAGCTTCTTGTTTCAATGTCTGGGATCCACACATGATCTCCTGGCCTCTTCCAAAAGGGCTAGTGTCACTTCTCCAGTCCTCTGTAGGACTTTAAGCTCAGGTTGATCCACTCCACTGTGGCTGCTGTTCTTGGTGATCAGCTCACGGTACTGGGCATCTCCAATACACTGGAATCTTCTGATGCAACAAAGCTTCACCAATACCCTTTCATAGGCTCTCTTTATGGTGCCAAGCCTCAAATCTTCAAATGACCTCTTCAGTCCTGGGCTTTCAATTACAACTGCGGGTACACTTTTACCAATGGCCTTCCATGGCCTCTCACAGTGCCAAGCCTCAGTTGTTCTCCATAACCCCTTCATGCCTTCAAAACTAGTACCACCTGAGTGACTCCTACACATTACCAAGTACAGCTGCAGCACGAAGTACAACCTTGTCTATCTCTGGAACTCAGCTTCTTTGTGCACTCAGAAAACACTTCCCAGAAAATTTCTCCTCAATAATGCTGGTCTCTTCTTAATTGATGCTAATTTCTTAGCTCCAGCTAAACAGCATCAATTGTCCCAGAAGTCCTTTCTATTTTCCACTCTAAAGGCATAACCACATGGCTGAAGCTGCTATGTTCTGCTGCTTTCTGGAGCTGGAACATGACCCTTTTATTTTATTACCAGCTTTCTGTTTTCCCAACTCCCTCTCTGCCTTAGTTTGGCTTTTCTGGAACTTCTCTGTAGATTGACCTTGAACTCAGAGATCTGCCTTGCTCTGTCTCTTGTAATGTTGGGATCAGAGGCATATACTACCATGCTGGTTTTAAGCTTTTCTTCACCTATAACCAGCTTTTTCCCAGGCTGGCCTTGAATTTAGAGATCTGTTTGTCTTTGTCTCCTGAAATTAAAGGTGTGTACCACCATGTCTGGATCTAAACTTATCTGGGTAGGATCTTGACTCAAAATCCCTAATCTGTTATTTCCTAGAACATAGGATTCAGTTCCATTTTACTTCCTGGTGTTCCTTTAATACTTGAATGATATATTTTATATTTTTCCTTTCTAAGCTTTCTGCATTTGTTCAAAACAATCTTCATAAGACTTAACCAGAGAACAAAGTCTCTGTGGACATTTTTTAGGCTTCCTTTCTCAATGAAATTAATATAAATCTTGTTACTTTAGACTCAGGTAGATTCTTCAGACAAGGGCAAAAAGGAGCCACATTCTTCAACAAAATATCACAATAACAGTCTATAGGCTACGTTCTGAAATTCTTCTCCACTGAATCCTCTTGGGCCACATCTGCACAGTTCAAATCATACTAAGCAACGAAGGCTTCCATATTCTTACTAGGATAGCCCACTAAACCCAACTTAATGCATTCTACTGCTTTCCAAAGTCCCAAAATCCACATTCCTCCAAACAAAAGCATGGTCAGGCCTATCATAGCAATATTCCAGTACCTGGTACCAACTTCTTTCTTAGGGTTTATTACTATGAACAGAAACAATGACCAAGGAAACTATTACATATACAAATCATTACAGTAGGTTAGTGTATATATTTCTCCTTTGTTCCTTTTTGTTGATACAGAGTAGCTTCCAGGATCAAAACCTCCAGCATGTAGGTATGAAGGCTCTATGGAGCTACCATTCTGATTTCTCCAATGTTCAATGAGTGGTGGAAGTTTTGTCTTCAGCAGTAGGTTCATGCCATCATTTGTGGTCAGCAACCTATTGTCTTCTCAACAGTTTAGGTTGTTTTGAGGGTTCCTATTAGATTCCTTTGACCAACAACTCAATTATATGAACCCAATCCCAGTACTGGAAGCTTCATGGGAGAACAAGAGATGGCCAGTTGGGACTCAGTCTTCCTAATATTTGGAGAAAGAAAATAACTACAGACTTTGAGGAAACTCTTTAGGTATCTAGTAGAAGTCATTGTAGTAGAGGAGAATTTTGTTTTTGTTTTTCTTTTTCTTCTCTCTGTGAGTGGAGCCTAAAAGGGAGGTAAGATAGGTCAGCTATTACTAAGCTTTAAACAAACACAATGACTGATGCCCATGATTTCATGCAGAGTTAAACTGGATTCTGATCAAAATAATGATGCAGGTTCAGCAGAGGACATAGATGCCAGGCTTTTATCCTGCTTCTAATTGTCCATAGGAAGACTGATGTTTCGCTGCATATAGTTTCTATGAGCCTCCTATTAAATCTGTGGTTAAACTTTATCAATGTCATGTGGCATTAAAAACAAATTTTAAAGGTTTGAGCTATTTTTACCATTTGTTTATACTTCCTGATCATGTTCCAGAACATTGGCAAAGAAACATTTCATTCTGAATACAAATTGCTTGTAAATTGTAGATCTGAAACCAACATGTCATAATAGAAAACCTGTTACTCTATAAGCACTTTCTTCAATAGAGTTGGTATTTTTTTAAGAACATGTTTGCTCATGAATATAGCACCCCAGTGTTTCCTTTCTATATTCATATGAAATATAGAAAACCAGTTATCATTCATTGCAACTATATAAAAGAACTAAAACAGCTAAGGATGTTTTAAACTCCAAAAAGAAGTTGGAAAGGGATCAGTGACACAGAGAACATCTGATATGAATATTTTAGTATTAACTTCATTGGTAGCAAAAGATGAAATGTTAATCCCTAGTAATCTTAGCCTGGTTAAGAAACAAAGAACTATGGCAATAAGATACTAGTTCAGCTGAAACTTAATTAAAACATTTCATCTATTCCTTTATGTTAGATACAAGAAAATGAAAAGTAATACTTATGGTAGTAAACTCAGTTTACCAAAAGTTAAAAAAGATTACATTTCTTATTTGGTTATCATGGTAACTGATACCATGGTAACTAAATTCAGAATTATTTATTATCATTAATAAGGGAATAATAAAGCTTTGTGTTTCCAGAATTAATGCTTAGTTACTTTGATGACAGAAATAAAATTAATGACTTTAAACTGTACTAAATAATTTTATATTATATTTCTATTGGATTACAGAAAACCTTTTTTTTTAATAAAAGAAAGCGTTTAATTTGATGCTTTGACTTTTAAAAGTTAGGGTCCATGACAATCATTACTGGAAACATGGCAGCATGCAAGGCACTGGAGAAACACCTGAAAGCTTATATCTGATCAATAATTATAAGGCAGACAGAAAGAAAGGAGAAAGAAGAGAGAAATGGGGAGTGGGGGAGGAGGAAATAGAGAGAGATTTAGTTAATGGCCAATGGTATGAGCTTTTAAAACATCAAACATCACCCCCAGGACAGACCTCCTGCATCAAGCCAATACCTCTCAATCCACTGACTGGGGAGCAAGCATTGAAATATATGAGTTTATGGGGGCTATTTTCATTCAAACTAACACATCTAGTGAAACGCCTTGTCTTAAAAACAAAGTAATATGTTTTTCTTAAAATATGTGTGTGGATGGGATGGGGGTGTATATGTTCACATCTTGAGTGTGCACATACATGATTGTGGTGACTAGAAGTACTCCTTGGGCTTTTTTATTAGCAGAAAAACTTCTTTTTTATTGGTTATTTTACTTATTTAAATTTCAAATGTTATCCCCATCCCAGTTTCTCCTCCCACACCCCTTATCCACTCCCCCAACACCCTGCCTCTATGAGGGTGCTCCCCACTTGCCCACCCCTTCCTGCCTCAGCACCCTAGCATTCTTCTATGCTGAATTATCAAGGTTCTATAGGACCAAGGAGCTCTCCTCCCATTGATGCCAGATAAGGTCATCCTCTGCTACATAACCAGCTAGAGCTATAGGCACTCTGTGGTTGGTGGTTTAGTCCCTTGGAGCTTTTGGGGTGTCTGGTTAGAGACTTCTTAAGAAACAATTCAGAATAATTTCTCACTGGTCAATGAAACTTTCTCCAAAATATATAACTTTTGCACTACATTTTTTCCTTCCTTAAATAAAATTTGAACTAATAAGGCTTTAGAGCTGATACATCTATGTCTACAGATACTTAACTCTTCTTGCCTATGACCCATTACTTTTCTTTCATTCCTATCTCACTCTGTCTAAACACACACACACACACACACACACACACTTCTATTTACATCAGTATGAACTTATATAGCCCTGACAACCTTTAAACTCCACTTACCCTAGCAATATCTTATTCCTCCTTTCTGTTTAATTTTCATTTATTCTTTTGCTATTGCTATGACAGAAATCCCTATTTAAACAGTTTATTTTCTTTCCATGGGCCCTGCTAGTAACCAGCACTTCAAGTAATAGAATTCGGCCAAATTGTTTGGTTTTTTAAATCTTGACAATGATCTAATATCACATGTGCATCTCTCAATGTGGAAAAAAGAAAAGAGAGACAGCATGAATTCTCCAAAATTTGCCAGTTTCTCAGCAGTGACTTCATTAAGAGTGAATTAGATTGATAACCACTTGGAAATGGCCTCCCAGGAAGTCTCACTGGGAAAACAAACTACTCTTAAGGGTAGGCTGCATGCCCAGCAGTAGATGGCCAACAGGAAATAAACTAAAAGGCATCTTTGGAGCTTCCTTGTCTCATAATGTCATGTTATGTCTCTCTCTCTGTGTCTAAAAATTTTGTCTTTTAAATTTAACTTTCTTGTTTTCTACCCTATAGGTTCTTTGTGGTTATATCATCACTTCTTGTTTTTTGTTTTTACAGGATTCCTGGGTGTGTAAGTGAGTGAGTCTCTGTGTCTGTATGTTTCGTTATTCTTTTCTTGAACGCTTCTCCCTCTGTTCATTTACTTTGTCCTATTCATTTGTGTTTGTTTCTGTTTCATATTTCTTATGAAATTTTAGTATCATTCCCCATATCTCAGTTTTCTAATGAGAGGCAGAAAGTGCATGGATCTGGAAAAGAAGAAAGCCTTTGTGAGGAACTGGGAAAATAGAAGGAAGATAATCAGGATATGTTATATAAGAAAATTTATTTTAAATAAAACAAAAAGTGAATTATATAAACTTTCAGAGACATAATGGGGGATTTTAGCCCTGATTTTTTTTTTTTTTTTTTGGTTTTTAGAGACAGGGTTTATATGTGTAGCCCTGGCTGTCCTGGAACTCACTCTGTAGACCAGGCTGGCCTCGAACTCAGAAATTCGCCTGCCTCTGCCTCCCAAGTGCTGGGATTAAAGGCGTGCGTCACCACCGCCCGGCTAGCCTTGATTTTCAAACTTAACAAGGAAAGCAATAATTCTGATTAAGTTCAAAGAGGATAGTAACCTGAACGACATCAAAAAGTAAACACAGAATAGAAAACAATTTAACAAAGAGGCAGAGACTGTAAAAATTCAAATGAAAACTTTCTCATTTTCAGCTTCTGTGGGAATCCTCATCTAGAAAGTAGAAAATGGAGAGACGAAAATAATAGGGGATAAAGACAGGGTGGGTGAAGAGAACATTCACTCTTCTAAGGTAATATGAAATATGAGCAGAAAATACAGGCTCCATGGTAATTACAAAAGACGTAATTCACAAATCATAAGTGTAGAAGAACTACAGGCCCAAGGCATAGATAATGTATTCTAGAGAACTACAAAAGAAACTCTTCAAATCTAAGGGAAAGATGTTCATCCATTTGTAGGGCTTGGTTATAACATCAAGCGAACAAAATCAGTTAAAGGGCCCCCCATCACACTTTAGTATGTCCACTACATATACAGAACAGAGAGTTTGAAAACCATAAAAGAAAATAACCAAGTATTGGATAAAGGAAAGCTGACAAGAAGAAGAAGGGTTTTGTTTTGTTCTGTTTTTGTATTATTGTCTCACATATTGCATCTAAACAGCAGTTTCTGCTCCCATGCTCCTTCTAGTCTTTACCACAACTTCCACTCTTCCCCAGATTTACACCTCCTATGTTTCCCTTCAGAAAAAGGTAGGGCTTCTGGGATATTAACTAGACATGATATATTGTGTTGCAATATGACTAAGCATATCCCCTCATATTAATACTGGATAGACAAGGGAAACCAGATGGATGAAAGGGTCCAAAAGCAGACAAAAGAGTTAGAGACAACCACCATTCCAACTCTTAGATGACCTACGGAAACATCAAGATACACAATCACGCTATATATGCAGAGGACCTAGATCAAACCCATACAGGCCTCCTGATTCTCATTTCAGGCTCTGTGAGTCACTATAAGCTCAGTTTAGTCAATTTGGTAGGTTATTTTCTTGTAGTGTCATTGATGCATCTGTCTCCTGCAATTTTAGAGGAATTTTAATCCACTAGCATGGCTGCTCTTGATTATATTCAAAGACTCTCTAGGTCTGTGTGATCCCACTAGAATGCAGACATGCCCTTAGTACATGCCTTTAATCCCTCTCACTGAAATCCATTAATACACATCCTTAATCCCAAAAGAATTGAGCAATCAAATAAAGATTTGACAGGAGTCAGAGATAGGATACCCCCAACTCTTAGGAGAAAAACTATTTAAGAGCAAGGGGGGAGAGTGAAGTAGAGTTCATTCGGTTGATCAGTCTCTTGTGAGTCACTGCAGTGAGTGCAGTGCAGTGGACTTGAGTTCCTTTTTGAGTCTATGAAGCTCAGTGCAGGTGAGCAGAGGCAGTTGAACCCAAAGAATAAGCAGGAACCAGATTAGAACAAATTGCCAGAGTTGGTTTGAGGCCAAGCAGAGCAGATCGGTGAGAAGTCAAGAAAAGCCAGAAGTTTGAGCCAGAACAGAGGAGTTGAAGTAGACCAGCCAGAGTTCAGAAAGAATTAGAAAGACTAGGTTTATTCAGTAGTAAGCCTAAGAGGAAAATTGCATCTGGCAAATAAAAGTTATATTTACATATTTTTTGCAGAATTCCCTGAGCTTTGAATGATTGAATGTGAATCTCTACATTTGCTCTGATGAGTTGTTGGATGAAGCCTCTCTGAAGATAATTATGCTAGTCTCTGGTCTTCAAGTATAGTAGAATGAATATCAATAAGAGTAATTCACTGACATATTTTTCTGGATGCATTTGGTTCTACCCAAGGTGTCTAGGCAATAGAACCTCTGGTTCCTGGCCATCAATTCAGTGTCATGTGAGAGCTCCCTTTCATGAGATGGGTCTCAAGTTGGACCAATGAGTCATTGGTTAGTAGCTCCCACAAATCCTGTACCACCTTGATCCCAGTACATCTTGCATGCAGGAAATTTTTCTTTGGTTGATATCTCAATCCCTCTATTGGAAGCTTAGCCTGGTTACAGGAGAACAGAAGAAAGTATTTCATGATATGCATCAGATAATATTAATGTCAAGAATGCATAAAGGACCCAAAATAGATAAAAAACCAAATCACCACAATCCATAAATGGGCTAGTAACTTTAACAGGAAGTTCTCCAAAGTAAAATTGTAAAAAGGAAGAAATAGGATTATCAGGCACTAAAATGCAAATTAAGACTTTACAACTTATCTTTTCAGAGCTGCTGTACTTTAGAAAGTAAATAATAACAAATCTGATATACTTATTAAGGGGAGAGAAATTTCATATATTCCTTGAGGAGTATGTCAGTCTGGTGCTATGAAAATTGAATGGTAGTTCTTCAGCACACCGAAAGTAGACCTGTCATCTGGAACCATCTCTATCAAACCTGGTAGAGTTGAGAAGTAATGTACCACAGAGTAGTGTACATCTGTGTCTATTGCACCCCATTTCACAGCAGCTAGGCTATGTAATCAACCCATATGTCCATCAGCCAATGTATATATTAATATAGCCAATGAGGCTGAAGAAAAAATTATACCTCTAGTGGAGTTGCATTCATTCATATAAAGAACATGAATTGTGAGCACCAGCAAAATGGATATATCCAGAGATCACAATTAAGCAAGGTAAGTTATACTCAAACAAATATTATATTTATTTCAGTGGTAAATGCTGTTTTCTTTAGACACATGTATGGAGTCCTTTAGGTATGTTTTGATAAGCATAGAAACAAAACTAGCTATTATAATGCAAAGGCCTAGTGTGAAGAGAAGAAATGATGGAATGCTTGACCTACATGTATGAAAATATCTTTATGACATGCAGTACTATATACAATGAATATATACCAATAGGATACATACATATATAATTTTACGTTTTAAATTTTTAATGAGTTAAATTGTATAAGTAATTTGAATAAGAAATTTTGAAGCCCAGAGTGAGTCCCTCTAACTTATAAAAAGAAAATGACTTTTCTCTTCAATAAACATCCATCTATAACTAGAGAATTCTATAATTAGGTATGCCCTCCTCCTGCCTTCAAAATGTAATTGAAAAAGAAAAGGCAACTGTTGGAAATCCAGCTGCTGCCATCAGGGCTTTTTTCATTAGCCAGCTGGACACAAGAGCCAAGGGTTTCAACAGCCAGCTGCAATTGCTTTTTCCTCTGGCATTTATGTAAAGGCATGTGATTTTCTATGTTATATACATGCAAATTTCATTAGCAACCAGAATGATTTCTCTTTCATTTAAAGGAAATCATAACATAGGCCTATACATGAATATGCCATAGTTTATTTGGTTTTCCAAACTAAAAGTTATTACCAGAGAACATTTTGTTGAAACTAGCAATACAGCTCCCCCGTGAAGGGTAGAATTACATATGGTACCACCTGGAGGTCTTATAGAAAGTAAATTAGAAGGCAAGGGACAAAGTATACAGACAAAGTACAGTTATTTATTTTAAATGAAATAAAACAAAATACTAGGCTTGTATAAAGGAAACGATTATTCTTTTCTGAAGTTGTTTTTGTATTATATGTTTTCTGGCTTTGCCTCATTTCTCAATTTGAAAATGAATTGTATAAATGTCATTGAGAGAAACATTCTAAGAAACAATCAAAGAGATTTAAAAAGTATACAAAATACTTACTAATTACATCTGTGCTTGAAAGACTAGAGATTTTCTGTGTTTGATCTGTTTTCTACATTTACCTATAATTGGTCCAAGAGAGGCTTAGCAAGTAATGCTAAGAACAGTGAACAAGCCAGAAAAATATTGTCAGTAACCAGCAACTGTATGTCAAGCACAAATGAAGCTCACCTTTCTGACATCTTCTCATAATGGTAATGCAGCCACTGCTTGTTTTTTTCAGTGTGTTACACTAATCGGATCCTAACTGTTTGTTTTTTTTCAGTGTGTTACACTAATCGGATCCTAAGCACTAAAGGAAGTTATAGAGAAAGTACTACTTTGTCCCTTGTGCAAAAGTAGAATGGTGATATTCATTTGTCTATATAAATTTTAAAATACTGAAGACCTAAGACAAAAACAAGAGAACAAGAGATCATTGTTGAAATTATACAAGCATATTAATGATTTTTGTATAAGGGATGGAATGGTCAACATTTTCGGAATTCAATTTTTAAAAAAATCCATTTTCCCCTTGCTTTTTTCCCATATCTCATTCTGCTATTGCTTTTTTGCTACTTAAAAAGAAATTAAATGACAGAAATACTTACTGGATATCACTGTTTAAAATACTGCACAATGCTAATCTTCCTTTTATTTTTACTTCATTATCTTCTGCTCTGTCATATTGGAAACATCCACAGGGAAATATTTTGGAATAGCAACTTCATCAAATATAAATATCATGTCCCTGATTCTGGCTCCTGATGCAACCCCTCCTTCTTTCGTGACAGGCGTACAGGTAAAACCAGTGCTTTTATCTTCAAAAAATTCTATTGTGTGGCTTCTGTTTCAATCTTTCCTCTAAAATGCTTTTCCAGTAAAATATTTAACAAATATGCTATTTTCATTGTTTTGTGTTATGATCATTAAAGGCAAACATCTCATAAATGCAGGTCCATTTGATACATTAAGACTCAATTCTCAATTAAATGTATTTTTCTTCTCAAATTTTAGTGTTATGATAAGAAAACTATGCCTTGGTTTTAGAAAAAAATTTCAGTATACAAATAAATTATTAACAAAACAATTTCTTGTTAGTTTAACAAAAAGCAACTTTTATATGCCAACTGTCTTTCTTGCTATAATTTTTCATGTTTTCTTTTTTATCTTCCAAATTCACATTTTCAGTAAACTGGGGAATAGAAATGTAAAAAGTCAATAGAGAAATTGTTTGACATTCCCAGACGTTCTGTTTTTTTTTTTTTTCTTCAATCTGAGATACTTAAAAGCAATATAAAGCAAGAGAAATACAAACACACACACACACCTTGGGCTGGAGAGATAGTTGAGCAATTAAGAGCATTTGTGGATTTCAAGAATATACATGTTTGATTCACAGCATTCATGTGGATAAATCACAACCACCAGAGACTCCAACTCTAAAACATCTGGTGCCCTCTTCTAGTCCCGTGGACACCTCCACACATATAACCTACCCACATATATTATAAAGTGTTAAATATATTCTAGCTAAATATTTTAGATATTGCATTATTCATTTAAATCCTTGGATGAGTATCTTTACATGTGTTCATTTACAAACAATAGTTGCGTACGTATGTCTTCTTGTGACTTACATCACTAAACAGTTCATCTTCTAGATTTGATACAATATTTCTTGGTAAGAAATGCACATTAGAGATACGTGAAAAATACAGAGGCAGATGCTCACAGCCAACCATTGGACTGAGCAGGAGTCCCCAGTGGAGGAATTAGAGAAAGGACTGAAAGAGCTGAAGGAGTTTGCAACCTATAGGATGAACAATATCAACCAACCAGATCCCCCCCAGAACTTCCAGGGATTAAACCACCAACCAAAGAGTACACATGGAGGGACTCATGGCTCCAGCTGCGTATGTAGGACAGAATGGCTTTGTGGGACATCAATGGGATGATAGGCCCTTGGTCCTATGAAGGCTCGATGTGCCAGTGTAGAGGAATGCCAGGGCAGGGAGGCTGGTGTGGGTGAGTGGGGTGGGGGATCACCCTCATGGAAGCAGGGAGAGTGACAACAGGATAGGGCATTTCTGGAAGGGAAATCAGGAAAGGGGATAACATTTGAAATGTAAATAAATAAAATATCCAATAAGAAAAAGAAAATTAGAACACTGTATCATGATTTCTTACATACAATTATGATTTATAGATACAAATTTAAAATTTAATATAATATATCCTATTGTATTTTTTCTTGCTACTATATAATCATGAATAACATTTAAATTAATATTTTAATTTTTATAACCACAATTAGCTGCTAGTGTTTTGTGACCTTGACTCGAGAAATAGACTCTTTTAGAGTGAAAATATATTTTTGTTATGTGATCAATGCTGTGCAGTGATCTTAGCTTTGACTCGTTCTTTCTGACTTGAACATGTATCAGTACAATTTTGAAGGATTAACAACTCTCTTGAACATAGAGATGTATTTTTAACTAAATCTTATTTCTCTTTGTTTGTTTGTTTTTATAAGTTTAATGTAACTTACTCATTGAAACAAAAGGTTATAAAATTTGAATAAATTAAGTGCCATAAAGATTTGAAAACAAAAAGTAATTCCTAATTATCAACAACAAAATAAGATAAAATTACTCTCACGTGAATTGAAAAAAACTTTGAAAACTTTAATTTATGCTTATCAAAGCAGCTTTAATTAGAAAATATACAGTTTTTTCAATGTAATTAAAATATGCATAAATATGGAAAAATGTAACCCTCTTAGTAAAGAAAACTATGCTTATTTAAGCATGTCAATTTATATTGAGGAGAGTTCCAGTATGCAAAGATATTAGTTACTTTTCTTCTCCCTGGGATCAAATAACCGACAAGAAAAAATTTAAATGAGAAGTGTATTTTCTCTTGTGGTTTTGGGAACACAGTACACTATGTATTTTATCTGATAAAAGAATCTGCATTGTGGCAAAATTGAATACTGAAGCATTAAGATTAAGGAGATGACAAATATTTGAATGAAATGTTTTTGGCTGAGAAAAAGAAAGTTTATTAGGCCAATTTTTATTTTATACCTATTTTATAGAAGATTTTTTAAAAGATGTATGTTTTTCTATTTTTAGGTTTTTGCTTATGACAGCAATGTATTGTTTAATTGGATATTTTATTTACATTTCAGATGTTATCCCCTTACCCCAAATTTCCCATGCCCAGGAACCCCCATCCCATTCCCTCTCCTCCTGCTTCTATGAGGATGTGCCCCCCAGCCCCCACTCCCAACTTCCCACCCTCAAATTCCCCCACACTCAGTGTCCAGCCTTCCTGTTTTTAAGAGTGTTTTAAGAGCGGAAATATTGATGTTTTCTTCCTAATAAAAGGAATTAGTTGTAATTTCTTTTTTTCCTAGTGAATCACTGCTATTAATAGTATGAAAAAAAAACTTTGTTGTAGTATGCCTTTCTAAATTTTATAAACTTTACAAAGTTAGAATTGGCAAATCAGCACTGTGTGCAACTAGTTGTACAATGTGATGAATATATACTCAGTGGAAGAAAAATAAATAATATTCTTTCAGGGCTAATATTTTCTGTTAGATGTCTGGAGCCGAGAGTCTAGGTTTGTGATCACCATTTTTCTTGATCTGTTATTTTTGAGCGAGATCAAGATTTAAAGTCAGTAGAATATGAGTTAGTAGACTCCACTCCAGAATATTGCAGAGACTTATCTGATCAGCTGTTTATTTGAAAAGAGTAACAAATTATCTACTCAGAATGGTGATATTCAAAGGGCCTTCTGGGTTGAACTTCAGTGTTCCCTCCCTCCAGTCACTGGCCTATCAATCTGGAGTGTATATATGGGGTTGGTCAGTTTTCATAATGATGTAAAGTGAAACATGTAAAATCAATTTTTTTCTCATCCATATACACTACATGCATTCTATTTCTATAGGGAACCCTGGCCACTGCATCTGTAAGTAAATAATCAGATTTGTGAAAAATTACAAAGGAGGAAGGTATATATAGGAAATACATTGAGAAACTAAAAAAAAAAAACATGATTTTTTAGTCAAAGAATAAGATGGTGAATGTACCATATAATTTTGTAATGTCATAAAATTTTCTGCCACTGAGTTAGTGCAGTAGGTCTGCTTGCCACCCAAGTCAGATGATCTGAGATGTACCCCAGAACCCAAGAAGATAAAAAGAAAAGCTTTTATCCACTGAATTCCACACCTGCTATGTGGCACACACACACACACACACACACACACCCCTATATGTGCGTGCATACACACTAATATGAATACATAAAATAATATATAAAAAATAGTTTAGAACAACTAAACATAGTCCTAACAATGAGTTTAGAGAACTATGTGTAGCATATCTACAATGATATTTATACATCATTTCTGAGCTAATATATAATTTAAATCAGTGCATGTATATATCATTATAAATATGTATTATGTAGAAAATTGAGTAAAATGACATAAGTTCTTGGCAGTTTTTTTTAAGTCACCATCAAATTTCAAAACGCTTTTTAATAGAAATTTACAAAATGATCATAAAGTTTCCTAGAAATATAAGGGTCTGGTATGAGAACAAAAATGGTTTACAAAAGGAAATTCATTAACATGATTTATACGACCAGATGTATGCATTTATTTTAAAGCTAAATTAACTAAGACAGACATTAATTTATGAGCAGGAATATAGTCTTGTGGAACAGACTGCAGAGTTCAGAAATAGATGCAAACTTATATGATAGATTGATATTTGAAATGTATTAGATTATTTGGAAAAAGTTTGCTTCAACGCATCATGCTAGAACAAAAGAATATCCATATGAAAATAAAAATGAGATGAATCCTGCATATATTTTACGTACCTTTTCTTATACGTAATTAAAAAGTCAGATGCACCTTCAAGTTAAACATACTGGGTACTAAAGAATATCTTTACTCTTTGAGGTAGAAAATAATTTAGATGAGTACAGAAACCAGGGAAAAACATGTGTTTGATTTCATGAACTTTAAGTGCCAGTGGGCCTATGCTTTCTTCCTTTGAGAAAAGCTACCACTGTGTGCGTCACTCTGTAAGGAGATGAGCAGGATTGGTGTTTATTATGATGTGAAGTGCACAAAGAATAAAAAGTTATTAACATGGGAATCAAACATAAGTATCAACAAGAAGAACTACATGGAAATAAAAAGTTTCAATGCAGCAGTAGAATCAATCAGCAGTACAAGAAAATTAGCCTAAAGGACAGGAGAAATTTTTACGAGTTACACTTCAGACAAGGGTTGGAAACTCAGAATGTACAAAGAACTATAAAAAAATTAATATGGTGCAACCACTTTGGAAATCAGTCTGGCGGTTCCTCAGAAAATTGGACATAGCATTACCCGAGGATCCAGCTATACCACTCCTAGGCATATACCCAGAAGATGCTCGAACATATAACAAGGACATATGCTCAACTATGTTCATAGCAGCCTTATTTATAATAGCCAGGAGCTGGAAAGAACCCAGATGTCCTTCAACTGAGGAATGGATTCAAAAAATGTGGTATATTTACACAATGGAGTATTACTCAGCTATTAAAAACAATGAATTCGAGAGGTTCCTTGGTAAATGGATGGAACTAGAAATTATCATCCTGAGTGAGGTAAGCCAATCACAAAAGAAGACACATGGTATTCACTCACTGATTATTGGATATTAGCCTAGAACCTTGAAATGCCCAAGATGCAACTCACAGGCCACATGAAGCCCATAAAGAAGGAAGACCAAGTGAGGGTGATTCGGTCCTTCTTAGAAGGAGCAACAAAATACTCAAGGGAGCAAATATGGAGACAAAGTGAGGGACAGAAACTGAAGGAGGGGCCGTCTCAAGACCACCCCACCTGAGTATCTATCCCATGTGCAATCACCAAAGGTAGATGCTGATGTGGAAGACAGGAAGTGCATGCTAATAAGAGCCTGATATGGATATCTCCTCAGAGGCCTTCAAGAGTCAGACATATTCAGAGGCAGATGCTCACAACTAGCCATTGAACTGATCACGGGGTTCTCAATAGAGGAGTTAGAGTGAAGACTGAAGGAGCTGAAAGGGTTTGTGGCACCATGAGGAGAGCAACAATGCCAACCAACCACAGCTCCCAGGGTCTAAACCACCAGCCTGGGAGCACTTGGGGGGGGATCCAGGGCTTCAACTGAATATGTAAAAGTGGAGGGCCCTGCTGGGCATAGGTGGAAGAAGAGAACCTTGACCTCATGAAGGCTGGATGCCCCAGGGGGTGGGAATTTTGAGGGTGGGGAGGTGGGAGTGGGGGGGTGTAGATAGAGGTTACATCCACAGAGAAGAAGGAGGAGGGGCGAGGGGATTGGGGGTTCCGAGGGGGTGGTGGGGGATGGGGTAAGGGGACAGCATAGGAAATGTAAATAAATCATCTAATAAAAAAAAAAATCACACAGGAGACACACAGAGATTATATACTTCAAACTATGCTGCATATTTATGATGGCTGTTAAGAATGGCTTTAGTAATCATAATATATTTGTGTTTTTGGGGTTTGACTGTCCAATAAAGAATAGGTTCAATTAGAAAAAAAAAATTAATATCAAGAAATTAAAGCTGCTCCTTTACAAGTCCACAACAAAATAATAGAAAGCTTTCAAAAAAGAAAAGAAATGCAAATGATCATTTTGTAAAAATAAGGTTCAACTCTCCTGGCCCCTCTACTTCTTTCTTTATTTCAAGAAGATTCCAGAGCCTGAGAAATTAGTCAGCAACTAAGTGCTCTTTCCACTAATTAAGGTCACTAATTCTTGACCTTAATTTGGCAAGACTTCTAGTGGAGGGATTGGGACACCAACTCAGCCGCAAAATTTTCATCCTAAATTTGTCCTGTCTACAAGTTGTGCTGAGATAAAGATGGTGGAAAACTTGTGGGAGTGGCCAATCAGCTTGATAAACTAAAAACAAAGCTAAGACTACAATGGTTCCTATCACTAGGTGTATTTCCAAAAAGGACTAACTGAGGGAGTGATGGTATGTCCAGAATTTAGATTGCATCATCCCATGAATCTAAGCATCAGACTGAGTATAAGGGTAAAGTAGTCAAGCAATGCAATTCCTCTTTGTCTACTTCTTGATCCATTGAAATAGGAGCAGCTCACTCCATAAACTACGTGAACCATAGAGTTTCCTGCCACCATGCCTCCTTGCCATGCTAGACTTTATCCCCTTAAACCTACAGCAAGATTGTAGGTTTTCTCCTCACTTAAAACGTATCACATACAATTTCTGACAGCACTGAGAAATATATTGCTAATATAGATGCACTGTACATTATTTAGTTGCTCAGTATTGTTTATTATGAGGCAAAATGACTATAACTCTTCACAAAGGAAACAAAATATAAAAGTGGATGTTGGTAGTATTTTCTACAATGTACCAATATAATTTTCCAAAGAAGTGAACAAAGTCTGCAATTGTTTTGTTTTCTTCTGAGGAATGCACATGATTTCAGTACCTGCTTACCAAGAATGTTAGTCAGTTATGGCAAAATTAGAAAGGAATTAATTATTCCAGCTCACTTTTTATTCCATCAACCTGGATGCAAAACCTACCCACATGATTAGTGTGGTCCTTCTTAGATTAAGCTATTTGCACGTGTGTTTTAACGAAGTATACTGGGATGGAGATTGCCCCTAACCTAGGGTCCTTTGAGGATCCAGCTGTGGCTAGCAGAAAGTTGTTTGTCATGGAACCATCCTGGAATCTTTCACAAATGGAGAGCCAGTTCCAATGTGTGAGTGACAGGCCATAACTCCTATGATCTACATAGCCCTTGCCCTAGTTCCTGAATAGCAGTGAGAAGCATGATGTGGAGATAGCACATAAATGCCTCTGGGTGAGATCCTCATATATATGGTTTGTGGAAAATATTATGAATTACTGAAGATATATAAGAGCAATGTCTTCCATTCACCTAAGTACATTACACCTTTTGATGGATAAATTGCTATGTTATGAGGTCTTTGCATGCTAAATTGGGTTTCCCTATATTTTCAGTTATTTGTTTGGGGGTTTTGTTGTCATTTGTATCTCATTAGCTACTGAATCTCAAAACCAAACACATTCGATTGGAAGAGTGGAGTGGAGTTATACTGTGAGAGAACTTACTATCCCATCATCAGATGGTTTCATTAGCTAAAGCTAACCATATTTTCCTACCTAAACTTGGTAAGGAAATAAGTTCACAAGACCCATAATGCTACTAGAACAAAATCTCATATCAACAATGCACATCTCAATATAGATGTTTACTAGGAAGGGTCTGAAGCCACACACAACATAGCATATTGTCACTGTTTAGGGTTCAATAACAAATCTAGCATTTTCAACTCTTATGAACTTCAAAAATCAACTTGATAAAGAAAAAATGAACAATCATGCACAGGATAAAACAAAAACATGAGAGAACAAGGAAGGCTATGGACTTTGTGGGTGGGGGTATAGGAACGATCTGAAAGGAGCTGATTGAGAAAAAACATAATCAGAACATATTGTATGAAGAATACTTTCAAGAAAACCAATAAAATTAAAAATATTTTAATCTTAAAAAATAAATGAACCTTTAAAAATGTAGATGAGTAGAAACAAGTCTCTCATTAAGGCATTCTGTATCAGTAGTAAAAGGTGTTCCCAAGACCCATAATATTGTTGAAAGAAAATTCCTGTATCACCAACATATATATCAAAGTAAATGTTATCTAGAAAGGACTCTGGAACCATACACTTTTGGTTGAATACCAGAATAAGTTTTGTATGTCCCCATTCCTGAAGACATCATATGTTTTGTCTTAAAGGACAAAGGAGAAATCAAACAGAAGTTTCACTAGTAGGTCCTTTCCTGCTGCCAGGCTTCTCTAGTGCTGGAAGAAACTGTGAAAGCTGCTTGAGGTCATTGTTACACACAATGGTACTCAGCTATGGATACTGTATGCCACATGCCAGGTGAGACATGCCTACTGGTGAAACAGTGGCATGATTTTATAGGTACAAACAAGTATTGTTCTTTTGATTTTATTCTTTTATGTGGACAAGTGTTTTGTGTTTATGCATGTGTGTATACTACATTGTGTGTCTAATAACTCTGGAGGCCCAAGTATGTGTTGAATATCCTGTAATTGGAGTTACAGATATTTATGAAACATGATGTGGGGACTTGAGTCCTTTTGAAGAACAACATATGTTCTTAAACATGGAGCCTTTGTCTCTGGTCCAATTTTTCTTTCAACTGTTTTTAAAAAGATTTAAGGCTAGTTCTACAAGAAAGAATTCTTGTTTGACAATATAAGATGTATCAAAAATGCATGGCTGAAGAGGTCTCCTACCCACTGAGTAGGAACTGCTAGTATTGTATTAAATGAATGTCACTTGTCTGCCAGATCACTTTATGTACCGTTGAGTTCATGCTCATAAATTAATGCTATTTTCAGACTTTGTTAAGAATTTATGTTCCACTGATTGGTGGAATCTTATCTCTAGACAATAAATGACTGTTGCTATGGCATAATTACACAATTTTCTGTTATAAATGTCATAAAATAGTATACCTCTTTATTATCCCTCCTAACATTCATGAGAAAGTGTAGAAGATGAAAACAAATGAATTAAAAATCCTGAAGGCACAGAGTGTCATGTCGTTTCTTAGATTGAAATAATCTATCCTGAAGAAAGGACAAAGGCTCATTAAACAAGAGTCAGACGCTGAAAATCTACAAGTCTCATGAGACCCATTCTAAAGTTTGAATGAGCACTAAGCACTCACTAGGGGAGAGGAAACTATTCAGTAGAGTTATCTGTGCATAAGTACTGAGGACCCCATTGAACCTGTTCCTGATACTGTCACTGAGAGTAGAAGGAGCATTTTTGTATTACAGCTGCTATTATCACTCATATTCTTGTAAGTAACCTATGTGTCTATCAGTATGTCCAATAAATACAGTGTCATCAAGATCAACTTTGATAGTATTGTTTCTTTCATTGTGGGCTTACTCCTTTTACCTGGGTTGAATTAAAGTAGTCACTCGAGGAAAAGTACTAAAACACAGAAAAGATAGTTAGAGAGAAATAGTTACTCTCTGGTATGTAACTACATCACATAGAGTTACTAATGGAGCAGGAAAAAAATGTATGTTTTCAACATTCCCTTCTCCTTAACCTATGAAGAAACTTCCACATATTCTAAAGCTGACATTATCATCCATGGTATAATAACTATAACTGCTCCTTATTCTTTAATCCTAGATTTTACTAGAATTTTTTGGTATTGCACAACTTAATTTAGATTACTAGTCTCATACACCTTAACAAAAGTTATTTCTAGGTTGAGATAATATTTAAAGTGAAAATAACATTTTCTAGAAACCTGTTTATTTAAACTGTATACTGACTATTACTAAAGAAGTTGCATTTGTTGAAAGTGTACATACTGATTGTTTTGTGAGTAGTAGTATACTAGTTTATGCCTAACATTACTCATCAGCAGTTTCTTTTTATAAAAATTCTGACAATCTTCAGTAAGACATTTGCTTTATATTTTTACTTTTCCTTCTGTATTTTAAAAGATTACTTTAATTCAGTGATTCAAGAATCATAATGAAATGTAAAAAGTTATATAGCTCTCTTCTGCTCCATTACTAGATTCTTAAAAATGAAGATGAGTTAAAATTTCCTGAGGTTTGCAGATTTTTAAATGTGCATGTGTGTGTGTGTGTGTGTGTGTGTGCACGCTCATGTGTGAGTGCTAAATAACAAGATGTGAATAGATAATTTGAGAACTCTAAAGGCAACAAGTTTAAGAAAAAATTAAAATCAAATTAGTAGTTGTTCAGTGAAATCTTTTCTGTTGTCATTCTTTTTGAATATTTGCGAATGAAGATTTACCAAAGAGTGTCTCACAGAAAAGATAAACTTCTAGATGTCCTTCTTACTGAACAGCTAACTTCTTTTCTTGTGGACATGTTTAATTTTTCCATTAAAGAATTCTATACTATCTGTCAAGAGTAATTGTACTAATTTTATTTCTTTGAGAAAAAAATAATTATATGGCATGTCTAATTAAATTATTTTCTTCTTTGTTAATTATAATGATATAACCTTACCCGAAGAATTAATTTTATTTGAAATAATTTGCATGATCTGGGGATTATTCATTTTAGTAATCTACAGGTAGGCAGAAGTTAATTATTCTGAAGGAATCAAATCAATTTTTTAATCAAAATTGTTATACAATACTGCAAGTGGAAATTGTTTTGCTTTCGTTTCCTTTTTGGACTTAATTTGAGGTTCTCAATAGGTGTGATTAGTTCCAATCATTTGCTATCCCATCTTTCCCTGAACGCATTGATTGTCACTGTTGGTTTCTGACTCAAAGCCAGAGTCTCTCGCTGAGAAATTTAAAAAGATTCTTTATTCAAGAGCTCAGGCCTATGAGATAAGCAGAAGATTCCCTGGCTAAAAGGAAATGTTTATAATATCTGCAATGAGCAAATGAAAAGCTCCAAGATCTGAGGCTTACTACAGTTTTAGAAAGTAAAATCCTGATATTTCTAGGAAATAGAGATCATGACCTCAACATCGCAGTTCTGGCAAAACTGCTGACATGTTGT
Organism: Grammomys surdaster; assembly: GCF_004785775.1. Classification (NCBI taxonomy): domain Eukaryota; kingdom Metazoa; phylum Chordata; class Mammalia; order Rodentia; family Muridae; genus Grammomys; species Grammomys surdaster. Next base: position 5,783,665 of record NW_021620961.1, read on the forward strand.
CTGTGTGCCTTAAGGAAACATGTTTGCCACAAAGGACCACGATTATAGGATTTGAGAGCCTGCAAAAGAATTTGATCAGGCATTCAAATTGATCTATCTCTTAGACTCCTAGGAAGAACACTCAGTCCATCACTGTTCCCACTGAAGGAGATGTGTCAACTCCACCTAATGGAGACAACTGGGAAAGCACTATTTCTGGACATGTTGATTGGTGCTTCTGAATTTGATTAACATTTGATTATTTTATAGGACTGACCTCATGCGAACTGTCTCTGTTTACTGATTTTAATACACGGTGTATATTATCTACTGTACTTATGACTATCCTTACTTTATTTTTGATACTTAGATCTTATTTAATCCTTTTGCTTTCAATATTTACGACCTCTAATTTTATCAACTTTCTTGTGATCTTATTTTGTTTTCTCAATCTGTCACTGCCTCTTTAAATTGGAAAATTAAATTTATTTACATTAAAAATAGTTTTGTTTTAATTCTTTAGATTTATTTGTATGTTTTGACTATATGTATTAATGACCACCATGGGCTTACTTGGTACCCATGGAGTTCAGAAGAGGGTGTAAGATCCTCTGGAACTGAAGGAACACATGTTATGATAGATGACCATGATCAAAGATGTAGACACTGATCATCAAACCTGAGTCCTCTTTTAAAAAAAATAGTATTCTTTACTGCTCAGACATCTCTCTAGTCCCCAAGGTAGTTTGTGAGCAATAAAATTTTAAGAATTTTCCCGAGACTTGTATTATCTGTTTCATCTGACAGATACAATAACTTCTAGTATTTTATTTGAAAAGCCTGGAATTTATATTTACACATGACATTCTTACCCTGGAGGGTGACACCAGGGGACTCTAAAGTAATGCTGACATTTAAAACTGTGTTGAATTTTTCTACCAGCTAAAGAAGCATTTAAGTGGGTCATGGCCCAAAGGTACTGAACTTCTTCCCTTGCTGACAGCTATTTCTGAGAGCAAAGTGGAAGGAAGGAAGAGGAAGTTCAAAACTCACAATTCATTGTAAGGAAAACAAGAAGTGAGGAGGAGTAGGCAAATGGGGAGTGGTTCTGAAAGGAACAAGGATATAGACATATACATTGTATGTATGAATGTATATGTGTATGCATGCATGCATGTAAGAATTATCTGATACATGTATATAATTCTCATAGCATTAATAAGAATATTATATTTGCTTATGTGCTCTCTCTCTGGTCCATCTATTCTTTTAACACAATTGGTAATATCATTCAAGGGATGTTATGACTTCCATAGACTAGATGATGAACGTGTAGCAGAAAGAGTAGCAATCTTGTGAAAATTCCCACAGTTCATGAATATTAATACAGTGGGCTATGAGATAGTGAATTCTCACCCCAGATAACTCTTAGCATAATAATATCCCACACTTAGAATAGTCTGCTAAAATTAGTTAGTCACTATATACCATACATGCTGGAACCAGGAACAAATTTATTGCATTTGCTGATTTTATTTAAAAGCAGCTTATTAGATGCCCCAGACTAATTTAAGAAGATTTCTTGATCGGTGAGTCTAGAAATAAATTTTTTCTAAAAACATGGTATGTTTACATCATTTCCAGAGGGACTTAAATATTTGGAGGTTTTTGAAACACTCTATGTTTTAGTATTGCAATCTAATGTTCACAGTTTCTGACAAGTAGGTAGAAGACTGTGCATTGATAATAACATGTAATACGTTATACAAGGAGAGATCTGTTAACTGACGTGTTTTATAATAATTAACAGTACGTAAAAGCAAGAAATAACTCTCAGACTAGAAAATCTACACATAAATGTTAAAGGCAAGCAACCTGTCAGTTATATTACCTCTATAATTTGTTTTAATTGTTCTGCTGCAGTGGCAACAAACCTGGTGTGCAATCTAAGATCAATGAAATGCAGGTGTGCTTGAGTTTAGCACTTGAAAAAAGGACTTGAACTTCTTTCAAAAGAGTAACAATCTTACACTGATACCAAAAGCACAGAAAACCAGAAAGTCCTATGCAAACTAGCAAAGGAGGGAAACAACCAATAGCAACCTTATGTCATGTCTATTAACCACAATCAAAATTAGTATCACAAGATACCCTTAAGAGTGAAATAGTGATGTTCATGTCTTTGCAGTATCACACAACCATCTAACTGAACTTTAAGACCAGGTTAACAAGAACAAATCCGTTTTCAGTCCTGGAAACCTAGCCAACTCTCCATAGATAGCCAGATATGGATCTTTGAGGACAATATACTTGTACCAATATATAGAAACAGCCAAATCCCTAATTTTCATTCTAAATACTTATTCTTATGCCCACATATATGAGGAGCATATAGACCTTGCCCCTCATAAAATACTTCTCTTCTCAACAGAAGGAAATCATTACAAAACCCACAACTGTTCAAGTTCAAAATGCAAAGAACAAATGATCAAGGAGTCCCAGCTCCTTGATAAGGATTGATAACACAGTCTTACTTAAGATTCAAAAAGCATAACTAAAGATGGGCAGAGAGATTACAAAAGCATGAGGACCCAGAAATCTCCTGTGAGGTTGTTTCTTCTAAGAATGACAAAGAAGCTTCACCAATGATACACCAAAAACATAGCTGACTAGAAAGACCTGAAGACATAGAAGTAACACATGATGAGACATGCTAGCATGTATGTCTCTGTGAGTGTGTGTGTGTGTGTGTGTATTGAATGAACATACATGCATATGTTCTCTGAGTGTATTTGTGTCCAGAGTTTGCAATTTTGCAAATGTATATGTATATCTATGCATGCATACATCTGTGCCTTCATAAGTCTGTATGTGCATTTTGGTGTATATGTATGGAGTTTTGTATATATGTGTCTGTATACATCCTTCTGTGTGTGTATTTGTGGTGTCTTCTGGCCTCTCTTCTTGTAAAGCTAGCAGTATTCAGTTCTGACTGCTTTCATAGTCCCATATAGAATCAGTGTTAATCAAAGGATTTTATTACTCTAATGTTGGACATATCTCTAAGGCCTCACTTCTAACCAGCATGATAGGAACAAGTTTCCAATATCCTCAACCTCACAATGTGGCTTAAATCTCAACCTGTGGACATGTGATTTATCTATTCAACTGTATTTAATTTTATTGACCAAGACATGTTGGGCAGGAACAATGAGAATTAAACACAAACTTTATTTTTCTTTCTTTTCCTTTTTCCTCCTAACATTCTATTATTTTAAAAGACATTCTACTTGCCTTTAACAATCATGCAAAAAAAAATGAGGGAGCAGATTATGGCACAGTCACAGGCAGCAAAGATTTGAATTACATTTTCATTAAATTAGTTAGTAGGCCAGTTGGTAACATATTTTAGATCTTAGTCTTAAAGTGTTGTCAATGAAAATACAAAATTTTATAATGAAAAGAATCTTGGCTAATCTAAAAATAGTATAAAATGAAAAAGATATTTTGTTTAAATTATTCATTTATCCATATGGACATTTTAGTAAAAATGTTTTTTTAAACCAGAATGTAAGAGTCACTTCCTCATGGTAGACCCTCTCTGCCCATCATCATGTTGTATCTTCTGTGTCCAGTTCAGTAGTCTAAGTTTGAATCCCAACCTATCATTAACTTGCTAAGTAATAATTAACAATTATTAAACTCTCTATTCCTCAACATTCTTCTTCAAAAAATGGGGAGGGGTAACTAAACCTTAGGTTACATAGTATATTTCAGATCTGAGTGCAGCAGTGTGTGAGTCAGTGTTCCCTGAAGGAACAGAGCTATGAAAAGAATATATATTACAAAAGTAGATTCACTGTTTTGCCTTACACAATAAAGGCTGGGTAGTACAATAGGCATCTACATGCCTGAGAATATCCTAGGACACAATGACAAAGCTGAATGCTTTAGCAGTTAAAAGTTGGCCTCCAAAGCCCTAGAACATTTCCAGAGAGCTGCTGATCTCAGTCCATAGAGGAAGGCCAAAAAATACTGTGTTCGAAATTTGCAAAGGATAGATTCAGTCAGCAGCAGGAAGTGAAGGTTAGCAGGCAAGATCATTGCTTGGTGCTGAGCCCTCTTCATAGTTGGGCTCCTACCTGAAGGAGCCTCCTACTCTGGTGACTTTCATCTTAGTTAATTCCCCTTGAACAAATACCTGCCCAGGTTTTTTCTTAATTTGTTTCAGGTGCAAGCTGAGAGTCAAGATTAACTGTCAAGAGTAGTTACTTAGTGTTACTTACTGGCATGGTTACTACTGAATGAGAGAGACTGCCGAGTGTGGGTTGATAAAATAAAGCAATGGTAGATCATGGAAGATGAGAAGATATACAAAAGCTTGATCACCAAGAACAACGTGTAAACAAAAGAATAATTACAAATAATTCATCAAATACAGTGTATTAAACATATAGGGAAAATACATACTTTTTGATATTGTTGCCATTTGTAGCAACGAACCATTGCATTAGCACAGAGCCCATAGTAAATGTTAATATCTTTCTCTTTTCCCAATGAATAATGTATTTTTGTTATGTTGCATTCAGGTTTTAAAGGGATTTTTGCATCAAGCCCACCTGGACACCAGAATACTGATCCAGTGAAATATCAGACTACAAAATGTGAATATTTGGGGTGTGATTTCCTGTAACATTCGATTTATTTTAATGTGGATAAAATAAAAGGTTTCTTTATGAAGACAATATTTACAAACATTAAAACCTTTATAATGTCTTCTATATATTATAGTGTTGAACTCTTAAAATTGTTTCTTGCAAAATTGCTTAAATCATCAGCATTTAAGAAATAATTTAGGATTCACAAATTATGAAAGCCAGACACAGAGATGAACACAAACCATGAGAAACATTCTCCAGCAGTAGCAACTTTAATGAATAAGTGAATAGTTTGTTCGATAATCATTATGTTAAGAGATTTCCTTTGCAGTAATCCTTTGGGATTTTATCATTAATTTTAGATTATATAAAAATGTAGCAAGTCCCATGCTCCACCTACCAGCTGCTTTCAAATGCAAAGCAGACAATATTATTTGAGACTTACTGTCTATAATTTTCAATGTGGATTTGTCTGTAGAGTTCTCTATTTTTAAAGTAGTTTTGCTGAAGGCAAAGGGAAAAAAAAGCACGAATGGTTAATCAATATGAGTAAAAATTTCAATAACAATAAGCTCCCAGCTTCTCAACAGGGACTGTTTTGAAGAGTTTTTGGTGTTGCCATTCCAAGGAAAGCCTTCTTTCCTTTAGGTTTGGTTCTTTTGTGAATACAGAGCACTCTGTATTCTATTATTCATCTACTGGTGGTGAGTTGATTTTCCCTTAAACTCTCATCTCAGGCATTTTTTTTCTAACATTCACTTAAAGCTTGTTTATTTCATTTCCTGGTTCTCTCTCATGCTATAGTGGTGTGTAAAAAAAAAAAAAAAAGCTCAACAAATGACTGGCAACTTCATTGTTCCTCTCCTGTACTTCCTGTGTCCGGGACTTTGTAGTCTATTTTAAACACTTCCTTATAATTCATAACTTCTCACAAAACACAAGGCATTCATTTGCACAGTCGTCTTTTTCCTTTGCCATTCCTTTGTCAATTCTTTACTTGAATCTGCAGAGTCGACTTTAGTTAGCTCTGACTCAGAATTCAACCTATCAGGGTCTTGCTTATTTTTCCCTTCTTATTTTAAGCAAAACAGCATCACAAATTTTATGAATCAAAAGACTAATAGGCCCATCTGTCATTTTTTGCGAGAATGCCACAATGACTCACATATTTCTCTGGCTTTAACCGGTACTGGGAAATTACTACATGTAAATAGACTCACTGAGGTGTCAAAACAAGAGTGCCACATAAAACAACTCTACAGTTCCCTTAAGAAGTTTCCCTGCATTTAAAACTTTATTAGGCACCTGGGAGCAGTCTGGGTAGTAGCGTTTAAACAAAGTCTTCAGAATTGTAAAAGATATAAAGGAGGATTAAACAGTTGGAAAATAGAATTTTCTCTCAAGTTAGCAGAGTTATGGGCCTTGCATGTTATTGCTGAGGTAAATGAAAGCCAAAAGAATAAATATAAAGCTGCATGTGGTGGCAAATGCTTTGAATTCCAGCACTCACGAAGCAGAGGCAGATGGATCACTGAGTTCAAGCCAGCTGGGTCTACAAAGTCAGCTCCTGTACAGCGAGGGCTACTCAGAGGAAAACCAAGTTTAAAAAATGTAAGAAATATAAGACCTTAAAAAATATGATACAGGTATTGGTATAAGTGTTTAACACATTTGAATTAAAGGTGAAAATATAATCATTTATCGTTTGAGGACTTGTGAAGAAATTGTCTTATTTAAATATATAGAGAAAACATCAATGTCTGGCTGAAATTTCTTATGTTACTGTGTATCTCGTTTGTAGTTTCTTGATGATCAGTGTCATGATGGTTCGAGGTACACTAAATGGGGATGATGATATCAAATATCCACATGTAATGCTAACTGCATTGAGCTATAATCAGTTTCTGTCACATTACACTTTTGCCTCTCAATATCAAGAATCATCTTCTATTAAAAATGTCTTCTTTATTTCTTAGAGATGTATCTCATGGTAAATTCTATTAGAAAAGAAGAACTTCAGAGTTGTAGAAAATAAATGAGAGTTGATACCAAAACTTAAACTCTGTGTGACTATGACAAAGAACACCCAAACAAAAATCAGCAAGATTATGATCAGAACATCAATCACATAATAACAATAAGAAGAAAGTAAGGCAAGAGTTAGCAGGGTCTATACAAGATTACAGTCTCTCCATTTATGTCACAGAGTGAGTAACTGAAGATCAGGTGAACAACAATTTTAGATCTGCAAATAAAGTAATAAAAAGAATGGTAAGCTTATACATATAACAGAGAATTCATGTCTATTTCTTGCTATGATTTTCTCATCAATTATAATTCTATGTCTACTGATATGTTTAAAGACTTCAGCCCCAGATAATGGTCCTGTTTGGAAAGGTCATGAGACTTTTAAAAGGTAGCTGAAGGGCTTAGGTCACTTGGGATCATTCTTCAAGGCTATATATCCTGACTCTATTTCCTGTTCACTGTCTCCTGAGTACAGTGTGGTTGTACAGCTTTTTGATCCTGCAATTGTGCACTCCCTGCCGGTTACCACCTCTTTGCAACCATGACAGAAACTGTAGCCAAATTAAAGACTTTCTTCTTTAAATTTCTTTTGTCTGTGGATCGTACCTCAGCAACGGAAGTGAAACTAATACAAGTATCATAACTTGGGTAACCTTCACAGGGAACCACACCCTCCACCCCAACCCTACATAAAAGCTTGACCCACAGCATAAAGAAACTAAAATAATCCTGTGCTCAGGTACTCTTATGCTCATAAAAATACAAACCATATTGATGATCAGTAAGACATTTGATGCCTACAAAAAGACCTAAAGCCCTATGATCAACTTTCTCATTTCCTGTCCACCATTTCACATCCGTCTTCCAAATTTCATAAGTTCCTTTTGTACCAAAAGTATTTAGATGTGGGTATTTTGAAAAATGTAAAATTAGAGTTCAACTAAGAAAACAAATAGGAAGCCATTGAGGTGAGTATTGAGATTCAAATTTCCTGAATTATTTTTTTAATCTAATACCTACTGAATTGAATATATATGACAGTTAATCTCAATTATCAACATAATGAGCTCTATAATCTCCTGAGAGATGAGGATCTTTGGGAATGCCAGAGGGGTATTCTCTTAATTAGGTTAATTGCAATGGGATATCTATCCAGCAGTGGGTAGCACTATTTCCTGGATTGGGATCATGGACTGTATAAAGAGGCAAATGTGAGCTGAGGAATGGCATTCTTCACTCTCTTTCTCAACAGTTGATGCAAGGTGATCAGCCACCTCAGTCTCTTGTCTCCCTGATTTTTCCATTATGACGGACTGTACCTTCACGATTGGAGACTAAATGAACTCTCCATAAGTTGCTTCTTTTAAGGGGTTTATATAAGTAGAATGAAAAGTGAATAAGGTAATAGGTATGTTATTTCCATACATACCTCTCATGCCTGCTCCCATAACACCAAAGTGTGAATAATTAAATTATCTGAGTCTTGGGTTGATGTAAGATTAAATAAATAAATATTAAATTCTTAGAGCCCCATGTAGAACATACAAGATGGCCATTGATCGTAAGTAATTATATCTAGGTGTTTACTTTATTTTGTCCACTTTCAAATGTGTGGAGAATGTGGTTCTTTAGTTTCCATGAGGTCATGCATTCAGTATCCTGTACCACAGATGAATAGTAATTCTATGAAGTGGTGTTTCGAGCTCTTCATCCAGGCTGCATGCATCTTTGCTTAGAGTCAGATGCTCTTTTTAACAGCAGAAGCAACACACTCTGAGTCTCACCAACATGATTGCCAAAGCATGAACAAGGACAGGAACAACAGACCTGCTAAGGAAAACGGAAAAAAGCCCAGGAGTCATCAACCCTACAAGACAAGTAAACAAACAAATACAAACAGAACAAAAACAGACAAACAAACGGAGAGCTGGAGAAATCACATTCATCAGGAAATACTGTTAGTAATCTGTTAAACTCCACCTTCACGGTCACCTGGCAACAGCCAGGTATGCTCCTTCCCAGAGTTACCTGGCAACAGGCAGGTAGCCCTGCCCACTATAAAAGGGGCTGCTTGGCCCCTCCTCTCTCTCTTGGCTTCTCGACCCAGCACCTGCAGGTTGTCCTCTCCCCTCTCCTTTTCCCTTCCCCTCCTCTCCACGTGGTCATGGCCGGCCTCCACTCCTCTACCCTCTCTACTCTTCTCTCTCCTCCTGCTCTCCCACTCTCTTAATAAACCTCCCCTCGTGGAACCATCTTGGCCTGCTGTGATCTGTACAAGCTGCGCGTGGAAATCCTTTTAAATGCCACACTAGTTCACTATCAAATACCATCCTCGAAAACATACATGCTGGTAACATTGTGCAGACTGAACATATTATGCTTGTATACGTAGGTGTGCATGTAATAACAATTAATGAAAGGAAGTCATGAATTTGAAAGTTAGCCAGGATGTATAATGGGTGATATTTAGAAAACTATGCCTTGTTCACAGGCAGCCGCCATTTTCCCACTTCTCCTCAGCTCTGACCGGGGCTCTGGCTAGCTAGATCGGCAGGCTCTGGCACCTGCGGGATGCCAGCATGGGGGATGGCTCTGCCAATTCCCCACCCTGCATCCACAAAGCTCGGCTGAACCATAGACAATATCTGCCATACTCGAGGTACCCAGTAGAATGACAACTCTTAAAGCTTAAAGGTTATCCAATTGGTTTATATATTTGGAAATGCTCAAATAACAAGATGACCACAAAATTAGAATAGTTACCCAAACTCTAACCTTTTGATAAGTTGCTACCCAGGACTGCTCTGAACCATCCGCAGTTCTCCATGGCTGCTAGCCTCCTTCCTCCTCCTCACTTGTCCCTCATCTTCCTCTCCTCTCCTCTCAACTCCTCACGCTGCCTACCTCTAATACAGCCCAATCACCGAGCTTTATTACAAGTGTAGTGGGAAAATGTCCCGCTACAAGGATGAGTATATGGAAGGGTATAGAAGGAGGAAAAAGAGGGGAGAATTATGTAATTATATTACAATCTCAAAGAAAAGAATTATTTTTCAATATTCATAATAATGAAAGTATCAAGGCACTGTTTTAGATTTCTCTGTTATCTCTTAAGCATAAAACATTGGTTCAGCACTCTATATGAAGTCAAAAGCTCCAGTAATTTGAGTAGTTCTACCTGAAAACTAGCATCAATTTCCAGTGGTCTTAACAAAAACTAAGGCAGGGAAAATGGCTTATCAAAGTTGGGCTCTCACATAATCCACAGAAGCAGGATACCCACCTGACCCTTTATTTTACAAGTTGTCTCTCAGCTAGTACCAAGTCCTAGAATGACTCTTGGGTAAAGGGAAACCAGAGGAAAAGATATCCTCAGAAGAATTGAAGTAAATGTTACATTTAATTGTTCATGACTAGAAAAACACATGAGCAATAAATTTGGTTATTTTTCAGCTGAAGAAAGAGACCAGGTTACAAACTTGCACTTTTCTCTGAGTTGCTAGAAAGTCCCAGATTCTCTCTGAAACAGTATTCCATAGAGAAACTAAGCTATTTTGAAGGTATTATTTGAAAATGGAATGTAGGGGTTTTTTTTTTTTTGCAAATATGTCACTATTTTATTTGTATGTGTTTGTGAACATACACATCTATATTTAGGGAAAAATAAACATGTTAATCTGAGTATGTACATCTGTATGTACCAGTGATTGATTATATATATATATATATATATATACATACATATATATATATATATATATAAAATATTTGAGTGTTTGTTTTTAGATATGGAGGGCTGTTGTATTGACTGACATATATAACTGCTTATAACATCATTCTCCTAATTATTTTACTCATATAGTTCAATTTCCATTGATCGCAATTAGCTTCTGGCAATCTGGATAACTCACTTCACTGAAGAGTCATTTTTATTATTCTTCATCGAAAACAACTAGCAGGTACAGGCATCTGAGAGTTCTCAGCTCTACTTTATCAGAGAGTTACTGAGAGACTGAATTTAGTTAGGCTGTGAACATATCAGTCTTGAACAGTATGAATAGTGGGAATCATAAAAAGTTTCAAAAAATTACTTCTCTTATTTTTGTTCCTTATCATTGGATAAAAATTCATTAGCTATTATAGTTACATATTTAATTATACAACTGTGCTATGTAACAAATCCACCATATCTTTGTTAATTTTTATCCCAGAGACTCTCCTCTAGTTTTATTATGTGTTCTTGTTTGCAGTAACAGAAACATTTTGATAAAGGAGGCAACCCTGGCAGGATTATGACTAATATTAAAATCATTTATTGTTACCTTCTTATTCTTATGAAGTGAAGATAATTTGATTGGGTTTTAATAATTTCTTTTTATAAGAAACAGTTTAAAAGTAGAGTGATTAGACCAATGGTGATGTGTGTTACATGTAGCACAAAAGGCTGAAGAACAATCAATAGGATAATTTTTGTATGATATTTTTCCTTTATTTGAGTCCTCCTTATTTGGCTGTATGTAAATATTGATCTTGCAGTTGGACCAAATGTAAATTGATGACCTACCTACATGTTCACTTTGTTATATGTAAATTTGCTCTACATAGTCTCGATATAAGGAGCAAATATCCTTAAAGGATTATTAAAACCAGACAGATAAAAACAGTGTTCTCAAAAATAAATTACATAAACTTTCTAGAGATGTACGGTGTAACATAATATCTATAGTTAACAATAGATCCTGGTATAATTAAGAGTAATTTTGGGGAAGTATAAGGAGAAACATATCATGCATTTTTAATATATACAAGGGAGAAAAATGAACTATTAGAGGAACAGAAGTCACCTGATATTCCAATGACAGCTCATGCCCAGCCTTAATAACATCTTCATATTAAATACCTATAGCACTATATATAATCCAGGGAAATAAAGAATAAAATATAAATAGAAAAAAAGGAAAATTAAAAGGAATACTAAGATAAAAGCCTTAATAGATACAATAATTTAACAGTTTAGTGGGTATCTGTTTAGTCCACAGCTGATAAATTCTTTACCTGAATTACTTGCTAAAGAAGAAAAATGTCATTGTACAAAGACTTGAGGAATCTCTGCTTTTAAATAAAAGAATTATCGACTTCTAAATGAACAACATTAATTTATGTTATTAATTTCTCTTTAAAATTATAATTCACACTTATAATTCTCATCTCCTTATATACAGTCTGACAAAGAGTTGTCAAGGAAAGAAAATTCTTAATTCATGCATAGAAATGGCACTAATGAACGGCCATGTTCACACTGATATTCCCAGATAGCTTTTAAAATTGTTGCTTAGCCTATTTGATGTCAGACAAGGCAATCCTCTGCTACATATGCAGCTGGTGCCATGAGTCCCTCCATGTGTATTCTTTGGTTTGTGGTTCAGTCTCTGTGAGCTCTGGGTCATCTGGTTGGTTGATATTGTTGTTCTTCCTACAGGGTTGCAAACTCCTTCAGCTCTGTCAGTCCTTCCCCTAACTCCTCTATTGGGGTCTCTGTACTCAGTCCAAAGGTTGGCTGTGAGCATCTGCCTCTGTATTTGTGAGGCTCTGGCAGAGCCTCTCAGGGGACAGCCATACCAGGCTCCTGTCAGCAAGTGCTGCTTGGTATCAGCAATAGTGTCTGGGTTTGGTGTGTGCAGATAGGATGGATCCCTAGGTGGGGCAGTCTCTGGATGGTCTTTCCTTCAGTCTATGCTCCACTCTTTTCCCTGCATTTCCTTTAGACAGGAGCAATTCTGGGTTAATATTTTAAGATGGGTGGATGGCCCCCTCCCTCAACCTGAAGCCATGCCTAACCTCTGGATATGGTCTCTACAGGTTGTCTCTCTCCTTTGTTGGATATTTCAGCTAATGCCATTCCTGTTGCATCCTGGGAGCCTCTTGCTTTCCTGGCATCTGGGACTTTCTGGAGGCTATCCCAGTTCCTCATCTCCCACTACTATACACCTCTATTCAACTTCTTGACTTCTGTACTTCTCCCTATCTCCTCTGAAACCTGATACTGCCCATCTTTCCCCTCCCCCTCCTCTCTCCCTCCCAACTCCCTCTCTTCCACTATCTCCCACAATTATTTTGTTCCCCCTTCTAAGTGGGACTGAAGCATCTGCACTTTGGTCTTCCTTCTTCTTGAGCTTCATATACTCCCTGAGTTGTGTTGTGAGTAGTCTGTACTTTTTGCCTAATATCCACTTATTAGTGAGTACATACCATATCAAGGGCCCAACCCACTGTCTTCCACAGGCCTTACTTCTGAAAGACCCCAATTTTTCACAGCACTGTCACAGGCTTCAACCATGACTTCATATGAAAACCATTCATTGGAGGCCATTTAAAATCCAAAAAAATGTCACTAAATGTCATATCTCTGCACTAACTTTTGTTAGAAATGTAATTCAATGTGCAAATGTCCTGTTTACTTTCCTAATCAGATTCACCTAACCTGTCTTTACTATTCATTTTAGTTATTTAATACAATAAAAGAACTAACTAGCTTCCTGTTGCTGTGTGTTATTTCATTTTCAGTATTAATGGTCATATTTTTTAGCAGCAACAGTGTGATCATGGAAGCCTTCATTAAGCACACAATTTTGGGTATAACATTATTTTATTTAAGAAAAAATTTACATACACAGAAACTACTTTCTATGAGCTGGCACAAAGGTAAGTGAATAATAGTCATATAAAACTATGTATTAACCCAAGACAAACTAATCTCCCAGTGGTCTTATTTCAGTGTATATAAAAATATTTCTTTGAAAAACTTGAGATTTTTGAGGTATAAATCAGAACAATAAAAAAAGCCTTAAATTTTCTAAACTAAATACATCTTAATTATCTTCAACCCTGTTCTATCATTTAGGAAGAAAAAAAATAAGTATAAGCTTTTGGGCTTGTTTTAATGAAAAGACCAAAAATTTAGCAAGTTGATGTAGAGAACTTGTTCTCTGGAAAAAGTGAAAAGGGGTGTAGCAGTTTGGAGATGATGGCAGGGCAATTAGATAAAAGGAATGCTGAGAAAATTTGACAAGCAGGCTCCCTCGTTTTCAATATCAAAATATGTTTTGACCTCCAGGCACTAAGATGATTAAACTTAAAAAGGAGCATGGTGAGAAGATAAATCCTGCCTGAGCTACAGATGCGGCTGGCACAACAATATAAAATCATGGGCTTGAGAATTGGTTAGGATCCTGGAGACACAGGGGGTTTCTTTGAAAATGACCTAAACTAGCAGCTGACAGGGAAGAACATGCTGATATTTTTTCAAAGCTCCCAACTAACCAACTAAGATGCTCTAAAATGTGTGGTAACCCCTACTAGGAAAAACCAATCTCCCCCGGCCTAGTTCATTTTTCTTTGCTAAAATACAGGTCTATTTTTGAATACTTCCATGAATAGAGTTCTTTCCTTCAGAACAGTTAAGTGCTAGTGCTATGCAGTTCAGCATGTTCTGGTATAATACCCTTTATTCAAAAGTTTTATAATCCACTCTACAGATAAAGGTAGATTAGGGAGATAGGCTTGGAGAGAGTGACTTTCCTATGACAAGGTAAAAAGCCACATGTGGAGCCTGAACAAAGGCTGGAAGAGCTGGGAAGAATTTGCATCAGCAAAGAGAAAGCAAATATGGTCTCACTGCAGTCAGAGGAGTTGGGCGGGCAGTGAAATGGACCACAATGAGAGAGAAAGGTCGAGGGGAAAGATCTTAAGAAAATGTTATAAAAGACATCATTTCACAGAGATGAATTCTAGGTGACTATCTGAAACATTTGCTTTGCTTTTAAATGCAAAGGCATATGAATCATATGCAGTTTTTTGGAAGGAGCCATAAAATTATAAAGCCAAAGTCATGAAATTTTTAAAATAAGAAAAGGATTTTTTAAAATCAGTAACTTTGTTCTCCAGATGGGAAAACGGTAGCAGAGTTTTTCTGGAAATCCCAAGTCACACAGTAAAGGTCAGCGGCTCTGCAGAATCTTGCACCAACACTTCTAGGGTTTGTGTGTGTGTGTGTGTGAGTGTGAGTGTGTGTATGTGTGTCTATGTGTGTGTGTTTATGCACGTGCACATATATGTGTATGATGTGTGTATATAACATTATAACACCTTATTGAATAGCAACGTCTATATTTGAAAGGTTGTTCTTTTAACTTCATAGACTGTCATCTATCTAAAGAATATTTAAGGGACAGCTTTAAGTCTTAACCTGAAAGTAAAAGCGGAACACAACTATAGTTTGATATATTGCAACTGACTTCAGTTTTCCTGCCATCAATTTGTAACAACATATTCTGCCAGACACTGAATTTTGTAGTATTTTTAAAACTGTTGATCAACTGAGTAATTTTCTAGGTTGTCATAGCAAGAAAACTTCGATATGAAACTTAAATTATTTTTTTCATGCAGTTTTAGTAGAGTAAAATTAATATAGACTTCACATGTTTAGGTAAAAAAAATGCATTTATTTAACATATAGTTGAAGCTGAAGGACAAAATACTTATATCTGTAATCTACATAATTGTAAAAACTTAGTAATAGTCCAATAAAAAGCTCACCATAAAAGGAAAAACAAACAGACTAAAAAACAAAATTCATAATATATGATTTGTCCAAAAACAAGAATATAACCGACCTGGGGTGTGAGTGGTATCTCAGAAGTTAAGAGCTCTTATGGCACTTACCAAGGAAATTCAATTTTCAGGACCCAAGTCTGATGGCTCACTTCTGTAAAGTCACCTACAAGGGTACCTGCACACATGTGCACATGCATATAGAAAATAAAAATAGATTGCTTTTTTTATTTTTAAAGATTTTCTTTTATTTTATGCAAGTGAGTGTTTTGTCTGCACATACGTAAGAGCAGAAAGAACATACAGTGCCAGTGGAGGACCGAAGATGCTATGAAAGCCTGGGATAGGAGTGAGTTCTAAGTTAGCATAAGGGTTCTAGAAGTTAAACAGAAACATACTCAAGCACAGAGAGTGTCCCTACCTACTGAGCCATCTGTCCAGACACCAACTGAAAATCCTTAACAGTGAATTACTTATTTTAATATAAATTTTTATTTCCAAAAAAAAAATTCTGATTACAGTTTCTCCTTTTCTACTCCTCCTAGTTTTTCCCCATCTCCCCTCCCACCTGGTTCTATACTCTTTCTGTCTCCTTAGAAATCAAAGTTACCTAAGGAATAATAATAAAATCAGATTAGATAAATAAAAACAAAACAATTCTATATATGACAATACATCAAAACAAGGCAAAAGAGCCAAGCAAAAAGCACATGAACCAAATATAAATGCAGAGACACACATGATCACACACACATGGACCCCATAAGAACCGCAAACTGGTAGCCATAAAATAACCTACAATATTTAGTCACAAATAACCTATAAGTTAGAAAAGTGAGTAAATTCCTGAAAACATGATGAGATGAGTAAAACAAAGAACCTCCAAAGACATTCTTGAGTTTGTTTTATCTAGTGATGGGGATTAGGCTACTATACTTTAATGTCTGTGAATTAGAGATAGCTTTAGAGTTAAAGAAAAGAGGTCTAGAACCCCCTCTGCTTCAGACTTCTGCAGGACCTGTGCATGCTACCTCTGTCTCTTGTGAGTTCAAGGGTGTGGCTGCCCAGCTGTGTCTAGAAAGCATTGATTCCTTAATGTCTTCCATCCTCTCTGCCTCTTACACTCTTTATGAATCCTCTTTCAGAGTTCCTTGAGCTCTCAAGGGATAGAATTCAAAGGAAACATCTCTTCCCTTTTATGGAAAAGCATTCCAAGGTCTTTTATCCTTTGTATAGTGTCTGGCTGTGAGTCTCTGTATTTTTTCTTCTCATCTGCTGGAGGAGAAAGGCTCCCTGATGATGGCTGAGCAAGTTGCTCTATGAGTCTATGACTCTATGAGTCATATGAGTCTAACAGAATGTTCTTAGGAGTCATTTAGTCATAGAGTCATCTAGGCTCCATGAGTATAATAGAATGTTCTTAGGAGTCATTTTATTGCTAATTTCCTTTAGTGAATGGTGATTCTCAACCATCCTTATGTTATGACCCTTTAATACTGTTCCTCATGTTGAGGTGACCCTAAACATACTATTATCTTTGTTGCTACTTCATAACTGTAACTTTGCTACTGTTATGACTCATAATGTAAAAATATCTGTTATATAGGATATCTGATATGCAATCCCTGTGAAGGGGCCCATATAACCCCCACAGGGGTTGCAACCCACTAGTTTGAGAGTCACTGTTTTAGTAAAACAGTAATATTTCCTTTCCCCCTAAGTCCATGCTCTATCTAGTCTCAGATTTTTGACCACTCAAAACAGTACTGGGTATGGGTTCCATCTGATGGAGTGGGCCTTAAACACATCAGAACTTGCTTTGTTAAACCCACAAACTTCGTGCCATGATTGCACCAGTGGATCCAACTGGTGAATCTTGTAGGCAGGTCACTCACTCCTTGCTCGAAGGGTTTGTGGGTTACTGTTTCCCTTTATTCTTTAGTAACATACACAGCACCTTCCAGTACCATACCAGTTCATAGGAAGAAAGGTTCTAGGTAGCCAGCAGTTTGATTTATTCAATGTTCAGTGAATTGTACAAGTATTATCTTCAGAAATTGAACCTTACTATCAGTTTGTATAGAGCCTCCAACAGCCTGGGCTGTTTGGAGTTTAGGTGGTACCTCTTTGACCAACAGCTCAACTAGATATAGTCAGTTCCCAATAGTTGGATTTGATTTGATGATGAGAGATGGTCACTTGAAAACTTCTATCATACCCTGTTATTTGGCAGTTTTATTTAGATCACCTTCATATGTGTATACATTTTAGAAAGCTACTACTATATGAGGTTTCCACATGCTGCACCAAATATCGCTTTGTTTTAGCTGCTCTTTCCCTTATTCCCTTGCATGTTCTCCTCTTCCCTTCTTCCTTTTTGATCTTCCCAATTCAATGCTTCCCTTGTCTATCCAAAATTACTTAATCTATTTCCTCTTACTAGGCATGTGCATATCTCTGGTCCCTTATGCTCTATCTGACCTCTAGTTGTATGGATTTCACCTTGCTTATGGATGAATTAACCACTCACATATACATATGAGTGAATATATGCCTTATTTGTCTTTTGGAGTCTAGGGTCACCTCACTCAGGATGACTTTATCTAGCTCCATCCATTTATCTGTGAATTTCATGATTTCATTTTTTAATAAAACCTGATACTATTCCATTGTATAAATATAGCATATTTATTTATCCCTTAATCCATTGACAGACATATGAGGAAAAGGCAGGTGATATAATGCAGGACTAACGAGAAGTATTTTGCTGAAGTCCATGGCTAAGCTGTGAAACCACAGAGCCTACCATTTCCTAGAGATTCCAATTAATGTATAGAGAATACCTTGGGTATCTCTAACCAAGCAAATGAAAGATTTGTATAATAAAAACGTTTAGACTTTGAAAGAGATACTGAAGATGGAAGATCTTCCTTGCTCACAGATATATAGGATTAATATAAAAAATGAACATCCTATCAAAAACAATGTACAGATTCCCTTTTTCTTACATTTTTTTGCAGTGTTCAATTGCTTTTCTAGGAAGTACAAGGTGGCATTCAAAACTTATAACAGGAAGTAGAGTCTCAAGGTTTTTAATATTTTCCTTTAAAGTATGCCCTTTATGATTCTCTGGATTTGCTTAGTTTCTCTTTTTATGTCACAGTTTTTATCTCTAAGTTTGTCAATTTGGTTCTTCTTTCTCTGGCATTTAATTAATTTTGTTAAGGTGTTGTCAGTGTTATTGTTTTATTGAGTCTTTGCATTGTTTGTTCATTTGCTAGTTTGTTACTTCTATTTCATTAAATTCAGCGCCGAGCTTATGTTTTGATGTCTACTCCTTTTGGGTGTTATTTCTTCATTTTTTTTGTTCTTGATGTTTCAGGGGGCGCTGTTAAACTATTAGCATGAGATCCTTCTACTATTTTTTTCTAAAATATAGAGACTTAGTGCTTTGAACTTGCTTCTTGCAACAGGGCACATTGCGACCCATAAGTTTAGAATGTTGTGTTATCATTTTCATTCTTTTAGATAGTTTTTCTTTCTTTTCTTCATTTCAATCTTGGCCTATTTAATATTCAGTATTGAGCTGTTCCATTCCCATGAGGTTTTTTTGGTTTGATGTCCAGCTTCAGTCCTTGGTGTGCAGATAAGATACAGAGTATTCTTTCAACTCTCTTCTATCTGTTGATCCTTCTATCTCTTCTATCCTGCCCAAGTATGTTACTCAAACTTTATGTCCTGAAGCTTTTTTTTTTCAGTGTCTCTCAGTGGCCATTGTCTTTTATTGATTATCATTTAAGAAATTTCAAGTTAATAAAGCATTTTGTAATCTATCTTTGGGGGTCTTTGATACCCCTCTCTGTTTATTTTTTTCCTTTTATTTTTTTATTTTATTTTATTTTATTTTATTTTAATTTCTTTTTTTTTTTGAACATGAAATGCTTTTTTATAGCATGTTTTACAAGGGGAGGGGGTAAGAGGGGCCAGGTGGTGGAAAAGTACAAAATCTTCTTGGCCTGTGCCTTGAAACATGTCATGGTCTATACGGTACACTGCCTTGAATTATGATCTACCTGGTGTTCTTCAGAAGATATGGTACACTGCTTGAGTTATGGTCTCCCTGCTATTCTTAAGAAGATATGGTACTCTGCTTTGAGTCTATCTGCAGTTGCTAAGCAGGATCTTGCAGTTGCCAAGCTTCAGGGGACATTGTGCAGGTGGGGAAAGGTAGGGGGTGAGGGTAAGGGCGAGGGTCCTGGCTTCTGGCATCTCCCCCTTCTCTGTTTTAGTTAGAGAATGCGTCTTATGATCAATCCCAACTATGTGAATTTTGAATTTGGATGTCTAATTATGGGAGGGTCTTAGACAAGTTCATAACCCCAAACCACTGATGTGAGATGAGTCACATCGATGGTCGAAGGCTTTAGGCTGTCGATGATGGGCAACGTCAAGGGACTCCGATGTGGGTGAAAGGAGGGTGAGAGCCCTGTCTTAGGCCATGTAGGCTGCACCCACTCCCAGCACCATGCACTCCTTTTCGGCTGCATTGGGTGGGCCCCTGGGAAGTGGACCTACAATAATCCCGTCATTGGTCTAACTCACAGCCATCCTAGTCTCTTGTAAATGTTCAAGTTACCAACCATTTGTCAGTTTGGGGTGTAATATTGTCATAAAGGAAGGCTCCCCAATGTTAGTGGCCATATCAAGGGCGGCCTTGGTTTAGGAAAAAGCCAATTTTTGTTGTGGTGATCAAGAGGCCAAGCTCTCTAGCGAGAGAAACGAGGGCATACCAGGAACCCTTCTGGAGGGTATGGAAGTCTAGGGGTCGACCGTAGGGGGAGGCAGGGGAGCTGGCAGCTGTGTTAGTCTCCTGCAGAGTCACTTCTGGATCCTCTTCAATTTTCAGCTGATGGTAATGAACTTCAACCGTCTTCTTGATGGCAGCATCAACCTGGTTCCGTGGACGACAGGTCGTGGGCGACGATCTCTGTCTCACTCAATCTTGATGTCGTGCGCACATCCTCTCAATGAGGGTCCGTCCGGAGGGGTCCGTGCCTCGAGCCCCACATCTGGGTGCCACTTGACCCGACCGTCGGGTCCTAGTTATTCGGGGCGAAGAGGACTGCAACCTGCTATTCTTTAGAAGATATGGTACACTGCTTGAGTTATGGTCTCCCTGCTATTCTTCAGATGATATGGTACACTGCTTTGAGTCTATCTGCAGTTGCCAAGCAGGATCTTGGAGTTGCCAAGCTTCAGGGGACCTTGTGCAGGTGGGAAAAGGTAGGGGGTGAGGGTAAGGGCGAGGATCCTGGCTTCTGGCCCATCTGGATTAGAACTTCTAACAGCAGGCATCACGGGTGATTCATTTTTACCTGGAAAGAAAAAAGAAGGGGATTCTCAGGGAGATTTCTCTTCCCTGGATGTAAATTGTTATTCATCGTATTTATGGTTGGGCCTGGCTTTGTGAGGGTATCTATTTTTTTCATTAATATTTGTGTTAGCCTGTTAGCTGTGCCTTCTGTGGTATTGGACAGGCATATCAGTCCTCGGCTCCATAAGGGAACTGGGTCTGGGGCATTCCTATTTAGTTTACTCTGTAGCTATTGTTTTGTTCATCATGTGCTGTAGCGAATTTCTTTTCTGATGCAGTCTATTTGGTGATTTGCATGCTTCTTGTACCTTGATAGGCACCTCTGTCTTTAATATAGGAACATTTTTTTCCTATGGCTTTTTTTTTTAAATACTTTCTGTTTCTGTTCTTTTTCCTCTATCCAGATTATTTATAAATTTGATCTTTTCATGGTGTCTCAAATTTACTGAATGATTTGGACCATGACTTACTTACTTACTTACTTACTTAGATTGAACATTGTCTTTGACTGAGTTATGATTTCTTCTATCTTGACTTCAATCTCCAAGATTCTCTCTTTCATCTCTTGTATTCTGCTGGTGATATTTGCCTCAGAGATTCCAGTTCAGGCTGACAAATTTTCAATATCCAGTTTCCTCTTTTTTTTTTTTAAATTCACTCCATTTCCACATTTATGTCTTAGACTATTCATTCATTTAATGTCACTGTTCCTGTTTCCATAGATTTCAATAGTGCTATCATTCATATCTTCTTTAAGGATCTTGAAGATATGTATGATAGCTATTTTGAAGTCTTGTGGTGTATTTCATCTATATTATATTTCTCATGATGTATTTTAGTAGAATTGCTTAACTCTTGTGGAGATATATTGTTCTGGTTGTTATTGAATGTGAGGTTTTTACACTTGTCATCTAAAATTCTGAGTTTGGGATGATTATCTGCTCTTGTACTTTTTGAGTGGTACATAGACCCCTGACATTGGAGATACATGAAAGGAGGAGACAAAGAAGGAGGCCTTCTACAAATCTGGGAATAAGATGGGAATTATAATTGGAAGACTGGATTTCTTTTTTCTCTAACAAGGAATGTCACTTTTTTGTATTGACATATTTTAATATTTCCTAGTAATTTTCTCATACTTATTACACTATACTTATAGATGTAGTCAAGTACACACACATACACACAGAGAGAAAGAGAGAGAGAGAGAGAGAGAGAGAGAGAGAGAGAGAGAGAGAGAGAAAGAGAGAAAGAGAATGAGAGAGAGAGTGCCGGGCTGTAGAAGGGCATCCTGGGCTGACATGGGCCTGGAACCCCAAAACTGCCGGTGTTTGGCCACGCCCCCAGAGCCCAGGGCCCTAACATGCAGTCTCATCTCCTATACTGGCAGTCATGTAGGACATAGGTAAAGGGCATGACAAACAAGCTTCTGCCTCGAGATTTACATATTAATGAATTAGCTAAAGGCCTGGGGGACATAGCTAATTAAATTTTCCCCTCCTTAGCCCTTCCTTTTTCCCACTCCCCATATAAGAGAGCTCCTCCTGGCATTTGGAGGGGGGGGGGAATCCACGTGTGGGAAACCTCCAGCGGGGAAAGCCTCCAGGACAGGCGCATCACCACCAGGGGCCAGACCGCCTTGTCCCCCACGGGCCACCTCTGTCCGCTGCTCTGGGGACTCAGCCACCGCCCTGGCGCGTGGTTTTTCCTTTCAAGAGAGAGAGAGAGACAGACAGACAGACAGAGACAGAGACATAGACAGAGAGACAGAGAGAGACAGAGACAGAGACAGTGGCAACTTTTCTTTCATTTTTTTACTTTTTTTTTTTTTTTTGGTGTTACCAGGGTGTCCTTTTGGTTGTTTTGTTTTCAGTTTTGTTAATTTTCTTCCTACCTGTTTTCACAAACTCAAAATCATTAGAAATTCTTTTCTGAACTCTCACATGATCTTTATCTTTTGGTGTAAATCATTGGTGTACAGAGCAATTGGTGTACAGAGCAGCAGATTGCACAGAGCCATTTTTAAGATTTAACAATGTAAAAAAATCCTTCACTCACGTGAATTTTTCTTCACCCTACATGATGAATGAAGCAACTCATGAGTGATCATCTCTTCCCCTACAGGACAAGTTGAATATTCCAGAGGAAAATACATAGTTCTGGAGTCACTCTCCCATAGTGGACATAGCTCTGTGGTGAGTAATGGTAGCAATTACTGATCAGGAGACCTTTGAGCCTGTTCTCCTTGGCTCCCACTGGTACAGGCAAGATACTCTTCCAGCTGCCAATATTGGTAATGGACTTGACCACACCAGTGCATCAGTGGCTCTCTTTCCTTTGTGTAATTTTTAATTTCATAATTTCCTTAGTGAACTTTCTGTAGACTACTTCTCAGATTTGAGCATTTTGGGTTACAATGGTGATCTAATATCTACTGTGTTGCAAACGATACAGAAAGATAATCTCACATCCTTTCCTCTCACTTTGACTTTGTTTTCGTAAATACAAATGTTTCTTGTAAATGTATATGTAGCTCTCATGTATATTTACTCCACCTTGAATTCATTCATCCTTAGGCTGTGAGATAGTGATCTAATTGTGTTTATTTTGCTGACAAATAAGAAATCAACTTAGCATCATTCCTTGAATTCCTTTGTCAGGTATTAACAATAACACTATGTCTAATGTATGATATTTTCCATGCACAAATCAAGTTGTTTCTGGGCTCATTGTTCTATACTGAGTTGTATTTCTGCTCCTTGACTGACTCTACACTCACATTATTACAACTCTGCAATGATTTCTGTTACCAGAGAGGGCGGCTCTGATTTTATTTTAATAGCCTGCATTGTACACCTCAGGTCTTGATATATTAATTTTCACATGCACTTGTTTATTGAATTTCAGACTGTCCTCCATAAATTATTGTCTTAAACAAGATATTGTTATATGTAAATATTATACATAGTAAGCTCAGCTATTTGCAATGTAGCAGGTAAAAGGAATTATAATCTCAACTTTGTATTACTTCTAAAACTAAATATATCCCCTTGGAATTTCAATTTTATATTTTTTGTCTGATTTCTATACTTGCAATAGATTTTATGAACTCAATATCATCAGGCATGATAAAGAGTATATGGCTTACTCCAAAATAGATCTGATGCAATTGGTTGATTAGATAATTGATTGATTGATTGATTGATTGATATCCTGGGCTCATTATTTTCAAGTTAAGAAAGTTCCAACTGAATATTCCACTGTAATTATAAGAAAAGTTTCATATTTTTCCTGGAAAACATACATTTATGATTATTGCTATGTATATCTTAACCTGGTCTCTGGTTTTATTGACATATTTAAGATGCTAAAGTACAAGAATAAATGAACAAGGTCTTCTCTATGTAGCATATTTTCTTAAAATAGAAACCAATACCCTTTTTATCTCACAGTGATTAATCCCAAGTACCAATAATTGCTCAAGTCGTGTAGAGTAGTGATATGATGCCTGAGTGAACTTTCCTTTAAGTTCAATCAATATTGCATTACAGTGCAAAACTTCAAGTATGACATCATAAAGTTCAAAAGACTTGTGTTTGTTTCAAAAAGGTGTCTATGAACACATGCAAACACATAAAAAGAAGTCTCAGAGGGAAATAGGAAAGGAGAAATGGGGTGAATGAAATAAGATACTATGGATCTATACTATATATTTATAGATGTATATACACTACACATCTATGTATTTTGCGGTTTAGCTTTTAAGCTTTCTACAGAAATATGCTAATGATAAGGACCTTAGTCACAGGGCAGAAGGTTGATCTGTTTGGAACACTCCTCCAAATATTAAGTGCATTTTCCTAATGACCATATGTCTATCACCATTTTCGTGTTCTTAATAGTTCTCAAGGCAATTAAAGGTCAGTTTTTTTTTTGTTGTTTTGTTTATGGCATGCATTTAGTTTTTTCTCACCCTGACAAATGGCCTGTTCATGTGATTGTAATTTAAAACTGTAGACATCTTTACTTACTATATTGTCTTAAATATTAACTACTCCTTTTAAAGATACTGAATGTATGGAGACATACCATTTCCAGAGACACACACAGCACATTCACAGTGAAGACTGCCGACATTAGCTTGAATGGTTGATCACTTCAGAATCCTTAGGAACTTGAGAGGTTTTACTCTCTAGTTAGTATTAGAGTATCCATTTTGTTGATGTGGAAAACTATATTTTCTCACAGTTCCTAGCATTCAAAAATGAAATCCAGCAGAGATGAGGCTGCAGGATATCATTCCATCAGCTCTTTCGAGGTGATGCTCTCAGCTCTCTTTATAATGCTTATGGTCCTCTCTGTTGGGTTAATTGCAGTGTCCTGGCTTGCAGTCAAGGAATCAGAAACAGGTAAGTCATGCCCTGAAACATGGAAGGTGTTTCTAAAGTCATCCTTTGCTGTATTTAACTCATGATCTTGGCTGTATCACAGATATTTGGTTTCATTTTGTGTGGTTCTGGACACTTTACTTTGTAGAATATTAAGAAAATGACTTTGTATGTCATTTAAAATAATCCCAAATTAAAACCTGAGAACAAAGTTTTGTTTTGTTTTTTACAAAACAATGTTTGTTTGTTTTTTTATTTCAGGGCACAATAGAGTATATTTCATAACTACTAGATTTATTGTGATGAAAATGAAATCCTAAACATATTGAAATATTATAAATAATTCAAGCTCATATACATGAAGAGTAAATGAACACTATTGTTAATTTATATAAAATTGATATCTACATTCTGTTATTGGTTTAAAATATTGCTATTAAATTTGAATAAGCTAACTTAAACATAAGTTCCAAAGTATTTAAAACTCTCAATCTGTTTTTAAGGAGTAATATGATTTTAAAAAATAAAATATTATTTGTAGAACTATGTTATTATGGGCCAAAAGTACTTTAAAGATATTGAACTATAACACCATACTGTAACAAATCTTTGTCTTCATTGTTTTTTGTGCCTCATCTTCAGGTTACAAACCTAGGAAAAAAATTTGAGAACTAGCTTGTAACAATAGTTGGCAATATTTGTTATACAAAAGATATCGGATAACAAACTGAATCTCAATTTGGTTTTTTCCTATTCACTATCTATGTACTTATAAATAAATAATATAATATTAAATAAATCATAATCATTTCAATAGCCTCAATAGTAAAATTTGATTAGTCTTTTGATAAAATTTAATTTGTGTTTTAAAATGATGTATATGAGAAAATTAGTTCTAAATCCTCATTAATAGAAGACTTTAACTGTGAATTACCTTAGTGTGACCCAGTAAGTATGCTATTTTCCCTGACAAATAAATGTTTGAATTTGAATACAATAAAAAGTATTTGTGGTCTTACAGAAATAGTGTTAGTATAATCCTTGAAATTTTAAATGTTGTAGCCATTTATAAGGAATCTGCCTTTCAGATAAATAATACTTGTAAGTATTTGGTATGAAAACCACAAATTTCACTTAGAGTTTTAGAGAAATGGTGGTTTGCATCTTATTTATATCTTGCAAATAACTTTAGGAAACATAAGAGTTTTCAGTATACTGAAATTTTTTGAGTCATAAAGAATATGTCACTTATGGACATTATTGGTCAATGTTGATGTAATGTAATGAATAACTCAGAATAAAATTTGAATTTAACTAATAAACAAACAGGAAATCAAATGTATTATAGTCATTTAATTTATGCATATATGGACATATAGTACAATTTTAATACTTTTAATTAGCATGAATTTCTATCATTTTCACACTCCATTTGTTCCATCAAGTCTGTCCTAGCTGCCCTCCCTTGAAACCCTTGAAATTCCCCAACTCTCAAGTTTAGCCTCTTTCCTTGATTATTGTTATACGCATGTGTGTGTGTTCAATTTTAAAATGTAAAAATTATATAAAATTCTAATATAGCCTTCACCAAACTTGCTATTTTCTTATTCGTGCACAGTAATTATCTCTACTAAAAAAAATTCACATTGGTGCAATATAATTAACTAGATCATATTCTTTAACCAGACTCTGCCGGTTTTGCTACCAGTTTCCTACTGCCTAGGATGCAGTTCAGTTCCAAATAGAAAACATGCTAATAAAGGTCTCTGAGCCTCCTTCAATCAGACAGCTCATAACCCTTCATCATCTTCTATATTTATAAAGGAAACTTTAGATATACCTTAGTTTGTTCACAAAATGAAAACTGCATAAATACCAGTAAATTACATAATTGTATAGTGCTGATTAGGTTAAGCTAAATGTGGTTAATCATTTGAAATGTTAGATTTAATGTTTTGGGAGGCAGGAAAATTATATATCTAGAAGGGTTATGGAGTTATAGTTAGTCAAACGTATACTTAAATTTTACCACCACCATTTCTCTTCTTTACTTCTTTAGGAAATTATGTCATTCAAAGCTCTTATTTCCTTGTTGTAGGAGAAAAAAACTTATATCTGCCATTTGACAATTATTTAGTTACTATTGCATTGAGAAATGGTTTCTCTTTTTGTGTGTTTAAATCAAAGCTATTCATTTTAATATAAATACGTATCAAAGAAAATATTCTGATGAAAGGATAGTTTCATTTGTTCAGCACATCTTACATTGTTTCCCCACTGAGACAGTGTGTTTCCTACATCATTCTCAGTAACTTCTCCAAAATAGATAGTTCCTGTCTCATGCCAAAAGTCATACATGCCAAATTTATAATTACTGGGATGTAAGAAGTGGCTTCAAAGCTCTGTTTCAAAGTTACACACGTAGAGAAATCTTCACAGAAATTCACATGCAGAAAGCCAGCAGTGTTCTGGAGGCTTGGGGTCCAAGAAACATCTAACAGCAGCTACACAATTTTAATGGTCCATATCTCACTATGTTTTCCTGAATCGCTTCCCATAATTGGTAAGGTCTGATTATTCCCTGTGACTTCCAACAGGAATCTCAATTTAAAAAAAGAAAAAAAAAGTATGACTTGACTTCAAAGAAAAGAAGAAGAAATAATGGAGGAGAGAATATGCCTATAGTTATAGTTTTTTGAGTATGTTAAAACAACCAGACAGTTGAAAATAAATTAGAAGGACAATGAAGAAGAACAAGAATTAAATAATTACAGGGAAAATGTATTAAGTGATAATTGTTGCCTTTATGTTATAAAACAGGATACAATATTGATAACTGGGAGCATTTTTTTCCTTATTAATTCATCTAGATGCAGCCCTGGGAAAAAGTCATGAAGTCAGAGGGACATTTAAAATAACATCTGGAGTGACATATAATCCTAATTTACAAGACAAACTCTCGATGGATTTCAAAGTTCTTGCTTTTGACCTTCAGCAAATGGTAGGGGACTGTTTCTCCAAAGCTGGTTTTAAATTTCCTAATCAGTTTTAGTAAATGCTCTTCAACTGATGAAAAGAACCACATTTTCTCACTCAGAAAATATCAGTAAACATATGTCACCTTTATGGTTCATAACTGTATGAAGCCGCCATTCTGAAGATTTCTTCAGTTCTAAACAAATGTATTACCTCTACACTGTATTAAAAGTTCAAATATTCGGTTTAACACACTTTTCATCTTTTTAGATAGACGACATCTTTGAATCAAGTAAACTGAAGAATGAATACAAAAAATCGAGAGTTTCTCAATTTGAGTGAGTATGCTCTAAACCATTCTACTGGTAGCACATTGCTACCAACCAAGATTGCTCAAATATGTAGTGTTGTTATGTGTAGGAAAGAAGAAAGATTTCCAACATGTTCTGAGGATTTTATAGTAAAAAAAAAAAGTATTTTTAGTAAAAGATAATAGTAATATTTGATAATTTACATATCAATATATTTTTCTCATAAGGATAAAATTATGCAGACATGTGAAAGCATTGAAATTGAATACATGTACATGTAGATGTAGTGTTTAATTTGTTAAGAACATGTGAAAGAAACTTCCTTATTAATATAATAGTATATTACCTACTTCATTTACATTGTAAATCACAAAAGAGTATATTTGTTAAATGCCATACTTAGGAAAAAAAAATTATGCGATTGTAGCATCCTCTGCCCCTTCTGACCTTTGTAGACATACACACAGTAAATATTTATACTTTCAATGTTTCATAAATGAATGAGTCTCAGATTAGTAGGATTACATATTAATTTCATTATGGATACTTTAATCAACAGTATGAAGTATTGTGTAGGTATGCTAAGTTACACTTTGTAAGTATAACATTTAATAAGAACATTTAATATGAGATTTAACCTTTCAAATACTAATATTTCTTCAGATATTGATCTAGGCGTCTCTGTTGAATCATTGCGTCCATAAACGAAAGTCCAGGACTTTGTGTCCTGTCCTGTCAATCTGCTTATGTCACAGTGAATTTAGTGATTTATAAACTCTGAGGATGAAAAGAACTTTGAAACAGAGGTACAAATGAATAGCACAGCTGGCAAAGAAGATTGTACTCCTAATGAGAATCTATAAAATTTAAAGAAAAATAGATAAAAGAGAGTTCTACTCAAAAACTAGAAAATCCCAACGCAGAGGGAGAAGCATACACATAAAACAAAACAAATATGAGAGATTATATTCTTTATACCTGAAATAGACAAGAGTGTGAGAGACTTTTAATTGCTTAAAATGAGAAAAAATAAAACAAGGCAAATGTTATTGGGAGGAGAAAAGAAGCCTAATAAATCGCTTCTGTCCTTTATGGATAATTTTTGTGGAAAATATTACTAATGACAGAGAACAATGGAATATAGTGTACACCTCCAAAGCCACACTTCATGAAGTGTTACTCATGTCTCTATGTCTCATTTAGTTCCCTCCCTAAGTTGGCATTTTATCGGAAAATTCCGTCCTTTAATTGTCCCTCATTTTGCTCTCCTTCCTGCTCTTTCCTCCTCAGAGAATTAATTGGTTTATGTGAAAACTTACAGCAAATCTGCATTTGAAATTCCTTTCTTTTTTAAACCAGAGAATTAATGACTGTGGAAACTATAGAAACCATAATTGAAACAGTGCAAAACCTACTTCTTCTGCTATGTGATTTGTCTTAAATTTAAAAGTGAAATTCTTCTCTGAAACCTCAGTAGTGGTTGTTAGAACAAGCATATAAAAAGATAATAAATTAGATTATTTATTAAGTGAACCTGACCAGAGTCTGATGTGTGCTAGCCAATCCTGAAGTCTAGGAGGAGTGTTCTAGCATTATATTTCATATCAAATGTGATGCAAATTTAGGTTTCTTTTTACAAATCATACAAAATTTGTCAATCAAAGCTACAGGGAAATTAAAGGTGTAGCAAAGATTCTACAGTAACTGTATTATGAATATGATTAAAGACACATCAAAATATTAAAATGACATACAGGTGGGTGTGGGTAGAAGAATGGCATAGATGAAGACCTAAGTGTTCTCTGCGGGGGCAGAGATGTGGTAAAGAGAAAGAAAACAAGGAGCCATTCAGAATTCCTCTCTCTCTCTCTCTCTCTCTCTCTCTCTCTCTCTCTCTCTCTCTCTCTGTGTGTGTGTGTGTGTGTGTGTGTGTGTGTGGTGTGATCAGAATCTTTTATTTGAACCCAGACTAGCTGAGGTTTACCACCTCTGCCTCCTAAGTGCTGATATTGCACATAAGAGGTAAATGCCCTCTTTAGTATGGGCGTTAGGGATTCAAGTTCCAGTCCCAATTATTGTGTAGCCTCTCAGCCTCAGGGTTATCTTAAATAATCATGGATTAATATATCTATAGTCATAGGAAAAAGCGATGAAATCACCATTAAATTTAAACATTGTAATTTTCAAATTATAAAATCAGGAAACAGAAATGATTTCTTTCTCCTCTACATAACAGTATACACTGTGAAAAAATATATCTAAAACTCCTTTTAAAACACTACAATTTTAATGACCTCATGTGACATATTACTAAGAGTATCAAATATAGTCATCAATCTGCTTTATAATATTTTACAATTAATTAATGTATTTCTGCCAGTTTATAAAGTGTGTGTGTGTGTGTGTGTGTGTGTGTGTGTGTGTGTGTGTGTTTAACCAATCTGAAGAACAGGCAAAATGTTTTTTTTCCTCTCTTTTGGGGATACTGTTATTATGCTCTGTAGAAAATGTTTTGATTCACAGAGTATTAGCAGTTGACTCTTTTAATAAAGGGCTGTTTACCCTCTGTGGCAATGTGCACTTTAAGTTTGCCCTTTTCACATACATGAGTCACAAAGTTCTCAAAGGAAAGGGCTGTGTTTATTCAGCAAACCTAAAGGTTATCAGTATCATTAAGGAAAATATAAGATAAGAAACATTTTGATCTATTACATCCAATCCCTCTGTACAACGATAGGATTTATCTAGCTATAAAATTAAACAGAAGGGGAGGCTATGCAGCTCCTTTACTAAAAAAATCTAGTACCTTAAAACGAAAATGGCTATTTTTTTCTTGAAGGAATAATTTTCTCATTTATCTTAATAAATAAAATAAATTTCACAGCACGATACAGATCATTGATAAACTACCAAAAATAACTTTCTGTCTGCTTATGATATGAAACAAATACATATCATGGTTTCCTTGATTTCTACTATATATTTTTCTTATCTCAAAATTTACACTGAATAAGAAACTAAAGTATAAAGAATACAATTGTATATTTGTAATATAGAACCTTTATCCTCACAGATATAAATTATTAAGTGCGATATATTATTCACAACTAAAAAGACACATCTTTCGTACAAATATGTTTACGCCTGAGGTTGAATTAATCCAGTTAGTTACAACCCAGTGAAGGGAAATTTCAGAACTGCATTTTCTCTGCCCCAAATACCTTGTGCCTGTGTCTTCTTCTGCCTGATTCAAGCAAAACAAAGTCAATTGTTCTGTATAATTAAAATATGTGGAAATATATAGAGAAGTTGCAGATTTCATTACCATTTAAATCATCTTTGGCTCAACATAAGAAAAAGTAAAACCATGGAGCTGACGAGAGAAGATAAAAAATTTCTGCGCACTAATGCTTTATTTCAAAGCATATTTAAGCCTAGCCACTTTTGGCTTAGTTAAGCATTAAGCACTCATTTCTGGCAAAGGGAATGGATTCTGAACACATAAAGGAAAGGGGAGGGATAAAAGAGAGGTTGAGAAAAGGGGAAAGATGATGAGAAGGATGAGGAAAAGGAAGGTGTGTTTATCAGAAGCATATGGGAACAAATTATTTTTTTAACTGACAAAAACATCCAAGTAGCTAGCTATTTCTCCATCTATTCATATCTAAGTTTCATACAACAATATAAGACAATAAATATATGTACCTGTCTCAGTCTCTTTCCTAAAGATGAATAGTTCACTAAAGTGTTGAAAAAATGAGGATGGAAATTATATTCATGGACTTCTAAGAAGCAGAGATGTGGTTATTCTATCTGTTTTAAAAAGCCTTAAAACTCTGCATAAAAGTTTACACTCTTGCTCTAGGTGTCCATATTTGTATTACTATAGAGAAAACATGGGTGAGTGTGAAGCATCATGGACGTCTCCTAATCTTCACCATCCTTTTCACTAAGGGTAGATGAAACCTGAGAGGTGTATACCAATTAACGTGTTTTTAACTTCCTGTTAACAAAGCCTATAAATTATCAAAGCCTTAAAGAGTAGAGGGATTTTGTTTTGCTTTGCTTTTCTTAGTTTTGTTTAACTTTTCTGACATCACAAGGAGTCTTAGTTTCTAGGACAGTTAATTCAATGGTCCGTTGACAGCAATTGAAAAGATTCAACTGTTGGATTTCCTTTAATATGATGCAAATGACTTTTAGCCATGGCTATCGTAATGATCCCCAGATGGTCCTCAAATGGTTCTCTGATTCTGGCTACTATGTATAGACATAAAAATAGGCAAAGAATTAAACCAGTATTTCTCGTAGTTGTTTGGTGGTGGTGGTGGTGGGGTGGTAATAGTAGTAGTAATGTTACAAATAAATGTCCAATGGTCTCTTGTCTGTCTTCTCACATTCAATTAATGATGACGCAGTCTTGAGAAATGGATAAAGAAGATAGCTTCTTTCCCTACAAGTGGAGAGCTAATCTCCAATAAAAGTAGGATTGGATTTAGGGCACTAGAGAAATGTCTCAGTATTAACGACACTTGCGCTTGCAGAAGATCAGAACTTAGTTCCTAGCACCAGCACCAACTGACTCACAGCCAGCAGGAGATCCATCTTTCTGTTTTGGTCTCCATGTACACCTGCACTCATGTGTGCACACCCACACCACCCTTGCCACAAACACACAGACATGTAAATAGAAAATAAGATATTAAATAAATATT
The DNA here is from genome assembly GCF_004785775.1 of Grammomys surdaster. NCBI lineage: Eukaryota > Metazoa > Chordata > Mammalia > Rodentia > Muridae > Grammomys > Grammomys surdaster. Next base: position 5,816,704 of record NW_021620961.1, read on the forward strand.
TAAAAAACAGTGGTCAACTGGCATAGAAAGCTTAAGGACTATCGAAAACGCGATTGTAAAACGTGTCTGTAAATAACAGAATCTTTAGTAGAGACAAGAGTTTCTTTTGTGTGAACATTTGGGAGCTCTGACTGATTGCCAATGTGTTGTTCCTTTCATTAGATTTAGTTATTGTGAATTAAGAAAATTAATAGTTAAACTTCCCCACATTTTCATCTAATTAACAATAGAAGTGAAGTGTGAGATAATTTTAACAAAGTGTCTCGATCATTTAAATACTAAAGAACTAGCTTCATGGAATGAAATAATTCCTGCTGAAACAATGCATGCCAATGCAACCATTAAAAAGGGACATCATCATGTCTTGTGAAATGGTAAACAAGTGTGGTCTTCCAGAAACTTCCTGCTCTCCGTATATAATGATGGAAGGGATAAATAACTTTTACTCTAGGTTCCAGCAGAAAAAATAGATAATGAAAATTTTCAGGGGTAACAAAGCCTTTGGAGATGCTCATTACCTTGGAGATACCAAGACCGCAATCTTTGTATTATCAGCCACAGCCCCATATCAGAGCTAACTCACCATGGTCAGTCTTAAAGAGCCTACTGGGCCATTTCTTTTTCAAATCCTTTCTACAACGTAACAAAAAATAGCCTTTAAACTTTAAAATACAGAAAGGGGTTTAAAATAAGAAGGAATTTAGGGCCATACGGTTGAATTGTACTGTTGTGGTAGATCATGTAGGCAATAAAATTGTTAGTCAGGAGGATAAACATCCTGAGTGTCCAGTACGTACAGGTATGTTTGTGTTCTTTCCAGCCATCAAAATTAGGGCATATTTTTAAGCATTTAGGTTAAACAAAGGAAAAAAGAAAACTAAGAGCAAACTTTCACAGAAGCTTATTATCAAGCCTTTTGAAAATGTGGACAATTTATTTGAAGCAAGTGAAACCATGTCAGATTTCTCTTGACCTAAAAACTCACCAGACACATTACAAAAGCACACACTCCATTCCCTGAAATACTAAAACAGTCGGACACTGTTTAAGTTGACACAAGATACTAGGGATCAGCTCTGTTTGCCTGGGTCCATACTGAACAAGGATGCCACTGTTGAGTTTTGATCAGTATTTATCTTCATGGAAAAAAATATTGATGGTTTCTAATTGTCCTTTCCTTCAAGGGTAAATTAGGATAGTACTTTGCAGCATCTCTTACATTCATTCTTATTTCTGCATTTTAGAAAAACAATCTTGTAAATTGTGCTGTAGAGCAGGGGTTACTAGGCTTTCCACTGGCATAATGAGGATCGAGGATAGGATAACTAAGTAGCACATTTTACCAACATTCTGCCTGAATTGAGAACAAATCACCTGGAGACTTTTTACTCTTATATCATTACTTTTTTTTTCTCTTTTGCTTTGCAGAAATGGCAGCGTTATTGTCCTCTTTGACCTTTTATTTGCTCAGTGGGTATCAGATGAAAATGTAAAAGAAGAACTGATTCAGGGCATTGAAGCAAATATATCCAGCCAACTGGTCACTCTCCATATTGATTTGAACAGCATTGATATCACAGGTATCTGCGAACATTATTTGATTTCTTTGAATCATTAAGCTATGAAATTAAGATTCTAGCAACATAGGAGCGAAACAGGAGAACCATCCTTGACATTAGGAGCATGTCGGATCGCCTGAGGTAACACATTTACATGAGAAAAGTGAAATATTTGAATGGAAGTATCAGTGAAGAGAGGGTTGGAAGCCATCAAATATAAAAAGGATTCTGAAAATGTCAGTGGGCAGAGATGTCTGTGAGTCTTGTCACGTTCTAACTATGAGTTTCTTCAATCATTCATTAGGAAGTCAAATTATAGAATTTATGATTGAGTCACAGACCTTATGAGATTAAGGTCAAGAGACAAAGACAAATGTATAATTAGAATTTGAAATAAAGACAAAAGAGGGATTGATAAATTTAATCCAATCAATTTCCTATCAAAAAAGTAAACTTTATTCATAGAGTAATAAACCATTATTATTCTAAGAATAAACAAAAGGTGAAAAGCTTGGGAGTCAAAGTTAACACTGGAGATGCTGGAGAGATGGATGGCCCAGCAGGTAGCAAAGCATGGCAGAAGACTCGAGTTAAACCTCCTGAAGCTAAAAATGAAAGGAGAGAACTGACTCCAATCATTGTTTTCTAATTTCTATAAGTGTGCATTCTTTACATATCATTCACACAAACACACATGAGCACACATTTATAGCACACACATACACACAGCACACACAAACATACTAAAACACACACACTCAACACACACTCACACATACTTATACAATATCTCTCACATACATACACACACACACACACACACACTTATACAAAATAATAAATAGTCTTTAACACCCAGACAATATATTCCCTGAACTACTAATTTTGTATATGAAGTTTCCCCTTAACAAGGTCCCATTGAAGAGTTGGTCTTTCATTCATATAATGTTTGAGAGATACTTGGATCAGGAAAATGCTAAATTAACCAATGGATTAACTCATCAATGAACTGATTATTGAGTGGGCAACTAGGAGGTATGGCATGCTTAAAGAAAGAAAACTTCTGTGGCTTTATAGGAGATAGATAGATAGATAGATAGATAGATAGATAGATAGATAGATAGAT